>NW_023425355.1:114506991-114828306 GCF_014108415.1 Molossus molossus | reverse complement strand
TAAAATTAAATATATCATTAAATATGTTACATGTAAAGCAAAAGGATCGCGCACACACACACACATATGCTTTATGACAAAAAATAATAGTATAGATGAAGAAGATATCATAATAATTTTTTTAAATGTTTGATTCACCAAAAAGATATACAGATTCTAAATGTGTTTGCTTCTAATAAGAAGGCCCCCAAATAAAGCAATACAGGAAAGCCCAATCCTTAATCATGGTGGGGGATTTTTTTTTTTTTTATCCTCACCCGAGGACACTTTCCCATTTTTTTGTTCAGGTAGAGTAGGAGGGAAAGAGACGAACAGAGAGAGAGAGAGAAACATCGACGTGAAAGGAACACATCGAGTGGCTGCCACCCGCACAACCGACCAGGGCCGGGGACAAACTGCAACCGAGATACGCGCCCTTAGCGGGAACCGAACCCGGGTCTCTCAGGACCGCAGGCCGATGCTCTAACCGCTGAGCCAAACCAGCCAGGGCCATGGTGGGGGATTTTAATATACCTCTCAGTAACTGATAGTGCAAGCAAACAAAAATATCAGTAAAGATACAAAACATTTGCACAGCTCACTTAACAAACCATGACCTAGTGGACATGTATAAAAAACAATGTATCCCAACAAACAGAAAATAGCTTCTAGCCTGGCCAGTGTGGCTCAGTGGATTGAGCGTTGAGCGTCGTCCCATGCACTGAGAGGTTGCTGGTTTGATTCCCAGTCAGGGCACATGCCTGGGTTGCGGGCTCAATCCCCAGTATGGTGTGTGCAGAGGCAGCCAATCGATGTTTCTTTCTCATCGATGTTTCTCGTTCTCTCTCCCCCTCCCTTCCTCTCTATCTAAAAAAAAAAAAATCAATAAAAATATATTTATAAATAAAATAGCTTGTTTATCAACTCCAGTGAAACGGTTACAAAAACTAACTGTAGACTGGGCCATAAGGCAAATTTAAACACATTTCAAGAAATGGAGCCCTGGTCGGTTTGGCTCAGCGGTTAGAGCATCGGCCTGCGGTCCAGAGAGACCAGGGTTCGGGTTTCCGCGAAGGCACTTACTCGTGTGCAGTTTGGCCCGGCCCTGTTGTGTCGTGCGGGTGGCGGCCACTCGATGTTACCTTCACGATGTTTCGCTCGCTCGCTCTTTCCCGCCTCTCTCCCGCCGGTACTATCTGGATAGAATGCCAAAAAAATAAAAAGAAAAATAAATTCTCGATGTTATTGGATTTAAAAATATACTTTTAAATGACCAAATAAGGCCAAATAAGACATTACAACAAAAATAAGACAGTATTTTGAATTGAATGATAATGAACACGCTACATATCAAAACTTGTGAGACACAGCTAAAGCGGTGCTCACTAAGCAATTTAGACTCATAAATTAGAAAAGGAAAAAGGCTAAAAATGAATGAATTAAGCATCCATATCAAGAAGGTAGAAAAAGAACAGCAAATTTAAACCAAAGGAAGTAGAAAAGGTGACATAATAAAAACAAGAGCAGAAATCAATTAAATAAAAAATGAAGATACAATAGAAATGTTCAACAAAACCAAAACTTAGTTCTCCAAAAAAAAAAACGACATTAATAAATTTATGTCAAGACTGACTGAGAACAAGAGAGAGGACACAACTTATCAGTATCAGGAATGATAAAAGGAATATCAGTATAGATCTTGTAGATGTTACAACGATAATAAAAAGATATGATGAACAATTTTATGCCAATACATTTAAAATGGACAAATTTCTAGAAATATAAAACATGAAAAAGATGCAAGAAGAAATAGAAAATCAGATTACTTCTGTAATTATTAAGTAAATTTAATCTTTTAAAACTTTCCTATATCTCTCCTACCCCCCCCCCACCACACACACACACACACATACACCTGAATTCCAAGCTGGATGACTGCATCCAAGAATTCTACCGAACATTTAGAGAAGAAATAATGTCAATATTAGAAAATTCTTCCATATTGTAGAAAAAGAGGGATTTCTGTACTCCTCTGGTAAAGCTCACATTACTTAGATAACAAAACACAACAAGCACATTATGGAAAGGAAAATTATAGGATTGTCTTTCTCAAGAATATAGATACAAAGTATCCTAACCAAATGTTAGCAAACTGAACCTAGCAATAAAACATAAGGGGGAAATAAAAGGATAACATACCGTTACCATATGAGATTTAATCGAGTACAGTTATTTTGATAATAGAGTCAACCAATAGAATTTGCCACATTAACAGAAAAAAGAAGGGCAATCAGAATTCACTTCATAAATGCAGAAAAAAAATGTTTTATCAAATGTAACATTCTTTAATTGATAAGAAGTCTTAGGAAACTTCCTTTTCTTTTTTCTTTTTTTGATGGTTAATTCTCACCCAAGGATATTTTTTCCATTGATTTTTCAGAGAAAGTGGAAGGGAAGGAGGGAGGGGAAGAGAGAGAGAAACATCGATGTGAGAGAGACACATCAATTGGTTGCCTCCCTGCACATGCCCCGACCAGGGCCAGGGATCAAACCTTGACCAGAAATTGAACCCACAACCCTTCCATGCTCGGGTCGACACTCTAACCACTGAGCCACACCATTCCAGGGCAAACTTTCTTATTTTGATATAAAATAGCTTTTAAAAAAAACTTTATAGAAAAAATTATGCTTAGTGATAAAATGTAGGAAGTTTTCCTTTGAGATCAGGAAAAGGATAAAATTTCCTACAATGGTTCTAGTCATTGCAGCAAGGCAAGAAAAAGAAATGCAAGATATAAAAACTAGAAAAGAAGAAATAGCCCTGGCCAGTTTGGCTCAGCGGTTAGAGCATCGGCCTGCGGTCCGGAGAGACCCGGGTTCGGTTCCCGCTAAGGGCACGTACTTCGGTTACAGTTTGTCCCCGGCCCTGGTTGGTCATGCGGGTGGCAGCCACTCGATGTGTCCCTTCACGTCGATGTTTCTGTCTGTCTCTCCCTTCCTCTCCCTCCCTCCCACTCTATCTGTACAAAAAATGGAAAAATATCCTCGGGTGAGGATTAAAAAAAAAAAAAAAAAGAAAAAGAAAAGAAGAAATAAAACCGTAATTATTGATAGATGATGTTACTTGGAAAATAGAATAGGAAATCAAAAACATTTCACAAATAAACTATTAAAATTTATCATTAGCAAGTTGCTCTGTACAGGGTTAATATTTTTAAAAATCATATATATGTGTGTGTATGTGTGTGTGTGTGCGCGCGTGTGTGTGTGTGTGTGTGTGTATCAGCAACAAACAGAAACTGAAATTTGATGCCATTTACAATAAATAGTATCAAAAAGACCAAGTGCCCAGGAATACATTTTTTTAAAGGAGCACAAGATGTCCTACAGAAAACTATTAAACATTGCTGAGAGAAATTAAAAGAAAAATAACCTAAGTAAATAAGAAATATATCACGTTCCAGAATTGGAAGGTTCAATACAATAGAGATATTAATATTCTCGAAACTGATCTTCAGATTCAATGTAATCATAATTAAAATCCCAACTGGTATTTTTGTTTGTTTTGTGGAACTTGACAAATTGATATTAAAATTTTATGGAAATTCAAAGAGCCGAGAAAAGCTGTGACTAGCTTGAGGAAAAAAAGTGGAAAGACTTGTGTTACTTACTGCATGTGAAGACTTATTATAAATTGACAGTAATTAAGATAGTATGTGGTTGGTAAAAAGGTAGAAAATAAACCAATGTGACATAATAGAGGACCTAGAAACAAATCTCTGCATGTATGAACACTAGATTTATGACAAAGGCAACATTGCAGAAGGTGGATGGGGGTGGCAAAGACTGTCTTTTCAGGTACTTTGCCCTTTTTTTTTTTTTTTAAATCCTCACCCGAGGATATTTTTCAATTGATTTTTTTTTTTTTTTCAGAGAGTGGGAGAAATGAATGATGCAAGGGCAAATGAGTAACTATGGTTACAAAAATGAAACTTGATCCTTACCTCACACCATACATAACAATCAATTCCAGGACAATTAAATACCTGAATGGAAAAAACTAAACAATAAAGCTTCAGAAGGTAATGGATGAAAATGTCCTCATAATCTTGAGGTAAGGGAAGATTTTTTTAAAAAATATGTGTTTATTGATTTTAGAGAGAGAGGAAAGGAGAGGGAGAGAGAGAGAGAATTGATGACAGAGAAACATCAACCGGCTGTCTCCTGCATGCCCCCTACTGGGGATCAAGCCTACAACCTGGGTGTGTGTCCTGAAAAGGAACCAGTGACCTCTTGGTGCATGGGATGATGTTCAACCAACTGAGCCACATCAGCCAGGGCAAGAAAACTTTTTTTTTAAATTTTTTTTTCTTTATTGAATTTAGAGAGAGAGGACAGGAGAAGGAGAGAGAGATGGAAACATCGATGAGAGAGAACATCTATTGGCCGCCTCCTGCATGCCCCCCACTGGGGATCGGGCCCACAGCCTGGGCATGTGCCCTGACCGGGAACAAACCGGTGACCTCTTGGTGCATGGGTCGATGCTCAACCACTGAGCCACACTGGCCGGATAAGAAACATTTTTTAAAAAATGGTTCACAAAAAGCACTGAGTCTAAAAGAAAAAGGGTGATAAATGTGAAAATGATGATTTTCTCTTCATTAAAAGACACCATTACAAGAATAGGCAGGCTGGGGTGTGGGGTGGGGTATTTGCAATTCATGTATCTGACGATAGCGTATTAAGGATGTATAAAGAACTACAAATCAGTAAGTAAAAGACAGAAAAGCACAGTAGAAAAGTAGGCAAGAGATTTGAACAAATATTTCACAGAAATGTGCAAATAAATGTTAGGAAAAGGGGCTCGATCTTATTAGTAATAAAAAATGAAAATTGAAACCACAAGGAGATACCATTACACTCCCACCAGAATAGCTAAAATGTAAGACTGACAATACTAACTCTTTGCAAGGGTAAAGAACAACCGGGACTTTCACACACTGCTAGTGGGAGTGTAAATTCTAACATTTTCAAAAGTAATTTAATATCTACCAAAGTTGAAGATAAGCATACACCATGAACCAGAAATTCCACTCCAAAATGTATACGCATCAGAAATGCATGCACACACGTAAGAATACTCATAGCAGCAAATGTTCGTCAACAATAGAATGGACAAGTAAATTTTAATGTATTCATTCAATAGAACACTACTGTATAGAAACATGGATGTATTACAACACGGATGAGTCGTGAAAACACCACACTAAGTAAAATAAGCCCGACACAAAAGGACAAACACTGTCTGATTCTACTTATATGTCCTATGGGGAACAGGCAGATTCACAGAGACAGAAAGAGGAATAGAGGTTACCAGGGGCTGAAGGGAAGGAAGAATGGAGAGTCAGTGCATAATGGGTACAGAGTTTATGTTGGGATGCTGCAAAATGTTATGATGACCTTGGGTGTGGCCTGGTGTTGGCTTGAACCAGGAAAATAATCCATCCCAAGTCTGCAGACACTGTCACAGGGTAGATTGGGGGTGGGGTGGGGGTGGGGCGGGTACAAGTCCTCTAGTTATAGATTCAGTCTTTTCCGCCAGCCAGGAAGCTAGGCCATGAACTTCAAGTGAGGCTGGAGGGAGAGGTGCTGGAGGTGTGAGGAGAACACAGGAGGCGGGACATTGTTGCCCGGGAAAGTGGGAGGGGAAACAGACTGGAGAAATATGGGATTGGTTGGTGGGCAGCATTTAAGGAGCAAATGAGATTCATGGTCATTAACCTAAAGTGGGCCCAGTCCAGTGCACGGGGTCCTTCTCCGTGCGCATGCGGGCCACACTGGGTGCAGAACCGGGTGTGACCAGGGCTGTGGTTTTGCTCGGAGAGGTAAACTCAGTGAAGCCTGACAGAGCTACAGGAGCTGAGGGTTCTGCCCACCAGTGATCAGAACCCTTAGTCCTGGGGTTTGAGCGGTTTCAGGAAGGAACAGAGGCCATCAGGTGGAGGAGGGCGAGTGGAAAGGCAGAGCGTCAGTCACACTGGGAGTCTGATGCAATGAGAGGACTGTCGGAGCAGGAGTATTGAGGGTGGGTCACAGTCAGAAAGAGGGGTGTGCGACATCGAGTTAAAGGAGGACCTCTAGTTTTCTGGTACAAGGCCTAAGATTTTGCTGTGGCCGTGAGTGGCTGAGGGGGGTGGGGACAAGAGCTGTGGAGGAGAGGAGGTCAGAGAATGGAGAGAGCAGGCTGGTGGAAAGTTCATCTCCCCATGGATGGATCTGGCTCTGTCTTGGATTAACACCCACTTCCCCAGGCATCTCCAATGCCAGCAACAGAGGTCAAGGGGAGGACCTGTATATGTACCCCCATGTTCATAGCAGCACTATTTACAATAGCTAAGACCTGGAAACAGCCCAAGTGTCCATCAGTAGACGAAGGGATCAAAAAGCAGTGGTACATATACACGATGGAGTACTATGCAGCTGTAAGAAAGAAAGATCTCTTATCCTTTGAGACGACATGGAGGGACCTGGAAAGTATTATCCTAAGCAAAACAAGCCAAGCAGAAAAAGACAAATACCACATGATCTCACTTATATACGGAATATAATGAACATAACAGTCTGAGGAATAGGGTAGACCCAGAAACATGGAAGTAGGGCACAGACTGACAACCCTCAGAAGAGGGGGTGGTGGGGGAGGGAAGAGATAAACCACAGAACTTATATGCATGTGCGCATAACCAATGGACATGGACAACAAAGCCGGAGACGGGGCGGGGGGGGGGGGATGGGAAGGAGAGTGTCAATGGGGTAAAAAAGGAGAAACATCTATAACAAAAATAAAATTAAAAAAAGATAAAAAATTGTAAAAAAGGGGGGAAGACCTGTGGAACTTCTTGCCTTTTCCCCAGCAGGAGTTCAGAGGGGTCTGTGGGCCCGGGACAAAGATATCTCTCTCTCTCTCTCTCTCTCTCTCTCTCTCTCTCTGTCTCTCTCTCCCTCTCTCTCTCTCTCTCTCACACACACACACACACACACACACACACACACACCCCAAACCTTCTACCCACTCTCTTCATCAGGGATCCAGAGGGGCCATCAAGGGTCACATCTTTATTGAGCACCCACTACATGGCAGGCAAGCGCACTAATACCTACTATTTACTTACTCTGTGGCAGGCACAGGGCTGAGTCATTTACATGCCTCCTCTCCTTTAACCCTTTTAACTACTGTGAGGAAAGTACTGTTAATTGGCCCGTTTTACAGCTGAGAAAAGGGAGGTTCGGAAGATTTAAACCCTGGTCTGCTGATTCCAGAATTTGAAACCTTGAACACGCGGCCTCCCCTGGTAGGTGATCTGGACACGAACCAGATACAGCCCTTGACCTCAGACGTGTAAACAAGTAATTGTAGAACATTTATTGTTTTGCTCTGGTTCCCCAGACCTCCTCTCCCCTCCCAGAAGCCCAGACCCCACTCCCTCCCTTCCCCTGCTGGTAGGGTAGCCATGTCCAGGTTTGCCTGGGACTGAGGAGTTCCTGGGCTACAATCGGGCCAGTCCCAGCTAAGCAGGGGCGGCTTGGTGTTCCCAGCTGTGACTCGCCCAGCGGCTGCTCCCCTCACCTTTTTTTCCTTCTCCTTCAGCGGTTTCGCTCATTTCATGCATTGGCATTTGTTTTGCCTCCACTGTCTCCTTGGGGGTCATGCGTACTGTCAGGCCCCCCTGGGAGCCCAGCACCCGGGCAGGAGGAGACAAGAGGCTGCAGTGAGTATTTGGAAAGACCGCTTCTTGAGCAGAGCTGAAAGTATCCTGTGGGTGCCCATAGTCAACCTGAACATCACCCCAAAACAGACACATCACTCACATCAAGGGGCTGGAATATTCTGGGCTTGGCTGACATCTGGGGAGAAAGAAAAGGGCAATCTTAGGTAGGTTCACTGTTCAACTTTTCTTTCTTTTTTTAATTTATTTTTTTTTAATCCTCACCCAAGGACATTTTCCCATATTTTGTTCAGGTAGAGTAGGAAGGAGAGAGAGAGAGAGAAGCATAGACGTGAAAGAGACACATCGAGTGGCGGCCACCCTCACAACCAACCAGGGCCGGGGACAAACTGCAACCGAGGTACATGCCCTTAGCGGGAACCGAACCCGGGTCTCTCCGGACCGCAGGCCGACGCTGTAACCGCTGAGCCAAACTGGCCAGGGCTCTTTCTTTTTTTAAAGTAAAGACTAAAGTCCTTGGGGGTGGGAGCAGGGAGGAAGGGGGTCAATGGGGGAAAAGGGGGGGAAACATCTGTAATACTTTCAACAATACAGGTTAAAAAAACTAAGGTCCTTTAATTTTTTAAAATATGTTTTTATTGATTTTTTTTTTTTAGAGAGACGGGAAGGGGGAGGGAGAGAGATAGAAACATCAATGAGAGAGAAACATCAGTTGGTTGCCTCCTGCACGCCCCCTACTGGGGATCGAGCTTGCAACCCAGGCATGGGCCCTGACTGGGAATTGAACCAGCAACCTCTTGGTGCGTGGGATGATGCTCAACCAACAGAACCATACCAGCCCGGCCCCACCATTCAACTTTTCATTCATTCATCAAATATCTGTTGAGCACCTACTATGTGCCAAGGTCTACTCTAGGCAGCAATGAACAAGCCAGATTGGAAAAAAGGCAGGGGGTTGGGCAGTGCCAAAGTCTTTCATATACTTCATTTCCCAATACCCAGGATGATCTCCGTTACGTAGATGTTCGAAAAATGTTAAATGAATATGAACGGCTGTATGAATGAATGACTAAACGAGTGGTGTAAGGTTCTGACATTACTGTTTTAAGTTCCATCCTGAGAGATCCACTAACTTTGATAAGGTCTCCCCACGTTGAAGACAGGTATCCCCGGGGTGGGGGGAAATGGCCAACTGTGCTTAGTGCTAAAATGACAGCTGGTGGAAAGTGTGGGGTCTGTGGGGCGCTGGGGTGTAATGTCAAAGTGAAGGGAACCCAGGGAGGCCTAGGGGAGCCAGGACTGCATGCAGCCCCAAAGAATCAGGGAGCAGCAGGAGGCACTGGACAGCCAGAGAGAGAACTTAGAGGAAGGTGAGCAGTGGTAAAGAAAAAACTATTGCCCTGGCCGGTTTGGCTCAGCGGTTAGAGCATCCACCTGCGGTCCAGAGAGACCCGGGTTCGGTTCCCGCTAAGGGCATGTACCTCGGTTGCAGTTTGTCCCCGGCCCTGGTTGGTCGTGTGGGTGGCAGCCACTCGATGTGTCCCTTTCACATCGATGTTTCCCTCTCTCTCTCTTCCTCTCTCTCCCTCCCACTCTATCTGTGCAAAAAAATGGAAAAATGTCCTCGGGTGAGGATAAAAAAAAACAAAACTATTCATGGCACTTACTACAGATGACAATCAGCCTCTATTCAGGACCATCACTATATGTAGAGGGACCACCGCACTGGGGTTTTGCAGTGGGGAGAGAGATCGGGCTCAACTCTGAGTACCACGGGGCACAAGGACATTTACACCCCAGTAGCAGAGTGGGGGTCAGTGGATGGGAAATTACTAAGAGGAAACCAGGGGTTAGGGGGGTTCTGGCTAAACCCACTTGACAGGATTCTTGCTGAGGGCAGGCCAGAGTGGTAAGATATCAATGGTGGGGAATAAGGAATTTGATCAGATAGTAAGGATGAGGGATTTTGGCTTAATATGAGTCAGCAGGCTTCTTTCTAAAACGGAATCAAGTGGGCGGAGCCACTGGACCAAGGACAGAGCCCGAGGTCGGGCACTAGTTAGAGTTCTCCGGGAACCTGATGGTCAAAGGGGAGCATCACTGTCAGCGCCAAGAATGGGGATCCCACCTGCCACACGTTGCTGGCCTTGGAGAGGGCTGGGAGGAAGGTGCTGCCAGGGGAAAGGGCTCAGGATTGTCCTCAGAGCAAATCCTGGTCCCACACTGAACAAATATCACCCAGGAAATACCATGAGACGGATCCATTTCAAATTCAGCTTCACTATGCACTGTGTTACCTCGAGGGAGTCACTTAGCCACTCTGAGCCTCCCTTCCCCTGTTTGTCAAATGAGAGTAACGATGCTGACTTCGAAGGGTTGTTCTAAGGATCTTCTAGGGCAGTTGTTCTCAGAGAGGTCTCCGGGCCATCAGCCTTACCTGGTAACTGGTTAGAAATGCAAATTCTCAGGTACCCAGACCTGCTGAATCAGAAAGGCAGCTGCTTTAACAAGCCTCTAGGGGATTCCCATGCGCTCAGGTTTGAGAAACCTTGGGCTAGGTCAGCAAGGGGAGAAACCCTTTGTCAGGGAGAAACTCTTTTTTTCTGCCATGATCACAGAACCAGGGGAGTGGGTTTCAGGCCTGCCCTCTGGGTGCACAGTAGAATTGCCTGGCCAATTACATCAGACTCCCTGGGGGGTGAGGGATGCAGACATCAGCAGCTTTTAAAGCTCCCCAGGTGATTCCAAGCTCAGCGAGCTAGACTCTCAGAACCCCCTGGGGCTTGTTAGAGCAGAGTGCCAGCCCTACCCCCGGACCACCTGATTCCTTAGGTGTGGGGTGGGGCCCGGGAACTTGCATTTCTAACAAGCTGCCTGCCAGGTGATGCTGATGCTGCAGGTCCCGGGACTACATAGTGAGATCCGCTGCTGCAGGGGGTTGAGATCAAAATGGAAATGCGTGCCAGTGAGGGGCTTGGGGAGGAGTCACAGCTTCCTCCCCGGCCCCATGCTGCATTCCGCATGGGATAGCTGGTCCGCACTTCGCCTGCGCATCCACCGCTTTCTTGACGCTGCACAGAAGAGACGGGCCGGCTGACATTTGTGGAGAAGCCGAGCTGTGAGTGGGCGTCCCTCTGAGGGAGCATTATCTCCACGGCTCGGCAGATCCCCAGGAAAATCAATCAAGAGGAGCCGCCTGGGCTAGGGTCCCCTGGGTGGTGGGTGGAACAGCCTCCCGGATCCCCCACCTCCACCCCAGCCCTGGTCCTGGGCTCCTTGCTAGCATTTCCCTTAGAAGCAGACGCTGTCTTTTACTCTTTTTTTCCACGTCCCCTGACTCCCAAGCTCTCCCCTGTGGGGAGGGGAATTAGATCCAGGAGATAGAGATGATTTCTGTGGGGCGTTCAGTCGCTCTGAGTTCATTCATTCATTCAACATTCATTTTGTTCAACAAATACACATGGCAGTTTGGGGAGCCTTTGTCAGAGAGAGGCCCCATCTTAGGCTTTGGGAGACCAGGAAAGGGCTCCCGGCGGGGTGAGTGTCGCTGAGGTCTGAGAGATGACCTACCAGGGGGAGAAAAACATGAAGAACTGACTCTCATACGCTTTTGGGGGTGGGCGTGTTAAACTGGTGTAACGACTTTGGAAAACTGGCAGAATTGTAACTTTAAATGTGAATGATACACTTTAAAATGGTTCAAATGGTGAATTGTACCCGAATTAAAAATTGTTAGTGTAATACACTTGCTTGTGTTTCCTGCATGGGATGAAATAAAGAAGTGCTGATAGGTGAAGCCCCATTTGCTTCCTTCCTGAGCTCATCTCCCATCTCTATTCCAGGGGTAATCACCAAATGGAACCTGGTGTCCCCATTTCTATACATGTCTTATGATGGCTGCTGTGAGGGCCCAACACAGGACTGGGGTTTGGGTCGGGACTAGGTCAAGGATGGTTTTGTCAGGGACTTGAAGTTCATACTAACTTAAGGGGGAAGCAAAACTCTGTGTGGGGGAGGGAGAGGGGAGGGGGGAGGGAGGGGGAGGGGAGGGGGAGGAGAGAGGGACAGGGAGGGGGAGGGGGAGGGGGAGGGGGGAGGGGGAGGGGGAGGGGGAGGGGGAGGGAGGGAGGAGAAAGAATGTGTATTTGTAGTGGAGGAGAGTGTGCTACCTGTGTACAGACTCTTTAAGGGTGTTTTATGCCCTGGCCGGTTTGGCTCAGCTGTTAGAGCGTCGGCCTGCGGTCCAGAGAGACCCGGGTTCGGTTCCCGCTAAGGGCACGTACCTCGGTTGCATTTTGTCCCCGGCCCTGGTTGGGGTCGTGTGGGTGGTAACCAGTCGATGTTTCTCTCTCACATCGTTGTTTCTCTCTCTCTTCTCCCTCTCTCCCTCGCATTCTATCTGAAGATAAATGAAAATAATAATAATAATAATAATAATAATAAAGTCCTCGGGTGAGAATAAAAAAAAGGTGTTTTACGATGAATCTTTGTCCATGGGACGTTTTTCTTCCTACAGTTTTCTGCTTGCTGGCTACAACTGCTAGATAGAGTTGCCAGATAAAATATAGATACCCAGTTAAATAGACATTTCAGATAAACAACAAATAATATTTTCAATATCCCATGCAATATTTGGGGCATGCTTATACTAAAAGAGTATTCATTCTTTATCTGAAATTGAAATTTAACCAGCACTCTGTATTTTGATGTGCTAAACCCGGCAGCCCTGCTGATGAGGGATGTGCGCTCTAAACACAGGCTTGCAAGTCAGTGAGTATTAACAGGTAATGGGCCGGCATTGTGGCTTCTCCAAGGAGGCAAGTCAGTCCGGGTTACGGGAGGGGCAGCTGCTGTCTGCAGAGACCCCTGGGACGGAAGTGAGCGTTGCTCAGCTCACACTTCCACTAATGGATACTGTGGCCGCTCTGCTCACTCATTTCAAGGCCTTCACTGGATAGCTTGCTTTTCTCAGGTGGCTCTTTAAGAAGAGCTAGCCTGCCCTGGCCGGTTTGGCTCAGCGGTTAGAGCATCGGCCTGCAGACCAGAGAGACCCGGGTTCGGTTCCTGCTAGGGGCACGTACCTCGGTTGCAGTTTGTCCCTGGTCCTGACTGGGGTCGTGTGGGTGGTAGCCACTCGATGTGTCTCTTTCACGTTGATGTTTATCTCCCTCTTCCTCCCGCTCTATCTGAAGATAAATGCAAAAAATGTCCTCAGGTGAGGATAAAAAAAAAAAAAAAAGAAGAAGAGCTAGCCTCACCTGGCCTCCAGCTGACTGACAGCTTGGGGCAGGCTGTTTGTAGACGCCCTGGGTCATGTAGTTTTGTGGAGGGGTGAAGACAGCTGAGGGCTTTGGGGGGAATCTCAGCTCATGCTACCCTTTAGGTAGACCCATAATGAGAATAAGTCCCCCTTAGACCCAAGGGCATAGGAGTGTGGACTCCACGGGCAGGCAGGTTGGGCTAGTCACTCTGCTTCTCCGAATCTCGGCCTCCCCCTTTTTGGAAGAGGTTATAAAAATATCTACCTTGCATAGCAGTTGTAAGACGCAGGGCTTGGCATAGCTTCTGGCCAATGGAGCCAAGGGAAGGTGGGTTGGGACTTCAAGGGTTCCAGGTGTTCATAAGGTGCTCATCTAAGTCAGCTTGTGATACTATTATAAGATACCAACAAACTTAAACAACAGACATTTGGTTCTCGCTGTTCTGGAGGCTGGAAATCCAAGATCTACGTGTTGGTTGATTCAGTTCCTGGTGAGAACCTGCTCCTCTTCTTGGTTTGCAGATAGCTGCCCTCTCGCTGAGAGAGAGAGAGAGAGATGAGAGAGAGAGAGAGAGAGAGAGAGAGAGAGACTATCTCCTGTTCCTTTTTTATAATTTTTTAAAATGATATTAGAGAGAAAGAGGAAGGAAGAGGGAGAGAGAGACAGAAACATCGATGAGAGAGAACATCAATTGGCTGCCTCCTGCATGCCCTCCACTGGGGATTTGGCCCACAACCTGGGCATGTGCCCTGACCTGGAATCAAACCTTTGACCTCTTGGTGCAGGGGTCAACGCTCAACCACTGAGCCACACCGGCCGGGCTCTACTGTTCCTTTTTATAGGCATTAATTTTGTCATGGGGTTCTCCTCTCATGACCTCATCTAAACATAATCACCTCCCAAACGCCCTCACCTCCTGATACCATCACACCGAGGGGTAGGGCTTCAACATATGAATCTGGGAGACACAAACGTTCAGTCCATAGAAGTGCTCTTTCAAGCAACATATTTCTGTTGGCTCTGATTGTAGGACTGAGGTGGACAATATCTCACAGGAATCTCCAGAAATAAACCATCCAAGAATATTTCAGAGGCATCTAGTTCACTTTCTGCATGCTGATTTGCTTGTATGAAGGAGAGAAGTTATTAGACTGCTGCTAAGAAACCAGAGCCAAAATGGGATCTATAAGCGAAAGAGAGCGAGAGCGAGAGCGAGAGCGAGAGCGAGAGAGAGAGAGAGCGAGAGAGAGAAACTGCAGATGATCTGGAAATGGTGAGTGTTGTTTACACATTTTTGGGGTCAAATGACTTGGTGGCAACTGGCAAGAGGTCAGTCTGAATTGTCTACCCTCAAGCAAGCCAAGTAGGAAAAGAAAGAAAACAATTTCGGTTGTTTGTGAGTTCTTCATGACACCTTGAGAATTTAGCTGTCGTGGTAGGCAGAATTCTAAGAGAACCAGAAATTCCCATTCCTTGGTGTATACAACCTGAACACTCCCCTCTTCCCGAGTGTGAATGGGATGGAAGAATACAATGAGATCTCACTCTTATGACTGTTTTATGGCAGAAGAGATTTTGCAAATATAAAATTCACGAAAGGATCTGGCCGCAGTGGCTCAGTGGTTGAGCGCTGACCCATGCACCAAGAGGTCGCCGGTTCGATTCCCGGTCAGGACACACACCCAGGTTGTGGGCCCGATCCCCAGTGCGGGGCATGCAGGAGGCGGCCATTCGATGTTCTCTCTCATCGATGTTTCTCTATCTCCCTCTCACTTCCTCTCTCTCTGAAATCAATAAAGGAAAAAAAGTTTTTTTAATTCACAAAAGGTCCCTAATCAGTTGACTTTGAGTTTGTCAAAAGGGAGATTGTCCTAAGTGGGCCTCACCTAATAGGTGAGCCTTTAAAGAAGTCCAAGTGGCTAAGACGTCAGCGAGGCTCTCCTGCGGGTTCAAGGAGGAAAGCAAAAGCCATATTGTGAACTGCCCGTGGAGAGGTCCGCATGGCAAAGACCTGAGCGTGGCCACTAGAACACGAGAGGTCTGGGTCGATGGCTATCACACAAGTGGGGCTTCAGTCCTACAACTACAAGAAACCCAATTTGCCAAGAACCAGGGAGTTTGGAAGAGGACTCCAAGCTCCAGAAACGAAGACAGTAGACAGACACTATGAGGCAGCCTTATGAGACCTTGAGCAGTAAACACACTTCCAGCCCTGGCCGGTTTGGCTCAGCGGTTAGAGCGTCGGCCTGCGGTCCAGAGAGACCCGGGTTCGGTTCCCGCTAAGGGCACGTACCTCGGTTGCAGTTTGTCCCCGGCCCTGGTTGGGTCGTGTGGGTGGCAGCCACTTGATGTGTCCCTTTTACATGAATGTTTCTCTCTCTCTCTCTCCCTCCCACTCAATCTGAACAAAATATTGAAAAATGTCCTCCGGTGAGGATTAAAAAAAAAAGAAAACACAGTTTCACTGGGCCTGGACTTCTGACCTAGAGAAACAGAAAAATGCATTGGTTTAAGCTGCTAAATCTGCGGTAGTATGTCACACAGCAATAGGAAAGGAATATGGCTGGGGCGTATCCTGGTGGGCTCCGTGCTTTCCCCGTGGACCATCTACCAGCGTCCTGTAAGCACAACCATGTTTTCTTTCTCATTTCCTCCCTCAGGATTTCTCAGTAGGTGTTCAGCGAATCTTCATTGTTCTCTTTCTTCCCCAAACCCTTCTTTTCTAGTATATTTCTCCTCCAATTTTACAACTATATGTTAGTCTTCTCAGTCTAAGAAAACCTTTAACCCTGCCTCCTCACCCCAGATAGTGGCATTCATCTTTTCTTCACAGCGCAAATTTCTTTCTTTTTCTTCTTTTTGTGGTACGTGCCCTTAGCGGGAACCGAACCCGGGTCTCTCTGGTCCGCAGGCCGATGCTCCAAACGCTGAGCCAAACCGGCCAGGGCTACAGTGCAGATTTCTTGAAAGACCTTCTCACTTCCACTCACTGCACAGCCTGCTGCAATTGGCGTTGCCTCGTTCCCGACAGAAGGTTGCCTACAACCTTCTGATGACCTTGTCCAATGGCCCCTACATAGTTCTCCCTCTCCCAGGATAGCTGTAGCAGAGACTCATTGCTCGCTCACCTCTCTTCCTTACACCCTTCATAATAGCATCTAGATTGTCCTCCATAGACCCCATTTTCTAGTATCTGTGATTTGGGAGGGATTGACCCCTTCGGGGGTAGGTCTGATTGGCCAAAGCAGTCAACATAATCCTGCCCTTTTTACCAGAGTAATTAGTTCAAGGGTGGGCATGGAAAGATGAAAAGAAACCAGGTCCTTGGTGATATCACTAAGCAGCTGGATTAAACTTGCCCTGAAGCCAATTCCAATCATGCGCTTTCCAGTTACGTGAGCCAATAAATCTCTTCAAGGTTAACATGAGTTGTCTTTTCTGTTACATGGCATTCAATACTGTTGATTATCTTCTGATTGATTAATGGAAAACCCAAATAATCATGGCTTAAACATGTTAGAAGTTCTTGGGTTTTGTTTTCCTTTGCATAATAAGACTTCTGATGGGGAGTTGGCTGCTGGTGCTGAGGTCCTTTCAGGAGCTCAGAGAGCCCTGGCCGGTTTGGCTCAGCGGTTAGAGCGTCGGCCTGCGGTCCGGAGAGACCCGGGTTCGGTTCCCGCTAAGGGCGCGTACCTCGGTTGCAGTTTGTCCCCGGCCCTGGTTGGTCGTGTGGGTGGCGGCCACTCGATGTGTCCCTGTCACGTCGATGTCTCTCTCTCTCTCTCCCTCCTACTCTGTCTGAACAAAATATCGAAAAATGTCCTCAGGTGAGGATTAAAAAAAACGGAGCTCAGATACATCAGAGCAATTCTCTCGGTTTCTGCAGGTGCAAAGGTCACATCCACAGTCGAGACAGGAAGAAGGAGGGAAGGCAGAAGGGGCACCTTCACCAGCTGGCTTCTGCTAATGTTTCACTGGCCAGAGCGGTGTCACATGGCCACCACTAGCAGCAAGGGCGTCTGGGAAGGCATGGCTTTAGCTTAGTGGACCCCATAGTACGGACGGGCTAGAGCAGAGTCAGGGTGGAGTCTGTGTGAGTCAACCTAGAGTATCCTTCTCAAGGCCCCAGGGTTCTTTTACCAGCCCTCTTCCTCCTTCCTCCTTCCTTCTTCCTCCTCCTCCTACAACAGCCTCACTGCCAGACTCCCAAGCACCTCCCCTGGACGTCTGCTGTCTCGGGCAGGCTGATCAGCGGCTGGGGGACTCCAGATGTCTGTCCCAGGGCCCACTCTCCCTCCTGTTTGCTCAGCTGTCTGCACATTACCTCCGCCTGATGTCCCCCAGGCACCTGGCCCATTACCCCATCTGCCTAGCAGCACTGCTAAGCCACAAGTCAACATCACCTCCAGATTCTCATCAGACTCGCCCAGAGTCCGCTGTGATACTCAGCATCTGGGAACCTAGAATTGTGTCGGCGCTTGTGATTATGGACCAAAGAAGAGCTGCCATCTAGAGCTTCACAGTTGGAAGGGAGGCAAGTTTGGGGGGGTGGGGGTGGCGGGTTGATGCTTCTGGAGGGAGGGAGCTTTAGAAGAAAGACAGCACTATTGCTGAGGACTCCATGTCAGGTTTTGATTGAAATTCGTATGAGTCCATAGTGTGACTCTTTTTGTGTTTGTGTTTGTTTTTTTTTTTATCCTCACCTGAGGACATTTTTTCTATTTTTTGTTCAGATAGAGTGGGAGGGAGAGAGAGGAAGAGAGGGAGAGAGAGAAACATCGACGTGAAAGGGACACATCGAGTGGCTGCCACCCGCACGACCAACCAGGGCCGGGGACAAACTGCAACCGAGGTACGTGCCCTTAGCGGGAACCGAACCCGGGTCTCTCTGGACCGCAGGCTGACGCTCTAACCGCTGAGCCAAACCAGCCAGGGCGTGTTTGTTTTAATCCAACTGCCCTCTAGGCTCGAGGCCCTATAATGACCTCAGGAACGGGCTTCTGATTTCCCAAGTCCTGGCCAGACCTCGTGGCTTCAGATGGTCCTCAACTGCCCGAGGTTGTGAGGATCGCTCAGAGTGCATCCCTGGCCTTGCTCAGAAGGAAGCAATGTATCTGTAGGCAGCCAGATACATTAAAAGAAAGGTGGGCAGGGAAGGGATAGAGAGAGGGAGGGAGGGAGGGAGGGAGAGAGAGAGAGAGAGAGAGAGAAGAGATGGAAAAGGAGAAAGAGAGAAAGGCAGGCCCATGCCCGGGAGTGTGAGCCGGCCAGGCCTGAGGGGGGCTGTCTTTCTCTGTCTGTAACCTCAGGTCATCTCCCTCTGTGGGCCTCAATTTCCTCTTCTGCAAAAAGAAGGCCTGGATTAGATCACTCCCCAGGCCTCCTCTAGCCTTGACATTCTGTGATTTTCTAATTTCCTTCAGACTCCAGGGGCCCGCGGACCCCATGCTAATGTGCATGAATAAAACATGGGCATCCTAAAGCTCTAAATATCGCAAGTATTTGCTTTGGATTTGTTCTCACTTCGCTGTGTGGTAAGCAGCGGCCAGCTGGGGCCCCACAGCCTCCTGTTTGGATTGTTCACCTGTGGCCCTGGCTCCCCGAGGAGGCCGAGGACGCATGAGGGAGGTAAAACCACCCCAGCGAGGGCCTCTGCGTGGGTCCTAGCTCCCTAACCCTCCGCCGCGCTGGCTCCCAAGGAGGGCTTTGTTCTGAGGCCTCTACCCCAACCCCACCTCACTAGTTCCCCTGCGCTGCTGGTGCACCAGGCCTGACCCCACTACCCCGGGGACCTTCCCCTCGGATGTCTGTGCTGGCCCCTTCCCATGTCCACCCGGACCCACACTGGTAGGCAGCGTGTCGCCCATTACAGTATAGCCCCTTATTTTTTAAATTTTTTTTATCCTCACCCGAGGACATTTTTGCATTCATCTTCAGATAGAGCAGGGGGGAGAGAGGGAGGAAGAGAGAGAGAGAAACATCGACGTGAGAGAGACACATCGAGTGGCTGCCTCCCACAGGATCCCAACCAGGGCCGGGGACAAACTGCAACCGAGGTACGTGCCCTTAGCGGGAACTGAACCCGGGTCTCTCAGGTCCGCGAGCCGATGCTCTAACCACTGAGCAAACTGGCCAGGGCTAGCCCCTTATTTTTAAGGGTTATTTTCAAAGATATTTTTTAGAGCAGTTTTGGGTTGATAGAGAATCGATCTGAAAGTACACCAAGTTCCCCGGTCCCCCTCTTCCCCCCCTGACAGTTTGCCCTATCATTGACATCTGGCGTTAGTGTGGTACAGTTGTTACAACTGATAAGCTAATGTTGGCACATTGTTATTTACTAAGGTACATGGTTTACACTAGAGTTCACACTTGGTGTTGTGCATTGTAGGCTTTTGCCAAATGTGTAATGTCATGTATCACACAGAACAATTTCACCACCCCAACATCCTCTGTACTCCATGTTCATCCCTCCCTCCCTCCCTCCCACCCCTGGCAAACACCGCTCTGTTTACTGTCTCCATAGTTTTGTCTTTCCCAAGATGTCATACAGTTGGAATCATAGAGCATGTAGCCTTTTTATTTTATTTTTATTTTTTTTCTTTATTGATTTTAGAGGAAGGGAGAAGGAGACAGAAATAGAAACATTGATGAGAGAGAACATCGATTGGCTGCCTCCTGCATGCCCCCCACAACCTGGGCATGTGCCCTGACCAGGACTCAAACCAGTGACCTCTTGGTGCATGGGTCAACGCTCAACCACTGAGCCACACCGGCCAGGCATCATGTAGCCTTTTTATTTATTGATTTATTGGTACGTGCCCTTAGCGGGAACCGAACCCAGGACTCTCTGGTCCGCAAGCCAACGCTCCAACCGCTGATCCAAACCAGCCAGGGCCATGTAGCCTTTTTAGACTCAGTTCTTTCACTCCTAGCACTATCCATTAAGTTTCCTCCATGTCTTTTTGTGACCTGCTAGCTCATTTCTTTTTATCACTGAATAATATTTCATTGTATGGATGCACCACTCAAAAGATATAATTTTAATTGATTGATTGATGGGAAAAAAACAAAATTACAGGATGAGCACTAATCCTCCAGACACATCTGTAAGAAATCTAGATTTTAGGATGGTTCTCGGTCATGTACACGGTATGTCTGACAAAGAAAATCTGACATCCTGAGAACCAAAGTTAGAGTATCAGCTATCAGGCAAATTACTTTTTATTATAGAAAGTTTCTTTCTTAAATAATTGCATTTAAAGTAGGCTTCAATTAATAACTTTCCTACAACATTTTAGGCATGCATTCAAACTTGAAATGATCTATAACCATATCAGATATTGTGCAAGCAGAGACACTTTGGAGAGTGAAGGGGAGGGTGCTATTAGTAATTATGCCCCAATAACAGGTGTAAGCTAGGACTGTCCCAGATTATATATAGTCTTTCTATTTATAACTGGTATTTAGCTTCTCAAAATAACTGAGGGAACATAAGAGATTTTTGTGTTTCTCCAAAAATATTAGATAGTGTATCTGTTAAGCTTACACTAGCAATGGTAACATACAAAATAGTAAACCCAGCTTATTTTGCTGTTGGTAAGGATGGGAGGTGGGGGAGGGGAGTGCTCTGCTCCATGTAGTCACGCAGGGACCCAGGCTGATGGAGCCTCTGCCATCTTCCACGTGTGCCTTTCAAGAAGGGTGACCAGTCAGCCTAATTTGTCTGGGAGTGAGGGGCTTCCTGGATGCAGACTCTCAGTGCTACAATTGAGACAGTTTCTGGCAAATGGGGACAATTGGTCACCTGTTTCCAAGGTTGTCCTGAAGATTGACATCCACCTGGTCAGAAGGGGAAGAGAGAAAGAGTGAAGAATACCACGGCAGGCTTTTTACACCACTCATCACTTTTGTAGGCTACTCATCACTTCTGACCTCTTTCTGGTGACCGGAACACAATCACATGGCCACACCTAACTGCAAGGGAGCCTGGGAAATGTAGTCCAGTTGTGTGCCCAAAGGGAAAGGGAAATGGGTTCAGGGACCAGCTGGCTGGCTCTGCCACAAAGGGGAAATTAACAATGTCTTGTCTTACTACCGGGTCTTCAGGCTGAGATGGACTTTTTAGCTGGCATATGTCTGGGAGGGCATATGCCCTCACCCCCACTTTTATAAATGTGAGTCTCACTTTGCCTAGCAGCCAATGCTGTCCACATGGCTCAGGCCTCTGCCCACGGGCAGTCTGGAACACTCCGGGGTTCTGGGAAAGTTGGTCACACCTGGCAGCCATAGACACCCACTAAAACGGAATCAGGTGGCAAGCAGGGGTGTGCCACGCTGGAGGGTCTGATTGGGCTGCAAACTGAAGAGTTGTGGTCCGTGGAGGCACTGTGGTACATGCCGGCCCCCATGGTGAATGAGTAGCAGTGGCGTTAGTCTTCAACACGACTGCTTTTTCCAGGCCCAAACTGTCAGCGCGTCGCTTGGTGCAAGCAGAGGGTTTCCAGGGCAGTTGGTGCTCTTTATAACCCTGAGCTCTTACAGCGTCCCTGAGGAGTGAGCCCCAGGCTGGAGAAAGCTACCATCGGCGGAGTGACGCCACGTGCTTCACCTACACAGGCTCTGTCCTCTCCTGGGTACCCTCAGTGCAGCCAGGGACCGGCCTCGGTGATCCTTTTCAGGGCCTCAGATACAGGGACCCCTCCCCTCCCCGGTGAGGGGGAGTTTGTGCCAGCAGCGGAGGAGGAAATGATGCTAATTTCACTTCTTTCCCTGCTAGGACGCCCCTTCTGGGAGGCAAGGCTGGGGAGTTCATGCGAGTGGGCGACAAGAGCCCCCCAGGACAACCCTAGCTTAGGGACCTCGGTTTCTGCAGCCCTCACCCATGGGACCAGGGCTTTCTTTTCAGTGCGTGGGCTTGGAACCCAGGCTCTTCCTTTCTTTCTTTTTTTTTTTTATCCTCACCCTTTTGCATTTATCTTCAGATAGAGCAGGAGGGAGAGAGGAGAGAGGGAGGAAGAGAGAGAGAGAGAAACATCGCTGCGAGAGAGAGACACATCGACTGGCTGCCACCCACACAGCCCTGGTTGGGGTCTGGGGACGAACTGCAACCGAGGTACGTGCCCTTAGCGGGAACCGAACCCCGGTCTCTCTGGACCGCAGTCCGACGCTCTAACCACTGAGCCAAACCGGCCAGGGCAGCTTTTCCTTTCTTAATTCTCACTTTGGGGTCACAGACTCAGTTGACCCCTATAAATGTATTCGGTTATGTGGCTGCTGTAACACATTACCGCAACTTGGTAGCTCACAGTACTGGAGGCCAGAGTCCCCAGTCAGTATCACTGGGCTGACATCAATGTGTCACCAGGACTGCGCTTCCCCAGGTGGCTCCAGGGGAGAATCTGTTCGTTGCCTCTTCCAGCTCCTGGTGGCTGTGGCCTTCCTTGGCTTGTGTCCACATCACTCCAATCTCTGCCTCTGTTATCTTGTAGCCTCCTCTCCCCTGCATCAGGACATGTGTGATAGCATCTTGGGTTCATTTGAGTAATCCAAGATAATCTTCCCACAAGATCCTTAACTTAATCACACCTGCAAAAGTCCTCTTTTTGTTTTTGCCATATAAGGTAACATTCCAGGGATTAGAATTTTTATTTTGTATTTTTTTTGAAAAGAGGCATTATTCAGCCTCCCACAGCCGCTATGACACAATGTACTTCAAACAGTGTGAGACCCTTTCTGGCTTCACATGGTGATAAGAAGGGTTGGAAGGCAGACCGCCTGCTCTGTGCCTGATGTTCCTGATCTCCTTTAATTCTTCCAGAGCCCTCTGAGTGGGTATTATTAGTTCCACTTGGCAGTGTGAGACTCAGAGAGGTTAAGTGATTTACTTAATATAACACAGCAGGTAAGAGATGAAGCTGGACTTCCACAGGGCTCCCTTCCGCCAGAGCTCTTGTTCTTTCCACAGAAACACAGGAAGTTCTGCGAGGGCTGGACCCGGTTGGAATACAGATGACCAAGCACAGTGATCTCCTCTGTGTAGGAAAGTCTGCCCTTTTTGCCTGTGTGATATGGTGATTTATAATCACAAATATATATTTGGTCTTCGTCCCAGTTTCTGGCACAGAGCTCCTAAGACCCTTGGAATTTCCTAAGCGGTGAGAGCCATAAAGGTGTCTTTTGTTATGCTAATGAGTGGCTTTTGGAAAGCACCGAAGGCTGGGGGCCAGTTGCCAGCAGAACCGAACATGTGATTGGAGGATTGGAACTTTGGGTCCCACTCCCCTGACCTCCTGGGGAGAGAGGGGGGGCTGGAGGTTGAATCAATTGCCAATAGCCAATGATGAATCTATCATGCCTATACAAAGACGCCTCCATAAAGACCCAGAAGAACAAAGCTCACAGATCTTCCCGGTGAGTGGACACGTGGAGATTTGGGGAGAGCGCTGTCCCTGGAGAGGGTACGAGAGGTCCCCGCCCCTTTCCCACACCTTGCCCCCTGCACCTCTTCCATCTGTTCCCGAGTCATCCTTTTATACAAAAAACTGGTGAGCTAGTAAGGCAAGTATTTCTCTGAGTTCTATGAGCTGCTCTAGAAAATTAATCAAACCCGAGGAGGAGGAGGAGGAGGAGGAGGTCGTGGGAACCTCTGATTTATATCCAGTCAGTCAGAAGCACAGGTAACAACCTGGATTTGTGACTGGCGTTTGAAGTGGGGTGGGGGAAGGGCAGCGTTGTAGGACTGAATCCTCAACTTAGGGAATATGATGCTATTTCCAGGTAGATAATGTCAGAATTTGAGTTGAATGTGTGGTGTCCAGGGCATTGCTGGGATTTGTGGGGAAGGGCACCTCCACATTTGGAAATTGAGGCCAGGAACCCAAAAGAGCTTGTCTCTGGGCTGACCTCTTGGCTTTGGGCTAATGGGGCCTCACTGCAGGCGCCTGAGTATAGATGCAGCTGACCCAGACCCAGATCAGTCCCAGGACCTCTTTCGTGAGCCACTTTTCACTAACGTTGTTTCTTGGCTTTCAAAGTTACTTCTCTAGCCCTGGCCGGTTTGGCTCAGCGGTTAGAGCGTCGGCCTGCGGTCCAGAGAGACCCGGGTTCGGTTCCCGCTAAGGGCACGTACCTCGGTTGCAGTTTGTCCCCGGCCCTGGTTGGTTGTGCGGGTGGCAGCCACTCGATGTGTCCCTTTCATGTCGATGTTTCTCTCTCTCTCTCTCTCTCTCTCTCTCTCTCTCTCTCTCTCTCTCCCTCCCTCCCTCCCTCCCCCTCCCCCTCCCTCCCTCCCACTCTATCTGTACAAAAAATGGAAGAATGTCCTTGGTTGAGGATAAAAAAAAACAAAGATACTTCTCTAGTTATCCATCACCTCATTTCTGGCTTCTCCCTTCATCTCCAACCTGGATCAAACCATTGCTTCTTTTTATCCCTAGTGTTCTGGGAAGTTCCTTTCCTCTTTACCACTGTATGTTTGCTAACTTCTTTACAGGAAAATCAGCAAAAGGCCATGCATAACATTCAATATCAATGAGTAGATACATGCATGTGTAGGAGCATGCTTATTCACACAAGAAGACTTTTTTTTTTTTTTAAATCCTCACCCAAGGACATTTTTCCATATTTTGTTCATATAGAGTGGGAGGGAGAGAGAGAGGGAGGGAGAGAGAGAGAGAGAGAGAGAGAGAGAGAGAGAGAGACATCGACGTGAAAGGGACACATCGAATGGTTGCCACCCGCAAGACCCAACCAGGGCCGGGGACAAACTGCAACCGAGGTACGTGCCCTTAGCGGGAACCGAACCCGGGTCTCTCTGGACCGCAGGCCGATGCTCTAACCGCTGAGCCAAACCGGCCAGGGCGAGAAGACTTTTTAAAATCATTTCACAAGATACAATTCTAGAAGTGGGATTTCTGGGCAAAAGTAACATCATATTTTTTCCCCTATCCTCCTCCCTTCCCCCCTTTGGCAACCATTAGCTTGTTCTCTATATCTATAGGTCTGTTTCTGTTTTGGTTGGTTTATTCTTTTTTTTTTTTCTTGATTGATTTTTAGAGAGAGAGGAAGGGAGAGGTAGAGAGAGATAGAAACATTGAAGAGAGAGAACATCGATTGACCGCCTCCTGCATGCCCCCCACTGGGGATCGGGCCCATACCCGGGCATGTGCCCTGACCGGGAATTGAACCAGTGACCTCTTGGCACATGGGTCGACGCTGAACCACTGAGCCACATTGGCAGGGCTGGTTTATTCATTTTTTTAAAGGTTCTATATATAAATGAAATCTTATGGTATTTGTCTTTCATTGTCTGACTTATTTCACATAGCATAATACCCTCTGGGTCCATCCATGCTGTCACAAATGGCAAGATTTCATTCTTATGGCCAAGTAATATTCCATTGTATATATACCATATCTTCGTTATCCACTCATCTGACGTTGGCACTTGGGTTGCTTCCGTAGCTTAGCTGTTAAGATAGTGCTGCAATATGCATAGAGGTGCATATATCTTTTTGAATTAACATTTTTATTTTCTTTGGGTAAGTACCCAGAAGTAGAATTGCTGGGTTATGTGGCAGCTCTATTTTTAATTTTTTTGAGGAATCTCCATTCTGTTCTCCATAGTGACTGCACCGATCTGCATTCCCCCCAACAGTGCAGGAGGGTTCCCTTTTCTCCAAGTCCTTGCCAGCACTTGTTTGTTGTTTTCTTGATGATAGCCATTCTGACAGGTGCGAGGTGATGTCTCATTGTGGTTTCGATTTGTACTTCCCTGATGCATGATTGATTAATTATGATACATTTTTGAGGCTTATTTACTAGACTGCTGCTACAGATGTGAGGCTGATAGCAGCGAAGGACAAAGAATTTAATGTCTGGGTCCTCTGTGGACTTTCTTTAGACCCAACCAGTTCTTCCTGCTTTGTTTTGTTTTTTCTTTTTAGATGTCCTCTTCCTTGATGCGAGCTGCGATGGAGAGGCCAGCTAACTTTTGCATTTTAGCATTTGTGGCCTTATTGGCAAATAGATTAGTAGTTACTAGAACATGTAGGTAATTAAGAGCTACATGGACACAAGCGCGTGCACACACACACACACACACACACACACAAGCACACATGTACACACCCGTATACTTTGACTGACTAGAAGACCCTGTCCAGGAGAAATTTTAAAGTTGGAAAAACCCACACATGGTGGGCTCCTACACCCTGTTTAATACTGGACAGTCAAGGCTAGACAGCAACACAAATCAACCCTCCGCATCTCGGAGTCTGAGCACAATAGCTGTCCTCTTGTTCATATTGAGTCGGACACAGATTGCCAGAGCGCTTCCCTATCCAGTTAGGGATCGAGGCTCCCTTCTTTCGAGGACGCCACCATTGTAACACAAGGCCTCCGCGTTTGCCACTTCCTCCAGGATAGAGGATGGAGGCAGGACACTGGTTCTTCAGTGCTTTGGTCTCTTAGTCACATTTCATTGGATAGAGCCAGTCAGATGGCTCCACCTAACCACAAGAGACCTGGGACTTGAAGCTTTGTCATGTTCTCAGAAGAAAAGAGGAGAACTGAATGTAAGTACAGTTGATTCTCATTTTTCACAGTAGTTATGTTCTATAAAGTCTCCACACACACTGAACACGAAACCATGGCTCCTAGTGGAAACACAAGATCTGGGCGCTTTTTTATCAACCAAGAACTATAGAAACTTGTTTTTGTTTTATGTGTTTTTCTGTTTAAAGACATCTTGTGCCCTGGCCGGTTTGCTCAGCGGTTAGAGCATCAGCCTGCAGTCCAGAGAGACCCGGGTTCGGTTCCCGCTAAGGGCACGTACTTCGGTTGCGGTTTGTTCCCGGCCCTGGTTGGTCGTGCGGGTGGCAGTCACTCAATGTGTTCCTTTCACGTCGATGTTTCTCTCTCTCTCTTTCCCTCCCACTCTGAACAAAAAATGGAAAAATGTCCTCGGGTGAGGATAAAAAAAAAAAAAAGATATCTTGTATGTTAATTCATTGAACTCATGGCCAACAGCACTGTAACTCATGTGTGTATCTAACATATGTATTTTCTCTATAACACACATCACAACCTTCCTGTGCTTAGGAATTATGAACAACAGTTCAGCGTACTTGGGGGGCCATTTTAAAACAGCAAAATCACCAACAAAAAAAGTGCAAATGTGAAAAATGTGGCACTAAGTAGACCCCCCAAAAAACACTCATTTACAGTATGAGAGTTGAAACAAGAAGACAGACGTCCTCTTATTCGACCTCAGCTGGGAATGCACACATCAGGTAACAGTTTTTGTGCTGCTCTGTGCATGTCTATGAATGACCACAACAGCAACGTGAGTTTTGATCTTGGAGTTACAGATAAATTTTAGCGAGTGTACAAATTTGAAAATACAGAATCCATGATAAATGAGGATTGACTGTATATTTTGTTATCTATTGCTGCAGAACAAGCCATCCCAACACTTAGTGGCTTAAAACAATAACATAGCCTGGCCAGTGTGGCTCAGTGGTTGGGCATCGACCCATGCATCAAGAGGTCGCTGGTTTGATTCCCAGTCAGGGCACATGCCCAGGTTGTGAGCCCGATCCCCAGTGAGGGGCATGCAGGAGGCAGCCAATCAATGTTCTCTCTCATCGATGTTTCTCTCTCTCTGTCTGCCTTCCTCTCTCTCTAAAAATTAATTTTAAAAAAATAAACAAAGAAACAATAACATATTTTGCTCAGGAATCTATACTCGGGCAGGGCTCAGCAGGGTCAGCTCACCTCTGCTCCACTTGGCTTCAACCTGGGTGCCTTGAAGGCTGGGGTTGCAATCATGCAAGGCTCGCTTGCTCCTGGCCTGGGAAGACCCCAATAACTGGAGAGGAAGAATTGGAGACACACAGCCGTCACTAGTGCATAATAATTTTTTTTTTTTGTGGTACGTGCCCCTAGTAGGAACCGAACCCGGGACTCTCTGGTCCGCAGGCCAACGCTCATCCGCTGAGCCAAACTGGCCAGGGCTAGTGCATAATAAATTTTTAAAATCCTACTGTAAAGGCCTCACCCTGGAGGTGGAGAAGATCCCTTTACTAGGCCCTGCGTTTTCTCCTCGAAAAGCTCCTTTGTCCATTTTCGTCTTTTTGATGCCTGGTTCTACCCTCTAATTGGTTCTTTTTCCCCCCTATCATCTTCCTTGGCCATATATACATGGGCACTAGGGAAATCCCTTCTTGAGAGGCCACAGAACTTTCTCAACCTGCTTCCTATTTGTGCTAAGAGCCCAAGATATATATATATTTTTTAATTCTCACCTGAGGACATTTTTGCATTTTATCTTGAGATATAGAGTGGGAGGGAGAGAAGGAGGAAGAGAGAGAGAAAAACACCGATTTGAGAGAGACACATCGACTGGTTGTCACCCACACGACCCCAAGCGGACCGGGGACAAACTGCAACCGAGGTACATGCCCTTAGCGGGAACCGAACCTGGGCCTCTCTGGTCCCCGGGCCGATGCTCTAACCGCTGAGCCAAACCGGCCAGGGCCCAAGATTGTTTTACTTCCACAGTCGTCTCAGGAAATTTTTGGTCCCTGCTCAAGGTTTCTTTGGCAGTACAATTCCCTTAACAATGTAATAGGCTGCTGATGTATTTGCTTCTAGTTACTTTCTTGTGCTGATGACCACATCTAAAATTCTTTCCAAGAGACAGTTTTCATATCTGCTATATATTTTTTTCTCACCCCTATACTTTGCTCTCTGCATTTAATGGGCGCCACCTTAAGGCATCTGGGAATTTGTGGGAGGGTCACACCCTGAGTCTTAGCTTTCCCTTGAGTCATTTTAGCTCTCAAAGGTTTTCTTATTCCTATCTCTTTTTTTTCCCCCTAAGGCTTTTTTTTATTATTATTAATTAATTTTTGTTACAGATGTTTCTCCTTTTCCCCCACTGATTCCCTCCTCCCTCTCCCTCCCCACCCTGTCCCCAGCTTTGTTGTCCATGTCCATTGTTCATGCACACATGCATATAAGTTCTGTGGTTTATCTCTCCCCCCCACCTCCTCTTCTGGGGATTGTCAGTCTGTACCCCACTTCCACGTCTCTGGGACTACCCTGTTCTTCAGACGGTTATGTTCATTATATTCCACGAATAAGTGAGATCATATGATACTTGTCTTTCTCTGTTTGGCTTGAAAAACATGGAACGCTTCACGAATTTGCGTGTCATCCTTGCGCAGGGACCATGCTAATCTTCTCTGTATCGTTCCAACTTTAGTATATGTGCTGCCGCAGCGAGCTCTTATTCCTATCTCTTTACAAGTGAAAATTCGACCAAATATTTTCCACTGTATACCATGGATCACAACCTGACCAACCTCTGATATCAATTACCTTACTTTCAGCTGCCTGACCCTATGGTTTAGGTTTCTGTTTTAGAAAACCCCATTTGGGAAACCGATTTCTATATTACTTAGGATAGGATAGACTATGCTGTGGAACCAAATTAGTCCCAAATGTCAGTGGCTTGAGCAGAGGTTTATATGTCACTCACGCAAAGTCTTTCTTGAGTTGGCCACTCTCCAGAGCAGCTCCCAGCCTTGTAGTGAATCCGGGGTCCCAGGTGCTTCTATCTTATCATCTCGATATGTGGCTTCTATGGTTGGTGATGAAAGTGACAGGAAGATGTTTTTGTTTGTTTGTTTCTGTTAATCCTTACCTGAGGATATTTTCTTCATTGATTTTTAGAGAGTGGAAAGGAGGAAGGTTGGGGAGAGAGAGAGGGAGAGAGGAACATGGATCTGAGAGAGACCCATCAATCAGTTGCTTCCCACATGCACCCAGCTGGGACCGACCAGGCCTGGGGGTTGAACGTGCAACCCATGTACATGCCCTCGACAGGGAGTCAAATCCAAGACCCTTCGGTGTGAGGGCAGACACTCTAACCACTGAGCCACACTGGTTGGGGTGCAGGAGATGTTTTTAATGGCAAAGCTTGGGAAGAGTGAGTGGTTTACATTATTTCCTGTTGGCTAGAACCCCATCAAATGACCTCAGTCTCGCTTCAGGTGAGTTTGGGAAGAGGTCTTTCTGTGATCCCAGAAAAAGGAACATAAAACAGGATCTGGTGAACGTATAGAATTCTCTCTGTCACATTCCCTCATCAGGGCTGTCCATGCTTATTTATCTGTCCCTGTCAAGTGTCTGATGCTCCCTCATTTACCCCTATGTCACATGCCTTTCCAGATTTTATTTGTGCTAAGGAATATAAAGTACTGATAATAACCTAAAACACGACCCCTCTTAGAGATAGTTGCATATTAAAGCAAATTTAAGCTTTTGGCCAGAAGGTTAATACTGTGATGTGGGGATTTCAGGCATGAGTAGGCCAGTAGGGGAAATATTTGGGGGTTTCTGAAATGACAGACCAGGCAGGTCCTATTGTGTCATCTTTTATGCCATTTGCCACTATCTGGGGAACATTAGTGTGAGACATTTTGGAGTTCAGAAACATCAGGCTAACAGTATGAGTGGCCATGTTATTAGATGCGACCAGACCATTAAAGCATGATTTTCATCTGGCTGTCTAGAGGTATTGATGTGAAGTAGGGAGAAATTATTGTCCACTCCGGCTGATTCGGAATCAGCTTTCAAATCATCCATCTGTCACCCGTCCCTCCCGCCCCACTACGGAATGAAAGAGGCTTAATCCAGAGTGGGTCTGTGATGGGCCCGGAGAGGGAACTGGGAGATGGGGGAGCTTTTCTTGAGGTTCTGGGTCTCTGTGTTACTGGCTGTCAGACTCCAGTTTGCCCATGGCTGTCTTTGCTCCTTCTAGCTCCAGCCTGAGGAGAAGGAATAGAAAGTTCCTTATGAGCACCTCTTTCATTGGCTGCACCCATCCCCCAACTCATACTCCAGCCTTGTGGTGCCTTTACACTGTGGCCGGTTAGGCCAGAACTACATTGCCCAGAATTCCCTTCTTTTCACCATCCCGCATTAGGGTTGGCGGGAGGAGAAAAGTGCATGAGATTTGGAAGGCAGAGGTAAAACAACAGCCACTTTTACATTCCGCAACTCTGAGTGAGTCGGGCACTCTTGCGATGCATGCATCATGTAGTTGCTGATCTGCTGACCCACCTTTTTGGCCCTAGGGAAGGGCCAGGCCCCTAGTTCTTCAGCTCTGGCTGGATCGTCTCCTTTGGCTTCTGCAGATCCCGTGCCAGGTGCCTGTGCAGCTGAGGGGGCCTGCTTTTCCTGCAGGTGACCCCTACCACAGAGATCAGAGGTGGTGAAATATGGATTCTGGCTGCCATGGTGGGTTCTAGTTTGTCTCCGTACTTCTCCACACCACACTGGCCTTCGAGATGGCCCCCCAGGAGTCCCAACTCCTGGTTTTCATACCCTTGAGTCCTCCCTTCCACACTGCACCAGGTTAGTCTGTGTGACCAATATGAGTATGGCAGCAGTGATAGGATGTCACTTGGATTTGGTTATACAAGACACTGTGCTCTGTCTTGGTCTGTCTCTCTCTTCTGTCACTTGATCTAGGGAAAGCTAGCTTCCATGTCAGGAGTTACCATGGGTGCCTAGATTGGGTATCAGTACTGCAGCCCAAGGAAGGCTGGAGGAGTGAGGACTCGGCAGAACCCTATGGAGAAGCCTATGTGGTGAGAAACTGAGGTCTTTGGTCAATAGCCAGCAAGGCGCTGGAGGCCTCCTGTCAATAGATATGCGAGTGAGCCATCTCGGAAGCAGATGCTTCAGGCCCATTCAAGCTTTCGGGTGACCACAGGCTCTAGCTGTCACCTTAACTGCAACCCCAAGACAAACCCTGAGTCCGAACCACTCGGCTGAGCCATTCCCAGATTCCCGACTCTCAGAAACTGTGAAATAATAAATGTTTGTTGTTTCATGTAATTTGGTACACAGCAATAGATAACTACTACAATGACCAGCTTTCCACTCCAATGGGAGGCACTACTACCTTCAGGCTCACCACCCGGCGCAGGTCAACTGTCTTTTTTTTTTGTTAAAGTTATTTATTTATTTTAATGATTTTTTTAATTGATTTTTTTTTTATCCTCACCGAGGACATTTTTCCGTTTTTTGTTCAGATAGAGTGGGAGGGAGAGAGAGGGAGAGAGAGAGAGAGAGAAACATCGACGTGAAAGGGACACATCGAGTAGTCGCCACCCACACGACCAACCAGGGCCGGGGACAAACTGCAACCGAGGTACGTGCCCTTAGCGGGAACCGAACCCGGGTCTCTCTGGACCGCAGGCCAACGCTCCAGCCACTGAGCCAAACCAGCCAGGGCAGGTCAACTGTCTTACGTGGGCAGCTCAACAAGCTCCCACGGTTGTGTCAGGCCCACTCCCACGATAAAACCCTTATCCTCTATCGCTCAGGGAAGTTCTGCCTCCTTGGTCAAACCCGATTTGAACCACAAGACACTAAGAGGAGAGATTCCCCAGTCCTTTCCCTTACAACACAGGTTCTCCACTTTTTTTATTTATTTATTTTTTATCCTCAACTGAGGACATTTTTTCGTTTTTTGTTCAGATAGAGTGGGAGGGAGAGAGAGGAAGGAAGAGAGAGAGAGAGAGAAACATCGACATGAAAGGGACACATTGAGTGGTTGCCACCTGCATAACCCATAACCCAACCAGGGCCGGGGACAAACTGCAACCGAAGTATGTGCCCTTGGCGAGAACTGAACCCAGGTCTCTCTGGACCACAGGCTGACGCTCTAACCACTGAGAAAACGGGCCAGGGCTCAACTTTTTAAAAAAATATATGTTTTTTATTGATTTTTTTAGAGAGAGAGAAGGGAGAGAGAGAGACATCGATGTGAGAGAGAAACATCCACCAGCTGCCTCCTGCACGCCCCCTACTGGGGATCAAGCCTGCAACCGGGGCAAGTGCCCTGACTGGGAATCAAACCTGGACCAGGAATTGAACCTGGACCTCTCAGTCCATGGGATGATGCTCAATCCACTGAGCCACACTGGCCGGATTCACTTTTTATTGGAACCACCTGGATTGCTTTTACAAAGTACCGATGCCTGGGTCCTATCTCCAGAAATTCTGATTTAATTGGTCTGGGGTGCAGCCTGGGCATCAAGACCTCTTAAAGCTCACAGGTGCTTTTTTTTATCCTCCCTCGAGGACATTTTTCCATTTTTTGTTCAGGTAGAGTGGGGAGGGAGAGAGAGAGAAAGAAACATCGACGTGAAAGGGACACATCGAGTGGCTGCCACCCGCACGACCAACCAGGGCCAGAGACAAACTGCAGCCGAGGTACGTGCCCTTAGCGGGAACAGAACCCGGGTCTCTCCGGACCGCAGGCCGATGCTCTAACCGCTGAGCCAAACCGGCCAGGGCACTCCCAGGTGCTTTTAATGTGCAGGTAGGATTGAGAGCCACTGTCCTAGTCTGGCTGACTCCACCAGTTCTGCCGAGTCCTCACTCCTCCAGCCTTCCTTGGGCTGCAGTGTTGATGCCTAATCTAGGCGCCCATGGTAACTTTCATTTGGGGACTCTTGATGCCTAGAAGTAGGGACTACAGGGAATCTTCTCACTGGTGGTGGTAGTTGCAACAAGACTGAGTTCCCAGGGTGGCAGAGCAATGGGACAATGGCCTGGGGGTCCGGTTCTGGTTCTTTAATTCCATCATCACTGCCATCAGTGCTGTGAGAACTACCCAATAGCCTCTTGAGTGCATTTCTTTCTGCTTAGATCAGGGAACCGTTAGGGTCTGTTCCGATGCTGAAAGTCTGGATCTGGGAACTGAATTGCACATACAGTGAAACCTCGGTTCTCGAACGCCTCGGTTTTCGACCAAATGGAGATTCGAGAAACTTTTGTCTCGGAATCCGAACAAATATTTGGAACTCGAACTTCCGAGATGAGCCGAATGGCGTTCATTCGGCCCAGCGCGCCTTGCTTGCGTCATCAGTGTGAGTGCAGAGAGAGAGTCACGCTTTGTGGAGTCACGCTTTCCTATTGGTTTCATTGCTTCGGTTCTCGAACAATTCGGTTCTCGACCATCCTCCTGGAACGAATTATGTTCGAGAACCGAGGTATCACTGTATCTCCTCAAGTGACTCTGAAAGTACCCAGCCCTTCTGTGGATCTCAGTTTCCTCATCTGTCAAGGGGGAGGGCTGTGTTAGATGAGCCCCAGGCCCTTTCTCTAGGGTTGGGTTGCCTGGAAACAGGCTCTGAGATGGGGATTTGTGTGCAGGCTGCTTCCAGGGACGGCCTTTGGGGTCAACAGCTGTAACAGCCAAGGAAGCAGGAGTGGGAAGAGGAGGAGCTTAACTGTGATGCAGTCATGACAGACGCCTCCCAGGATCCTCTGGGAGCCCTGGAACCAGGATGACCCTTCAGAGTTGCACTGGATTAAAGTGAGGGCAGCTGAGTCTTTGCATTCCCAGTTGAGCAGTCTGGGTCTGCCCCCGGGGAAGCGAGTGTGACTGTGGGTGAGGCCGTTCTCTTGGGTTGAGGACAATTTCCGGAGAGGGACTCAGCTGAGAGCTCTCAGCAGCCAGTGACACACCAGCAGCCAGAGGAATGAGTCCCTCAGTTGTTTTTTTTTTTTATCCTCACCGAGGACATTTTCCATTTTTTGTTGAGATAGAGTGGGAGGGGGGGAGAGAGAGAGAGAGAGAGAAACATCGACGTGAAAGGGACACATCAAGTGGTTGCCACCCGCACGACCCAACCAAGACCGGGGACAAACTGCAACCGAGGTACGTGCCCTTAGCGGGAACCGAACCCAGGTCTCTCTGAACCACAGGCCACTGCTCTAACCGCTGAGCCAAACCGGCCAGGATGAGCCCCTCAGTCGTAAAGTGGAAGATCTGAGCAATGCACCCACTGAGCACTGTACCCTTTCAGTTCAAAGATCCTGTGTTCTTAGCCCCGGCCACAGGGTGATCTGTGGAAAAGACACTCCCGTTGGTTAGGCATGACATCAGACATCCCAGGAGAGTAACTGGAACGTTCCAGGAGACCACAAGCTTGATTAATGCACAACTCTCCTTAAAACCTCCCTCACCATTAGCAGAGGGAGAGCCAGAGGGAGGTGTAAAGTCAACTTGCTCAAAGAAGCAAGGCCCTGGAGAAAATTTAAAAGCCACTGCTGGAGGAAGGAGTGGCTTCCAGAAGGAAGGTCTCCCAGGTGTAACAGTCAACTCCAGGGAGCATGGAAGATAACAGAGCTGCTAGGGGCTGTGGTCGCCATGGTAATGGCATCTTGGATTGCAACTGAATGAAGCTACTGGCTGGCTTGTCGATCACAAAGTGGCTGCATTTTCAATGGAAACCAGTCTTGGAGCTGGGCAGGGGTAGGAGGAGAGACTGTTCTCGTGTGTACGCACAGCGGGCTCGTGGGAGTGCTGATGCTCAGGTGTGTGTCTTTGCATATAGATTTATTATAAGAGCATCTGTGCACATGCTTGTAGCCATAAGCGTGGAAAACCGAGTCCAATTGTATGTGTGTGTTGATGCTGGGAGTGGGGTCAGCATGCTGGAACCAAGGCCCGTGGACCTCAGGCAGAGCGAATTACTCCATTTAAGAGGCATGATTTTAGCCCTGGCCAGTTTGGCTCAGCAGACAGAGTGTGGACCCACGGACCAGAGAGTCCCAGGTTCGGTTCCCGCTAAGGGCGCGTCCCTCAGTTGCAGTTTGTCCCCGGCCCTGGTTAGTGCCGTGTGAGTGGCAACCAGTCGATGGGTCTCTCTCACATGGATGTTTCTCTCTCTCTCTCTTCCCCCTTCTCTTCCTCCCGGTCTATCTGAAGATAAATGCAAAAAAAAATGTCCTCAGGTGAGGATAAAAAAAAAAGAAATGTTAAACACAAATAATTATCAATGACTGATTGACCGAGAATGGTGGGATTCCCCAGAAGACAGGAGAAGACACAGAGAGCAGAAGGTGGACCTAGCATAGTGCCGCTCATCCAGTAGGCGCTCGGCATACAGGTATGCCTCTACGGATGCGTGAATATACGAATAAATAGAGAGCCGGGACAGGGGAAGGGAAACACGAGAGAGAACGGTCTGATGGGGAAATGAAAGGGAGCGTGGAATTGGCCTCAAGTCCACTCCATTTTCACGTCCGGTTCAGTCCCATGTGTGGAGTACCTTTTCTCTGCCGGGCACTGGGCTGCAGGCAGAGAGGGAAATATGGCAGATGGGAGACTTCCAGAGGCTCAGTTTAGTGGGGAGAGGGGCTTCTCCATGGGTTTCCTTCGTGCTGGGCCGACTGCAATTGCTCAGCCTTTCTAGGCTGGCTGCTGGCTGTCCCGTCACGATCACAGTCTGAGCCTGTCTGGAGAGTTTCAGCTTCATCCGTGTACTAACTCTGGGTCTTAGTTGGCTCCCCACGAGAAGCAGACCCCAGGAAAAAGACATGAGTACAGGTTTTATATTTGGGAATGATCCCAGGAAACATCACTCGGGCGCTAGGGAAGCAAGACAGGGAAGAGGGGGAAGCCAATACAGAATGTTTTTTTTTTTTTTTTAACCTCACCCGAGGATATTTTTCCATTTTTTGTACAGATAGAGTGGGAGGGAGAGAGAGAGAGAAACATCGACGTGAAGGGACACATCGAGTGGCTGCCACCCGCACGACCAACCAGGGCCGGGGACAAACTGCAACCGAAGTACGTGCCCTTAGCGGGAACTGAACCCGGGTCTCTCCAGACCGCAGGCCGACGCTCTAACCGCTGAGCCAAACTGGCCAGGGCCAATACAGAATGTTTTATGGGGCAGTTCCCACTGTGGGCAACTGGGCTGAAATCCCTCTGGGAACGTCTGTGACACAGGGGAGAGTACACCTCTCAGAAACGTCCCCACTGAGGGACGCGGAAGCTGGAGTAATTCTCCACCGAGTCCGGGTTGTCCTTGGCTGAGAGCTACCCCGAGACGACTACTCCTTGTACTTCCAGCCGGCCTCGCTCACAGTGAAAGAAAACGCTTCAAGGAGGACAAGGGCGATGCTTTGCACTCTGGCTGTTGGCACATGCCCGAATGACCGATGCTGAAGGGCTAAGGGTGGGGCATCTGCTACCCCCCATGCGGCTCTTCCAGCTGTCTGACCAGGGCACCTGGTCCTCCTGGCCACAGCTTAACAAGCCCCCTGGTGACAGACTTCAGTCCTCAGATCTGAGCTGCATCAGGGCCAGAGAGTCAGGACGTCTGAACTGTCCGGACAGCCGCCGCCAGCACGGCGCACAGAACCAGGCGCACTGGGCAGGGAGCCCTCTGCTCACTCGTCTTCATGCAAGTCCAGTTGGCTCAGGGCTTTAGTCCTCAAGAGATGGGGGGGAGGAGTCTGGCCCTGGCCGCTTTGGCTCAGCAGTTAGAGCGTCGGCCTGCGGTCCAGAGAGACCCGGGTTCGGTTCCCGCTAAGGGCACGTACCTCGGTTGCCGTTTGTCCCCAGCCCTGGTTGTGTCGTGCGGGTGGCAGCCACTCGATGTGTCTCTCTCACGTCGATCTTTCTCTCTCTCTCTTCCTCTGTCTCTTTCTCCCACTTTCTCTGAAGATAAATACAAAAACGTCCTCAGGTGAAGATAATAAAAAAAAAAAGAGAGAGATGGGGTCTGCAGGGGTCTCGGCTCTCATCCCCTACCCACGCTCTTCTGTCTTCCTCTGACACCAGGCTAAGAATTCTCCTGGACACTGGCAGGCACTGCTGGCTGGAGCTCCCGCCCTTTCTTTCCCCGGGGCCTGCTTTTCCACTCAGCTTCATCGCCTACATAGAGGAAAGGCCTCTGGATCTTCAGCTTGTAGCCTCCCTGTTTTGAATTTACAGGAGACCTTCCCTTTCCAGATTATAATCAGCTCCACACTCTGCACTCCTCCAGCAAACCGAGCAGGGGCGGATGGAGAAGGATGAATCGAGGGTCAGGGCTTGGGCAGCCCCCCTTGGTTTCCCTCCAGTTGTTAAATTTCCTACAAGGATTCTCAGCCTTTGCCAGACTCCCCAGATGTTGAATTCCATTCAACAGCTGCTAGAAGACTTTCTGTGTGTCCAGGGCTGTACCAAGCGTGAGGGAGTAAGAAGGAAGTCCAGTTGAGTCCGTGACACTCACTTGGGGGCCACCTCAGATCTTAGCATCGCCGTTAGTGACACGTCTCCTTTCTTTGGCTTTTGACCTGTCTGGACTAGAGCTCAAAGAATTATGACCTGGAACGTACTGGATTCCTGAACACCGGAAGAATGGCCCCAATCCAGATGAACTAGTTCAACCTGCGGGGACCTTGAACTAGCCTGATGCAGAGCCTCGGATGAGTGAGGAATGTCTAGGGGAGAGCTTGGCGGCAAGCGCACTGTGCACTGTTCCCAGGCAGGGAGGAGAGTGTAGTCTCCACCAAGGTCGGTGGGGAATTTCAGCTCTTTCACAATCTGCAGCCAATGGAGTGTGGCCTCCTTTTCTGCTCAACGCTTTTGATGTCGTTGCATGATCCACATCCCCGATGCTTTTGCAGACGCCCCGGCAAGATCTGCCTAGCCTCTTCCCGAGGTGAAGCGAGTGAGCTGCCTTCTACCTTTATCGTGTGGGCTCCCGCGAGTCCTGCCGCTGACCTCGGGGGAAGAGCTTGGCCCACAAGTAAACCGTGCAGAAAGGAACCCCTAGCCTTTGTTGATTTGTGTTTTTTTTTTATCCTCACCCAAGGACATTTTTCCATTTTTTGTTCAGGTAAAGTGGGAGGGAGAGAGAGGAACAGAGAGAGAGAGAGAAACATCGACGTGAAAGAGACACATCGAGTGGCTGCCACCTGCACGACCAACCAGGGCCGGGGACAAACTGCAACCGAGGTACATGCCCTTAGCGGGAACCGAACCCGGGTCTCTCTGGACCGCAGGCCGACGCTCTAACCACTGAGCCAAACCAGCCAAGGCTTGCTTTTTTTTTTTTTTTTTTTGCCTTTGTTGATTGTGAAATAAAAACTCCTCCAACAGCCTTGCCGCAAAGGTCTGCCCAGTATAGTATTAAGGGAAGATAATCACAGACCGTGAAGGCCTCTAGGGTCTTGGAAATCCCTTTCTGCGCCCTGATTACTCTGCCACCAAAGATCAGACCGGTGACATCAAGACGGATGGAGACAGGAAACGCAGAATCTTTAGGAAGCACTGTAGAAGGGAAGAAGCATTTATAATTCTTTCATACAACTCCTTCCCCAACCACTTTTCCCCCCAATGCCTTTCCTGGTGCCCAGCAACAACTGTCTTATATTTTTGTAATGCTGAGTAGTTTTCACAAGCATCACCGCATTTGCCTGCCCGAGCACACTGTGAGGTCTGTGGAGTGAGCATTATACAGATGAGGTTACCCACCGAGGCTGAGAGAGCCCAGAAGACTTTGCTCCAGAGTACGTGCCTGTTGCAGTTAAGATTATGTACAGAGATTCAAAACAACTGTGGCTTAAACAAAATCAAAGTTTACTTTTCTTTCCCATCAGAGTCTGTGGGTAGACAGCTCTGTCCCACAAAGTCATAGGGACCAAAAATCCTTCCATTGCTTTGCCAAAACTAGGATGTGGTCCTCACCTTCATGATGCAAGATGGTAGCTAGAGCTCCAGCCATCAGATTTGCATTCCAGGCAGTGGAATGAAAGAATAAGTGAAGAATAAAATGGGGGAAAGAAAAGCATGCCCCTTCCCTTTAAGGACACTTCCCAAAAGTTGCACTACTTCTGCTTTCGCTCCAGAACTTAGTCAACTGACCACACCTAACAGCAAAGGAAGGCTGCGAAATGGAGTCTTTGTTCCAGAGATCATGTGCCCAGGTAAAAATTAGGGATTCCATGTCTATGAAAAAAGAAGAACAGCCCTGGCCAGTTTGGCTCAGCGGTTAGAGCGTCGGCCTGCAGTCCAGAGAGACCCGGGTTCGGTTCCTGCTAAGGGCACGTACCTCGGTTGCAGTTTGTCCCCGGCCCTGGTTGGTCGTGCGGGTGGCAGCCACTCGATGTGTCCCTTTCACATCGATGTTTCTCTCTCTCTCCCTTCCTCTCTCTCCCTCCCGCTCTATCTGTACAAAAAATGGAAAAATATCCTCGGGTGAGGATAAAAAAAAAAAAGAAGAACATATTTTGGGTGCCGACTAGTTGTTTCTGCTCTATTGACTTTGCCATCAAGGGGAGGAATCAGCTTTTAAATGTAGTTTTTCTAAGTCCAAATCCTGCTTTCTTTCCCCTCCATACCCCATGGTATCTCTTACGTGTAATTTGATTCACAAAACCATAAAATTTCCTCGTTGGGAAAGATTTTGGGGAATCCTTCTAGTTTCCCCTGGTTTGATTCCTGAATTAACTGTAAAACCTCCTGGACTAATGGCTGTCACCTCTCTCAAACATCCCGTAGGCCAACCCATCGGGAAGCAGCTCCAATTGTTGACAAAGATTTTTCTGTGATAGAGCCCAAACCAGCTTCCCTGGTGTCTCTGGCCATTGGTCCTCATTTTATCCTTTAACACCTCTCACAGCAGAAAGAATGTACTGTTTTCTTTTCTCCTCTACAGAGCAGCCCTTCACTTATTTGAAAAAGACCGTCCTATTCATCCTGAGTCCTCTATTCTCCAGGCTAAATGTTCCCTATTCTACTAACGTGTCCTCGGGTCGCCTGGTGTTGAGGTCCTTCACCATGCTGGACATGGTCTTGTGGATGACTGCTCCTCTTACAGTATGGATTCCCCACTGGGACACACTCCCTAGGAGGAGAGGGGTCTCCCTGAAGACTAGAGCTACAGAGCACTCAACCCTCAACCACTTCAGCAAAAGGGAATCATGGGATCAATGCCGGGACTACTGGAGGTCTCTGCTCCCGCTCTAAACTCTCTGTGAAATGCGGGGTGGGGTGCGGTCAGAATGGAGGGTTCTGGAGGGCCTCCACTAGGGCTGCTTTCTCTCTGGGATTCTAAGTGTCATGGACTACATATCTGTGTCATATGTCAAAACCTTAATCCCCGGTGTGATGTCATTTTGAGATGGGGTCTTTGGGAGACAATTAGTCATGAGTACGGAGAATTCATGGTAGGATTATTGCCCTTAGTAGAGATCTGAGTGCCCCGCCCCTCTCCTTCTCTCCACACCCTCTTCCCACCTCCTCTCTCTGCACCAAGTGAGGAAACAGGAAGAACATTCTCACCAGAGCTCAACTGTGCTGGTACCCTGACCTTGGACTTTCAGCCTCTAGACCTACGAGAAATAAATGTCTATTGTTAAAGCCACTCAGTCTATAACATTCGATTATAATAGCCTGAACTAAGACAGAAATGAACAGCTGATTTCTCATCAGAAACTATGAGATGGCATATTCACAGCACTGAAAGAAAACTGTCAACCAAGAATCTATATCCAGTAAAACTGTCCTTGGAGGAAAAGCCCAGAAGTGCCTCCCAGTGCAAGACCAGATGTCCTTTCTGGGGACAGGGCCCCATGTGCAGTGCTTACAGTTTCTTAAAATTGCCCTGGCTGGTTTGGCTCAGCGGTTAGAGCGTTGGCCTGCGGACCAGAGAGTCCCGGGTTCGGTTTCCGCTAGGGGCGCGTACCTAACTGACATCTGAATGCTTGTATCAGTTAGGATCGAATTTGCTGCAGGTAACAGAAAACCCAGCTTACAGTAGCACACATAGCAAAGATTTTGTCTCATGCAACAAAAAATCCAGGTTGGCATAATGGTTCGACTATGTTGCTGAGGACCTGATTCTTTCTACCTTCTTGGTCTCCCATCCTTAACATGAGGATTTTATCCTTATGACGAAGATGGATGCTGTATTTACAGGATTGCAAATATCTTTCAGGCAGAAAGAAAGGAAATGCAAAAGACAGGATATTTTATTTTATTTTTTTTATCCTCACCCGAGGACACTTTTCCATTTTTTGTTCAGGTAGAGTGGGAGGGAGAGAGAGGAACATTGACGCGAAAGGAACACAGCGAGTGGCTGCCACCTGCACAACCGACCAGGGCCGGGGACAAACTGCAACCGAGGCACATGCCCTTAGCGGGAACCGAACCCGGGTCTCTCAGGACCGCAAGCCGACGCTCTAACCGCTGAGCCAAACCGGCCAGGGCGAAAGCCAGGATATTTTAAAGGGGAACTGTTCTGTTTACCCTGGAAGCCCCAACTTGCGAGTTTTGGTGACACCTCATTGGCCAGAACTTGGACACGTGTCCTCCACCCAGCTGCGAGGTCATCTGGGAAGAGGATCATTTTAGTTTTTCAGCTTCTGTGGTAGAAGATACTGGAAAAGAGGATCGTGAGTGATTTGGGGGTGGCCATTGTAGTGTGTGCCATAATGTTCTTCTGCAAAATACAGGAATTGGATTCAACAGCTTCTCAACTCCGTTCCAGCTGGGATTGTGTGGGCACGCAGTGGTGTGAGGCTGCATGACCTAACGGAAAAAAAAAAAAAAAAAAACATGTCAAGGGTTTTGTCATCATAAAGTCTGGTGTTTGAATCCTGGCTCTGCCACAACAAGCTATGTGGCCTTGGATAAGTCACACACCATCCCGGAGCCCTACTTGCTTTATGTGTAAAATGAGGATAATATTCACTTCTCAAGAGTCTTATGAGGGTCAGACTCATACGTCAAGTTCTTAGCACAGCGATGGCCACATAGTGGACATTCATAGAAATGGCATCGGAGTCCCAGTGCTGGCTGTAAGTCTCAGCTTTCCAGGGGGAGCCAGGGTCCTGCTCAGAGCTGCCTCCACTCTCCCTCTCCCCCAACCACAGCCACTAATGGTGACCAATAATGATCCCGATCATACTGGAGTCCCTAAGGTAGCAAATTAATTGGTCCTGATGGACATCACTTGGACTAACCGGGCAGGCAGCTCAGCGTGGACAGAGGTCATCTCAGTGGATATTAAACATTCGCCAGACAGTAGTGTGGATATGCTGGCGACACTTTAATCAGCCGAGATCACGCAGACGAAGTGCAGCACCTAGCCTGAGTGGCTGCCACTAAGTTGGCCTCAGAGGTACCTTGAGCCTGCACTAAGCCACGAAGTGCCTCCCAGTGCAAGACCAGATGCCCTCTCTGGGGACAGGGCCCCATGTGCAGTGCTTACAGTTTCTTAAAATAGCCCTGGCCGGTTTGGCTCAGCGGTTAGAGCATCGGCCTGCGGACCAGAGAGTCCCGGGTTCGGTTCCCGCTAGGGGCGCGTTCCAAAAAAATCATAAAATAAAAAAATAACAATAGTAAAGTGTCTTAAAATCGAGCTAAAAGGGCTCCTGCTGTCAGCGAAGAGTTGCTGAGGGCTCTCCCCTTTCCTGCCGAAGGTTGTGGGTCTCCTGCCGCGATTCCTGCTCCCCTTGCCAGGGCCACTTAGCATTACTGGCTGATGTGAAGGAGGCTTGGGGCTTTTGATGACACCAGCTGGTGACTCCGAGCGGAACGAGGCTTGGGAGCACTAATTGAGCAGCTTAACAGGGCAAGCTGAGGCTATTGTCTGTCTTCTGAGGACCTATAGTTCAGGCCCTATTGTGGGCTGTACTGTGTCCCTCCGCCAATTCATACAATGAAGCCCTAACCCTCATTATTGCAGAAGGTGACTGTATTTGCAAATAGGGCTCCTAAGAGGTGATTAAATTAAATGAGGTCATATGTATGGGCCCTAACCCAATCTGACTTATAAGAAGAGATTAGGGCACAGACACCCACAGAAGGAAAGTCACAAGGAGAGAGGCTTCAGAAGAAATCAGCCCTGCTGACAACTTGATTCTTGGACTTCTGGCTTCTAGAACTGCGAGAGGATAAATTTCTGCTGTTTAAGCCACCCAGTCTGTGGTTCTTTGTTACGGCAACCGGAGCTGACTAATACAGGTGCTTACAACACCGCTCGATGCTTTCCTCCTGGGATAAGAACGAGGAGGAGAGGGATACCACTTTGAGTTGATTGGCATTTATCATCCATCTTCTCATGCGTATAAACTGCCACATGCATGGTCTCTATTATTATCATGAAACATTAATAATAATAATAATAATGGCCAACAGGAGCCAATTGTGGCTAATAGTGAGGTCTGAAGAGGAAACATTTGGGGAGGCTCTCCTTAAAAAGAACACAAAATTACAAATATAAAACTTAGTGTAAAAGTAAATGTTTAAATGGAAAAAAAATTGCAATAGTTAAAGGTTTATAAAGATCTCAAACGTCATAAAAAATTAATTAATTAATTAATTTTAAAAAAAGATCTCAAACTTCACAGAAATATATACATACTATTTTTATTAATTAACTGTCTTATTTTTTTTTTCTACTTTTTTGGGGCTGCCCAGCTTTGGCTGCCTTTTCATATGGCAACAATTTTTTTAATATCACTTTCTACAGAGACAATAGAAAGATCATTCACATGCTTACTCTTCTTTTTATTTTATTTTATTATTGATTTTTAAATTTTTTTTCAATTCCCACCCGAGGACATTTTCAATTTTTTGTTCAGATAGAGTGGGAAGGAGAGAGAGAAAGAGAGAGAAACATCGACGTGAAAGGGACACATCGAGTGGCTGCCACCCGCACAACCCAACCAGGGCCGGGGACAAACTGCAACCGAGGTACATGCCCTTAGCGGGAACCGAACCCGGGTCTCTCTGGACCACAGGCCGACGCTCGAACCGCTGAGCCAAACCGGCCAGGGCTTCTTTTTATAAAAATGATTCCTAGTGTTGTTAAGTTTCTTTCAGGCTCACAAGTTATCACCGGTAATTCGTTTCCATTGTGATGTAATCACAGAGCGAGGTTTCGAAGCATCTGTCGATCTTTCTGTTTGTTTTTGGCTCCTGCAAAGATACTCCTATTTTCCTGCCCTATTTGAATTTCGGTATGATCAGTAATTCTTTAAAAAATACACAAAATGTATGTGTAATTAAGGTGTACATACTGAGCTGCATAATTGCATAATAAAATTAAACTACTCTTACGCTATACACGTTGATGCGTTGATGAAAACGGGAGTTTTGTCGCCGAGGCTCTTGTTTCTTCGGGCCGTTTTGCTGCATCAGTAGCAATTTTGTTGCCGTTTTTTTCTGGATCCACCAGACTCCATCAGGACAAGATGTGTCAGATACGCTGAAATGCGATCTGAAATACTGGGATGCATAAAACGTACTGCTCTCCAAACAGACGTGCTGGTGTTTGTAAGACTGCTACAGTTTTGTACCCTACAAATACATGAATACTGATAGGTCTTACTTTGTGCAATTCCCATCAGAAAAGAAATAAAACTATATGGTGCGTTATTAATTGCATACACTGCATTATTGAGTATATTCTTGACAGAAGCAAATTTCCATTTTGACTAGGCTTCAGTGAGAATGGGATTCGTCATTTACAGTTTTCCACATCCGATGATTGGAAGATTTTCCACAGACTAACTTTTGGCACCATACATTTCTAGCTTTGTTTCTCTCCACTACCTACATACTTTGGGGGGGGGGGGGGGACTGGGAGCCAGAGGACACTGTGGCAGATTGTATTTTCCAAAATGGTCACAGCAAGATCGTCCATCCTACCTGCTCGTCTTGTGATGGAACGTTGGCATTTCTGTCATTGACGCGTGGGCTCTGTCTGCCTTCCTCTTGAATCTCAGTGAGTCTGTGACTGCACCATCTGACTTCCAAGGGTAGGTCATAGAACATGATACGGTATCTGCCTGGGCCTCTCAGGACACTCGCCCTTAGAACCCAGCCACCAGGCTGTGACAAAGCCTAGGCCACAGCCAGCTAAGGTCTCAGCAGACAGCCAGCATCAACCACTAGACGCGTGACTGAGGAGCCTCCAAATTATTCCAGCCCCCAGCCTTCGAACCACCCCAGCTGACACTATGTGAAGCAGTGACAAGCTGTCCCCACTGGGCCAGGCCCATTGCAGAATTGCGGGCCAACTAAATGATTACTGTTGTTTTAAGCCACTGAGTTCTGGGTGACTTGCTATATTGCAATAGATACCCAGGACAGACACAGTTATATTTTAAAATAACCTCTGACATGTCCCTTCAAGTCACAGTATTGGGCCCCCAGAGGGGAGTAGGAATGCTCCCCAAAGTCATCAGGTGTGATGGCTAGCACCAACTTTGTATGGAAGTGGCTACAAATCACATATACCATATCCTTAAACAAAAACCAATGATACCTTCACTCCAACTTCCCCTCAGCCAGACCCACAAACACACCCATGGCTACTCTTATACTCCCCGGCCCAATGGGAAGTGTGATGGAGGGAAGGTGAAATTGGAAACAGTCATTGGTCTGTATAAAATGAATAAAGGCCCGGCCGGTGTGGCTCAGTGGTTGAGCGTCGACCCGTGCACTAAGGGGTCACCAGTTCGATTCCCGGTCAGGACACATGCCCAGGTTGTGGGCCCGATCCCCAGTGAGGGGCATAAAGGAGGCGGCCAATCGATATTCTCTCTCATCGATGTTTCTATCTCTCTCTCTCCCTTCCTCTCTCTCTAAAAAAATCAATAAAGAAAAAAAAATTAAAAACAAACAAACAATGAATAAACACTCTACTTCTCCTGATTCTTGGAAGGGACCAATGTAAAGAAGGGGCCCTGGATCTTAAATTATTAGGTTCACAGCAAATCTATTTCTATGAACAATATTTTTTAAACACTTATAAATCCTAGGTCCTAGGCTAAGCCTTTTACATGAATGGTCATAGTTGAGCTTAAATCATGACCCTATGGGTGGGTGCTATTCTTCTCCCCATTTTACAGATGAGAAAACAGAAGCCCAATATAATTCAAATATGTTCGGCATGTACTTGAGTTTTTACAAGAACTATTTGTATATTATCTTACATGTCCAAAGGATTTGCAAATCTATCAATCTATTTACAACAACCCTCCAGGCACAGTTCTTATGTCCATGTTACAGAGATGCACTGGAAATGGGGCCAGTGCGGCTGAGAAATAGAGTTTTACATTTTATTTCATTGAAATTAATTTCCCTTTAAAGAGCCACATGTGGCTACTTATTGGACAGCACAGCGCTTTGGAAAGTTGTTTACTGTAAACACCTGCAACTCTTTGGCTGAGGGCTTTTTTCTGGCTAAGGGAGCACCGCCTCCCACCCCACAAGCAGGTGAGTTAAGGGCCCCCTCCCAGCAGCCTCTCTCTCACTAGCAAACTGATGAGGTTTCTCCTCACTCCTCTCACCCCTCGGCTGGGATAACTCTGAGATGGCCCCGCTGGGTCCCAGAGTTTCCCAGCGGGGCTGAATTCCAGTTGGTCACATTGATATCAATGACCCTGTATTGACAGCAGGCCCTTCCCTGTTTCACTTCCCTCCCGAATCAACTACTCGCACTTGGATCAGCCTCAGGGTTCACCTCTGGGCATTGCACTCTCACTTCTAAACGGAGGAAAAAGTGACCTGCCAGTCAGTTGCTTTGCCTGTGTTCCTCTCCTGATAGCACTGATTGATATGCAACTCTGCCCTGATGGTGACAAATGGCTCACTGACTTCACTCTGCTGGGTGCGACTCCATTTGCCCTGAGGACCCCCGGCTGAAAGAGAGCCAGAGCTGACCCGGGCCCTGCAGAGCCCCTCAGCCTACCTCTGCCGGAAGTGCTCAGACTCTGCAAGGACGAGCGGGCCTCAGTTTCCATGCTGGGTGTTTGTCTTCAAGGTCAAAGTCAAGCTTGCTGAAGGGGCAAGGTGCCTGCAGAGAGAACATAGAGCAAAGCTTCGTGGAGTCAGTCTGAGGTCAAGGGTGGTTGACCCAGGTTTGCATTTTATTTTATTATTATTATTATTTTTGTAATCCTCACCCGGGAACATTTTTACATTTATCTTCAGATAGAGCAGAAGGGAGAGACAGGGGAAGAGAGAGAGAGAGAGAAACATCGATGTGAAAGGGACACATCGAGTGGCTGCCACCCGCACGACCCAACCAGGGCCGGGGACAAACTGCAACCGAGGTACGTGCCCTTAGCGGGAACCGAACCCAGGTCTCTCTGGTGCGCGGGCTGACGCTCTAAACACTGAGCAAAACCCGCCAGGGCTGCATATTATTTTTAAACCTTTTCCTTCAACACAGACCTCTCAAGGGATGGTTCAACTTTAAGGTGAACATGGGTGAAAACTTTCAGCTCCAAAAGACTCCTTTCTTCTGTTCCAGCATCTCCTTGTCTCCTATAGCTCCCTTATTGATGTGTCTTATTTAATAACAGGCAATGGAGCCCAGCCGGTGTGGCTCAGTGGGTGACATCGTTCCATGCACCAGGAGGTCGCTGGTGCCATTCCCAGTCAGGGCACATGCCCAGGTTGCGGACACGATCTCCAGCAGGGGGCGTGCAGGAGGCAACAGATGGATGTTTCTCTGTTATTGACGTTTGTATCTCGTTGATGTGTCTATCTCTCTCCCTTCCTCTCTCTGAAATCAATAAAAACATATTTTAAAAAAATAATAGGCAGTGGACTCTCTGTACCCACCAGTCCCCAACCCCGTGCCCACAGCAAATGCCAATGCCTACTCCCACCTGTCCCAGGAACCTGAGATCAGAGATGTTGAAAACAGGGCTGGTCATTTTCTTACATTATATAGATACGCACCCAGAATGGCGGCATCTCTTGGACTTCAATGTTTATTGTGCTTTATTGTACCTCTTGTGAAGAGAATTTCTTGTAAAACTTTGTTGTGACCAACTATTCCCCCTCATTCTCTTTCTTTCTTTCTTTTTTTAAACCTCACCTGAGGACATTTTTTGCATTCATCTTCAGAGAGAGCGGGAGGGAGAGAGGGAGGAAGAGAGAGACACATCGACTAGTTGCCACCCGCACGACCCAACCAGGGCCGGGGACAAACTGCAACCGAGGTACACGCCCTTAGCAGGAACCGAACCCGGGTCTCTCTGGTCCGCAGGTGGACGCTCTAACCGCTGAGCCAAACCGGCCAGGGTTCCCCTCACTTTCTTTTTTTATTCTCACCCGAGGACATTTTTCCATTTTTTTGTTCAGATAGAGTGGGAGGGAGAGAGAGAGAAACATCGACTTGAGAGAGACACACTGAGTGGCTGCCACCCACACGACCAACCAGGGCCGGGGACAAACTGCAACCGAGGTACGTGCCCTTCGCGGGAACCGAACCCAGGTCTCTCTGGACCGCAGGCCGACGCTCTAACCGCTGAGCCAAACTGGCCAGGGCTCCCCTCACTTTCTTGTGGATTATTTCTGTTAGACAATTCAGCCAATGGACTGAAATGAATGCAATCTATTTTGTTTTGTTTCCTAAGGGGTCAGCACGGCCTGTCTGACAGGACTGAGCATGTGGACAGACATTCTCTGCCATTTCACTCAGGACGTGTGCAATTCGGGGGCCCAGTGGTTACCTGAAAGTGGGGTCGAGAGAAGGCTCCTCTGTCTGGCAGAAGGGCCCAGCCCACGGGCTGAAGAGCTGACCAACCAAAGAACCATGACCAGGGCTGAACGGGAACATTTGGAGCTGGTGTAATTGCTTATGTAGTTTTAATTGCTCATTCATCATGCTAACAGGCCCAGAGTACTGATCGTTTGCGACGTGCTCAGTAATTAAAAGACCAGGGGTGAGGTAGGGAGATGAGGAGTGTTGGGGTGGAATGAGGTGAAGAAAAACCAAAATGCACAGCGCAGGAGGCCAGCGGGGTCCGCGGCTGATCCCCTTTCGGACCCTGAACTGAGGCTGTGTTCCACGCCGGCGTCTCACAGTTGTTGATTCGAACCCCAGAGCGATCTTGCTCCCAGCTCCCTGGGAGCAAACCTGGTCCCTGACACAGCCCTTTTCGGTTTGCAAAACACTTCCACCTACACCGTCCCATTGACTTCTAGACGACCCGTGAGATTGACATGATTTGGGCCCACGGTTTTCAGGTGAGGAAAAACAAGCTTCATCAAATGCTTTGCCCGAGATCACACAGCGCGACAACTAGTGCAGTTGAAACCGAAACTGCCTGTTGCCCTTGCAAACCTCGGGCTCTCGCTTCCTTGGGGACCGCAAAACGCGGGCTTTTCTCTGGGCCCCATCAACGTTGCCGCAGTGTCGATTCGAGAACAAATATCCACTTGTCTGGGGAATTTATAATAAAATACCGATTCCCAAGTTCCACCTTCAATAAGTGGGGCAGCGGTGGGGGAGGGAGTCTGTGTTTACGAACCTCCTCTGTCCCAGCTGACGATGGTGCAGAACCAGAGCCCTGTACTCAAGGACACACCACTGGGCCCAATGCCTCCTCAAAGAAAGGCTACCTGGCAGGTGTCTTGGTTTAGGTTCCCCCAGAAGCAGATTCAGAGCAAGGATTTGAGTGCAGAACGGTTTATTTGTAAGGTGAAGAAACATTGCTGAAGGGTTGGAGGAAATCAGACAGGGGGCGGGAGGCAGGAAACGGAGGGCCCATCATCAGACAAGTCACCTGTCTGGGCAGCGCCAGCTTCATCGCTTTGGGAACCCCTAGGAAACAACGCAGAACGTGGCTCAGTTATCTCAGCTGAGGGGTGAGGATGCTGGGCATTTAGACTTCAAGTGTCCCACGCAGAGAGTGGCAAAGTCTCTGTCACTGTCGCTTTCAGCTGATCCTGCAGGGCAGAGCAGACTCCGGCCCAAAGAGAAAGTCCTCAGGCAAAAAAGCCGAAGATTCTGGCAGTTGTGGGTTTGGCTGGTGTGCACAACAGTGGAAGGCCGTCAGGGATGCAGGCGGGACGGGGACAGTGTCCCTACAGCCGACATCGGCCATGCTGCCTGCCGTGGAGGAGGCTCACGGGCTCCCCTGTTCCCGACCGTGATGTTCCTCTGCCTTCATCTCCGCGGCTTCTTAAACAATTTGCAAATTGAAATAGTATTAGCATTCCCCTAGGAGTTATTTATGGATTTATTTCCCTTCTCATTTTCTTCTTATCCTCCCATTAATGGGGAAAATCACCTGGCTCTAAAAGGCAAAGGCAACGTAGCAACCGTTAATGGAATGAGGGCAATGGGGAGGGAGCTCAGCAGAACCTGAAATCTGTGATGTGCTCCATTCATTCCAAACGCAATCCGAGAACCTCATGCTTGTTCCCAGTGAAAGACACAGACAGACGAGGTGGACGTGCACAACCCCCTCCAGAAAGGGAACCCAGGATTATGCCCGACTCCTGGTTTGACGACTATAATTCTACAATGTTCTTTCCCTATCAAAAAAGCATGTTGGAAGGCAAGTGAGTGAGAGCGATGCTATAATAGGGATAACCTTGAATGTATTCTAATTTATTTAAGCAAATAATTTGAGATTTATGTATTTTGTGGTTCATAACAAATTTTGTGCGAGGCAACTCATAACCGATGGAGACATATTCATTGAGAACCACGATTCTATACCATCAAAAAGAAATGTGTTTGCTTTCTTTTTGCATCAAGGGCAGCAAACTCCTTGGAAATGGTTTATTTGCATGCATGACCAACTTTCCATCAGTTTATCAATAAATCAATCAACAAATATTGATTGAGTGTCTACATTGTGCAAGGCATGTGGGGATTTATTATAAATATAAATATGGTCCCTGCCTCAAAGAAGCTAACAGTCTAATTGGGAGTAAGATCTGTAGACATGAAAAGGTAACAAAATGCAAAGCAGCATATAAATGCTGAATGAGTGGTATACACTCGTTGATTGGGTTTGGGGAAAAAATCAAGGAAGGCTTCTTGGAGGAAGAGTGATTTGAACTGGGTCTTGAAGGCAAGAGTTGCACAAAAATAGAACAATGGGAGGCATTTCAAGCAAGAGTAGCGATGCCAAGGAGGAAACACCAAGGCTATTCTTGGACTGGAGCTGCGGCGTGTGCCAGGCTGCAGTGGGACTCACAGATGGGACAGGCACTGCCCTAGCTAACAGAACACTTTGGAGCACTGTTGAGTCTCTGTCATTCAAAGAACCACCCAGTCCTCAGTGTTGGAACTTGCTCACTGACATGGACTGAATCGTGTCTCTCCGAAATCCATTATGTTGAAGCCCTAACCCCCAACGTGATGGTGTTTGGAGACAGGGCCTACAAGGAGATAATTAAGGTTAAAAGAGGTCATAAGGGTGGAATCCTAATCTGATAGAATTGATCGCCTTATATGAAGAGGAAGAGATTCTCTCTCCCTCCCTCCCACTCGCCTCCTACACACGCCAAGGAAAGACCATGTATGGGCACAGCATGAAGCCATCTGCAGGCCGAGGAGAGAACCTCCATCAGACACCCACCCTGCTTGCCTCTTGGACTCCCAGCCTCCGGAACCGCGAGAAATAAATGTCTGTTGTTGAAGCCACCCAGCCCGCGGCAGCCTGAGCCAAGACAGTCACTTTTTACCTAATAAAAGACAGGTGCCCCCTGGCGTGTTTATTCACGTTTAGCGAAGCAGACAGTTTCTAGCCAGAGTCTGTGGAGCTGGCAAGGTCCCAGGGCCGGCTGACCCTGCTCGCTCAGCTGTGCCAGGATGGTCTGGCCTCCGCTGCCCTCTCTGGAACCTACAAGCCTCAAGCAACTGCAGTTCTCTTTATACAGCAGGGATGCGCAGGAGGTGTAGGCTAGATTGGCCTTTGCCCTCACCCCACACCCCTCCCCAGCCCATGTGGGAGAAGGGCTAGCTGATCTAGCAAATAAAAACACAGGGCAGCTAGTTAAATTTGATTTCAGATAAACAACAAATAGTTGTGTTTAGTGGAAGTATGCCCCATGCAATATTTGGAACATGCTTATACTAAACAATTATTCACTGTTTATCTGAAATTCAAATATAACTGGGTGTCCTACATTTTCTCTGGCATCCTTCTATGGGAGGGGTTACGGCCACGCGTGGCCAATCAGAAGGCTCCATGCTGTGTCACAGTGACCCGAGGTCAGAGCTGTCCCTGCTGTGGAGACAAAGGCAGTCCCTACAGCCCAGCCAGGCGGGAAGAGCCTGCCTGAGAAATTCACACAGAAAGAAGTCGAGCTGAAGGAGGAAAAAAGATGCCTAAAGACAGTGCTGGATTCAACCTCGTTTCTTGAACTTCAACTCCAATGGGAAGCGGTTGGAGTTGGAAATCTTCACTGACAGCTGACTCAGACTTCTGGTGAAATCTGTGGGGTGAAGTCACCTTAAGCCCAAGGAAATTCAAAGGGAGGATCCAATCTGACTAAATTCAATCTGACTAGATTCAAAGGGAGGGCTGCTCTTGAGACACCCCCATTTAGCTCTGCGAGAACTGGGGTTCCCTGGCCCAGAGGGCAGTGAAATAGCCCAGCTGGCTCCTCAGGCATGCGGAGGGTCCTGGGTGCGGGGGCTCTGAGATGCTACCTCTGTGACATGGTTGTCACCTCTGTCATCTCCGTGCCCCCTGCTGACAGCCGGCGGAGGAGCCCTTCGCTTCCCATCACCCTCACAGGGTCTTTTCTGCTCTTTCTTCCCTAACGTCTGGCTCTTGTTTCTTTAGAAGACCTTCTTTGCTTCTAAGTGAGCCTCATCACCATATTTTAAGTTCCCTCTCTTCTTTATCTTTCCCTCCACACTCACTTTTTTTTTTTATGCTCACCCGAGGACATTTTTTCCATTTTTTATTCAGATAGAGTGGGAGGGAGAAAGAGAGAAACATCGATGTGAAAAGAACACATCGAGTGGCTGCCACCCGCACAACCCAACCAGGGCCGGGGACACACTGCAACCGAGGTACGTGCCCTTAGCGGGAACCGAACCCGGGTCTCTCTGGACCACAGGCTGACGCTCTAACCGCTGAGCCAAACCGGCCAGAGCCCTCCACACTCACTTTTAAGAATCTGGCGCACAGCTCAGTGGTTAGAGTGTTGGCCCGCAGACCAAAGAGTCACAGGTTCAATTCCAGTCAAGGGCACGTACCTCGGTTGCAGTTTGCACCCCAGCCCTGGTTGGGATCGTGCAGGAGGCAACCAATCAATGTGTCTCTCTCACATCAATGTTTCACTCTCTCTACCTCTCTCTCCCTCCCCCTTCCACTTTATCTGAAGATAAAATGGAAAAATATCCTTGGGTGAGATAAAAAAAAAAAAAAAAGAATATGGCCCACAGCCCAGGCCGGTGTGGCTCAGTTGGTTAAACATCATCCCGTGCACTGAAATTTCAGGTCGCTGGTTTGATTTCCAGTCAGGGCACATGCCCAGGTTTCGGGTCCAATCCCCAGTCACAGCATGTGTGGGAGGCAACAGATCGATGTTTCTCTCTCACATCCATGTTTCTTTCCCTCTCCCTCTTCCTTAAAAAAAAAAATCAATAAAAACATATATTTTAAAAATATGGCCCACAAACTCTCTAACCCACAGAGCGTTTGTTGGTTTACCCTTGACATCTCCTGGACTGGGCTAAAAATAATGGAGCTGGAAGGACATTAGGGCTGATCCAATCCAATTCCCTCACCATCCCTATCTCACAGATGAGGAAACCGAGGTTCAGAGTGGTTGAATCACCAAAGACTCCATCATAAGTTTCAGGCAGGTCATAGGATAAGGCAAAAGCCACATGACTTAGGGGAAAACTCCCTGGGTTTGGTTTCAGAAAGCCTGTTTTTCATTTGGGCTTTATCACAGATCACTTAACCTCTTCATATCCATTTCTCCAGCTTGAAAATGAGCTTGAAAACCAGCCCCATTCACCTCATTGTGACTTCGGAGGCTGACAGAATTACAAAATGTCGCATGGATGTGCCGGACAAAGGCTGCACGGTATTAGTGTTGTCGGTGTTACTGTTATTATTTAACAAGGCTAATCCACACGGAAGGAAATGAGCACATATCACGAAATTAATTATAGATGTATTTTTTTTTTTTGAATGACTGTTTATATTGAAAGGAAGGCCTCATATGTGCTGCACAATTTCAGGATAAGTCGTGTTTTGGAAAAATATTAATATTCAGAGCTGTGTTGATTAGCTTCACTCCTGTTGCTAAGCAACAAGGTCCTTTGTAGCCTCTGCAGTGTTGGGGTGGGGGTGGGGAAGGGGAGGGAGGATTAGAGGAGGAAAACTACATTACAGTAAATTATTCTGCTGGTTCAGCCAATTCTGAAGTTCCTCAAAAAAAAAAAAAAAAAAAATCTACTCCTTTAACAACCTATGTGATTATTGTTGTTGGACGAGGAAAACCAGAACGGGACCCAGAGCTCACCACTCACCCATGACTTGAGTTTCAGGTTTGGCAAGACTTGTGTTTACTAGATCAGGGCTGAAGCACACGTGGCCAAGGCTTACCGCCACTGACGTTCACCCTGGTTCAGCAGGGCAGCCTGCCAGCCTGCAGATTAAGGGGTCGTGAGGCTGTGAGGACAGACTGCCATGAATCAAATGATCCAATCTCACTCAATAGCTGCTGCGGCCTTTCAGCTGAATTCTAACACTTGAATGGGGGCCATCCTGGAGCAAGTCAAAGAGCGTGTTTTCTGGACCAAAATTGAGACTCGTGAATATTTGAAATTCATTGAAAACCCAAGACAGAAAACATGGAAGTTACCTTAGAGAGCACCTCCCGTGTGCGGGGCACTTTATAGAGTTAGCTCATCAAATTCGGGCACCAACCCTAGGAAGGATGAGATGTTGTCTGGCCTTGGCCGGTTTGGCTCAGCGGTTGGAGCGTTGGCCTGCGGACCTGAGAGTCCCGGGTTCGGTTCCCGCTAAGGGCACGTACCAAAAAAAAAAAAAAAGAGAGAGAGAGAGAGAGAGATGTTGTCCCCATTTGGGGGACTGAGGTTCAGAAAAATTGAACAACTTGCTTCAGGTCACACCAGTTAGCATGGGACAGAGCAGGGATTTTTTTATTTCTTCTCCCCCACCCCTTTATTGATTTTCAAGATAGAGGAAAGGAGAGGGAGAGAGAGATGGAAACATCGATGAGAGAGAACATCAATCGGGTCGCCTCCTGCATGCCCCCCACTGGAGATCAGACCCACAACCTGGGCATGTGCCCTGACCGGGAATCGAACCAGTGACCTCTTGGTGCATGGGGCGATGCTCAACCACTGCGCCACACCAGTGGGACCAGAGCAAGGATCCAAACTCCAGTCTTCCTATGTCTGAACGCATGTGCTCACCTTTCTAGGCTGCCCGCCCTTACCCAGCTAGGAAGGGCCGGGAAGGATCTGAAGAGAAAATCTTGAGGCTTAGCATGAAGTTGGCTGTGGCTTCTCTTAGGTTGAGGCCTGCTCAGTAAGTCTCCAATTTTATCCCAGACCACTTTATATGTGGTCTTGTTCCCGTCACTACGGCTGTGTCAACCACCCCAAACTTGGTGGCATAAAACAACACCCATTTTCTTATGCTTGTGGATCTCTGGGTCAGGAATTCAGGCAGGACTCAGCCGAGTGAGTCTTTGACGCCTTGTGGCATCTACCAAGACCACCCTGTGGCAGGTAGGCTGGGCCTTGAAGGCCTTAGAGGGTTTCAGTCGCATGTCTGGTGCTGCGGTGAGGACAAGCTGCCGCCGGGAGCATCTCCCCAGGATGGCAGTCTCAGGGTCGTTAGACTTCTTACGTAGTGACTGGTTTCCCCCACAGCAACTTTCCCAAGAGACCCAGGTAGAAGCTGCATGGCCCTTTCTGACCTAGCTCAGAAGCCACACAATGTCACATGGGCCACACTTGATCAGTTGAAGCAGTCCACTCAGCAGTCACAAGCCCACTCAGACCCCAAATCTTGATGAGGGGGTTAGCGAAGAATTTGAGGGCTCTGTTTTAAAATAACCCTAGGGCCCTGGCCGGTTTGGCTCAGCGGTTAGAGCATCCGCCTGCGGTCCAGAGAGACCCGGGTTCGGTTCCCGCTAAGGGCATGTACCTCGGTTGCAGTTTGTCCCCGGCCCTGGTTGGTCGTGCGGGTGGCAGCCACTCGATGTGTCCCTTTCACATCGATGTTTTCCTCTCTCTCTCTTCCTCTCTCCCCCTCCCACTCTGTCTGTACAAAAAATGGAAAAATGTCCTCGGGTGAGGATAAAAAAATAATAATAATAAAATAAAATAAAATAACCTAGGTACCAACTTCATCGTTCCAATGAGAAATGGACAGTCAAAAACTCTGGGTGCCCGGCCGGTGTGGCTCAGTGGTTGAGCGACGATCCATGCACCAAGAGGTCACCGGTTCAATTCCAGGTCAGGGCACATGCCCAGGTTGTGGACCTGATCTCCAGTGGGGGGCATGCAGGAGGCGGCCAATCGATGTTCTCTCTCATCGATGTTTCTATCTCTTTCTCTCTCTCCCTTCCTCTCTAAAAATCAATAGAGAAAAAAAGTAAAACAAAACAAAACTCTGAGTGCTTTGAACATTGTAGAAATGTCTGAGCAGTAGAAACTATGATATTCAATACTGCAAAGCTTACTTGTTTTGATGAATTTAGGGGGCGGCCAGTTTAACAAAAGGTAGGCTTAACAAGAGCTTTTATTTATTTGTTTTAAATTCTATGTTCAGATGCAGCCGAGGAGCCTGTTTTGCTGACCGACTAACTCTCATTTGGCACTAGTGATCCTATTTGCATACAATGTGTTTATGACTTTTAAACAACCTTCATTTCACTATGATCATATTTATAATATTGGTTTGGTTAGGGAAGCCTTCTATCCTTGTAGAAAGCAAGTGCAATAATGATGCAGTTGAAAGACCCGTTGGATATTTTAACGAGCTCCACAATCCTATGCTATTCTGTCTCGTTCCTTGATGCTCCGTGTCAGGCACTATGCTGGCCTCATTTAGAATACTGAGATGCATCTGGCCGTCGATGGTAGATCCTATTCCCCAGTATACTGCCTCTCCTTTTAACACAGTAATCAAACCCTGATTTTAAGCTAGGCACATGGCCACCTAGAAGAAAAAACTATATTCCCCAGCCTCCTTTTTTAGGTAGGTGTGGCCATGTGATTAAAATCAGGCTATTAGCCTGGCGGGTGTGGCTCGGTGGTTGAGCGTTGACCCATGCACCAGGAGGTCGCCGGTTCGATTCCCGGTCAGGGCACATGCCCAGGTTGTGGGCCAAATTCACAGTGAGGGGCATGCAGGAGGCGGCCAATCGATGTTCTCTCTCATTGATCTTTCTATCTCTCTCTCTCTCCCCCTTCTTCTCTCTCTAAAACATCAATGAAGAAAAAATATATATTTTTTTAAATCAAGCTATTGGGATATAAGTGGCAGTATTATGTGGCTGCTTCCAAGAACCTTCCCTTAAGAGACAGCTGACATTTGACCATTCCTCCTTTTATTCTTTATTTCTCGCTGCCCGGAATGTAGAGGTACTGACCGGCATCTCTAGCCTCCCTCACGACCCATGAAAACAAGGGCTTCACTTTAGGAATGGCAGAATCAGCAGCTGGAAGGAGCCTGGGTCCCTGAGATCTGCTTAGAACAGTAGCCATTCCCGGGTTCAAGTACCCTACCTCCGGACTTTGATAAATGAGAAAGAAACCTCTATTACCTATAAGCCACTGCAATTTTGAGTGTCTGTTGCTTTTAGCCAAACCTAATCCTAATCGATACAATATCCATCCCTAAGACTCTTACAGTCTAGTGAGGAGACAAAGAAGTACATAATTGTGATGGAAATGGAATGAAACAAGTAGTGTAATCACAGTGATTCTACTTTGCAGCCAGAAAATGGGGACTCGTGGCCTAAATACAGGATTATGGGGTCAGTTCCAGTTATGAGAAATAATCTGAGAGACGCAGCTTTCACACCGAAGTCCGGGAATTTCTAGGACATATGCATGGTTTTTGGAGACAATTTTCCAGTTTAGGCCTAGCCTGGAAAATAGAGGACAAACGGCAGCCAGAAAGCAATTCCAGAGCTAAAAGAAAAAATGCCAAGTGAGCCCTGAGACAGGAGCAAGGGTTTCTGATGAGAAAATCCTAATCAGCCCTGGCCGGTTTGGCTCAGCGGTTAGAGCGTCGGCCTGCAGACCAGAGAGACCCGGGTTCGGTTCCCGCTAAGGGCACGTACCTCGGTTGCAGTTTGTCCCCGGCCCTGGTTGGTCGTGCGGGTGGCAGCCACTCGATGTGTCCCTTCACGTCGATGTTTCTCTCTCTCTCTCCTTCCTCTCCCTCCCTCCCACTCTATCTGTACAAAAAATGGAAAAATGTCCTCGGGTGAGGATAATAAAAAAAAGAAGAAAAAAAAAGAAAATCCTAATCAGATTATGAAAGGAGAGGGAGAAATTTTAATCCAGCCTTGAATTTGGGGATGGCGTTCTAATCAGAGGGAAGAGCAAGAGCGAAGACCAGGAAGTGTGCGAATGTGTGGAGAGCTGGTGGGCGGGTCCGCGCGGCTGGGCAGGAGGCCAAGCTGGAGAGTTCTCTGTGGGAAGGGAAAGAGTTTGCCCAGCTCCCTGTGCCAGGCCTCAGGCAGCCATGTGGGCCTGGGACATTTGGCACACGATGCATATCAGGGGTAACCACTCTCCTACGAAGGTATCTTTGACCTTATGTAACTTCGATCATTTTGAGTTAATTTTTGTACATGGCACGAGATAGGAGTCCAACTTTTACTTCTTTCTTTCTTTCTTTCTTTCTTTCTTTCTTTCTTTCTTTCTTTCTTTCTTTCTTTTTGCATATGGATATCCAACTGTCTTTGCCTAGTTTTTGCTCACTTCCTGGATTAAACACTGAGTCCTCTGAATCATGGGACAAGTGCCACATATTTCAAGCAAACAGAATGAGGAGTATGAACAGAGGCCAGGCCACGCTGTATTGTCCACTACGTTGACATGGGCAATTGAGTTTTAAATGTCGATGATCTCACCCAGCACATTCTGATAAAGCCCCGCTGAGAGTCGTGCCACAGGAAGGACTTCCTGGAAGCCCTAGTCTCTCTTTAAGTGCCTCTCCCAGAAATATTTTCTTGACTTGGTGAGGTTTAGCAGGTATATGGATTAGCAGAGGGAAGGTTAGCACAGTCCTGCTGAGAAGATGGCCAATTGCCCAGAGCTCCGTTCCAAAAAGCCTGTGTTAATAATGTGATGTGGGATGAGGACAAGGGGCATCATAATGAGATTCTTAATAAAACCCTTTTTCAAAGACTGAGGTTTTTTGTTTTTCTTTATCCTCACCCGAGGACATTTTTTTTTTCTTCTTTTATCTTCAGATAGAGTGGGAGGGAGAGAGGGGGAAAGAGAGAGAGAAACTTTGATGTGAGAAACACACATCGAGTGGCTGCCACCCACACGACTCCAACCGGGGCCGAGGACAAACCGCAACCGAGGTACGTGCCCTTAGCGGGAACCGAACCCGGATCTCTCTGGTCCGCGGGCCGATGCTCTAACCACTGAGCCAAACCGGCCAGGGCAAGACTGAGGGTTTTTGTTTTTCTTTTAAATAGTAACAATGAATAAAATGTTCCAGTGCATTAAGAAATTAGCGTAGTTGATGCACCAGCCCTTTTGAATATGGGCTTTCCAAATACCCTCCTTCCAGGGAAATTTAAAGGGCAAATCGATAAGCCAACAGAGCCTTGAATTGTTGGTGTAGATGACTCAGGATTTAGATCTTTGATTCGTTTTTAGTTAATTTTTGTGAATAATCTGAAGTAGGGCTCCAACTTCAATCTTTTGTGTGTGGATGTCCAGTTCCAGCACCATTTGTTGAAGAGACTGTTCTTTCCCCATCAAGTGGACTTGGCTTATTTCTGGATTCCCAGTTCTAGTCTGTTATCTGTATGTCTGTCCTTATGCCAGCACCGCATTGTTTTGATTGCTGTAGCTTTATAGCAAGTTTTGAAATTGAGAAGTACGAATCCCCCAACTTTTCCTTTTTCCTTTTCAAGATCATTTGGGCTATTTAGGGTCCCTTGCAATTCCATGTGAATTTTAAGATCTCCTTTTTCTTTCTTTTTTTTTTTAAAAAGGCCTTTGGGCCCTGGCCAGTATGGCTCAGTTGGTTGGCACGTTGTCCCATACACCCAAAAGTGGCAGGTTCAATTCCTAGTCAGGGCATATATCCGGGTTGCAGGTTCGATCCCCAATCGGGGTACATATGGGAGGCAGTTTATTGATGTTTCTTTCTCACATTGATGTCTCTCTCTCTCTCTCAAATTTTAAAAAGGCCATTGGGATTTTGATAAAGATTATTTTGAATCTGTAAATTACTTTGGAGAGGATTATCATTTTACAATATTAAGTCTTCCAATCTATGAACATAGGATGCCTTTCCATTCATTTAGGTCTTCTTTAATTTCTTTCAGCAATATTTCGTAGTTATCAGTATACAAGTCTTGCACTTCTTTGATTAAACCTATTTCTAAGTATTTTTACTCTTTTTCATGCTGTTATAAATGGAATTGTTTTCTTATTTTCATTTTTGAATTTTTCTGCTTATATACAGAAATACAACTGATATTTGTGTGTTGATCTTATACCCTGAAACTTTTCGGAATTTTCATCAGTTAAAGACCTTGCAAATTAGCCCTGGCCGGTATGGCTCAGCCGTAAGAGCGTCGCCCGTGGACCAGAGTCCCGGGTTTGATTCCTGCCAAGGGCACGTACCTTGGTTGTTGTTTGTCCCCGGCCCTGGTTGGGGTTGCGCGGGTGGCAACTAATCGATGTGTCTGTCTCACATCGATGTTTCTCTCTCTCTCTCTCTTCCTCCCTCTTTCCCTCCAACTCCATCTGAAGATTAATGTAAAAAATATCCTTGGGTGAGGATTTTTTTTTAAAAAGACCTTGCAAATTATAGAATAACCCAATTCAAACTGTATTGAACCGTAAGATAGATTTATTGCCTCACATAATTAAGCAGTCTAGTGGACTCTAGGCATGGTTCTCTCAAGGGTTTGGGTCCTTTGTACGTCTCCATTTGCCCTTCTCTAAGAACTAGTTAACCTCCCTCATGGTTACAAGATGGTTGCTAACAGAAACTGGGTCTGCATGTTTCCTCAGTTACATCCAGTGGGGAGAAAAAAGCATTTTCTTCCCTCAGAAGTACTGTGTGTTTCTTTGATATGATCGCCACTGTCCCTGTGACGAGAGATGGAGTTGCTCTGATTGGCTTAGGCCATGGAGGTAAGGATGGATTCAAACCCACCCCAACTGCATGGTTGATACTCAATGGGAATGGGGGTTACTACACAAAGGGAGATGGTTCTCAGAGGAAAATCTCAGGGCTGTTAGGAAAAGGAAAGACCACGTCCACCAAACCTGTGACATGTATACAGTGCCAGGCAGCATTCAATGAATATTTGCTGAATGAATGAATGAATGAATGAATGAGAAGCCCCATTGGTCCTTTAGCTTATACACAGTTCCCTGGGGCTGTGGCAGCCTCCAGTCTAGTGATGACCAACCTTTCAACCTCTGGAAATCTCCTACAGAGATCCCAGGCTCTTCTGTGAGAAAGAGAGAGTTCTTTCTACAGGCTATAACTTCTCCGATTTCTGAACAGCAAGACCCTGGTAGAATAGACCTGGAGAACTGAGAACAATGGGGAATCCACATATTCAAAATGAGCAGGATGAGCCTTATGAATTCATGGTGTGGTTCTGAGGTCCTTGTCCGCAAATTGCTTCCCAAACCTGACGCCTGACACTATACCATTAGAAATTCCCTCCTCCGGTTTCAGTTTTAAAGGCTCTGCACCTTCGAGCACCTCACCTCCCAAATGGGGCTTTTGTTTGCAACCAAGCATACTAACTGACAGAGAAGGGAGCCCACCTTTGTATGATTCAAAACATAGCAACACTGATGTACTCTGAAGAGTGTACTTAGGCCCTGGCGGTTTGGCTCAGCGGTTGGAGCGTCGGCCTGCGGTACAGAGAGACCCGGGTTCGGTTCCCGCTAAGGGCACGTACCTCGATTGCAGTTTGTCCCCGGCCCTGGTTGGTCGTGCGGGTGGCAGCCACTCGATGTGTCCCTTCACATCGATGTTTCTCTCTTCCTCTCTCTCCCTCCCGCTCTATCTGAACAAAAAATGGAAAAATGTCCTCAGGTGAGGATAAAAAAAAATTTTTTTTAAAAAGAAAAAAAGAGTGTATTTAGTGATAAAGCGTAAGCTACAGCAGAGAAACAAAGTTAGGGACAGGGGTCCCAGGAACCTCAAGTCCTGAATTATGAGAACCTACTTATCTTCCTAGACATCGTGTTTGAACTTAGTTTCGTCAGCTATGGACTCAGCCCCTTCTCTGATTAATACCAAACTCCAGTGTAGCAGGATGGATTTTCCAAAGGTAGTCACAATAATAGCTCCTATTCCACATGCTTTTCTAGACCCTTATCACTCTTGCATCACTGGGGAGAGCCTATGACCCTTACCCTTGAACCTGGGTAGGCCTTCGTTAAGGCTTTGACCACAGAGTGTGGCAGAAGTGATGTCCTGTGACTTCTGAGGTTGGGTCATACATAGGTAATGTTCTCTTGCCTTACTCTCTTGGGACAGTTGTTCTGGGAACCCGGCTGCCATGCTGTGAGAAGTTCAAGCAACCTGCGGGAAGGAACCCCAGTTCCCAGCCCACAAACCCCGCTGGGCTTCCAGCCAACACCCAGTGCCAGTTTGCCAGTCATGTGAGAGAACCATCCTGAAAGTCAATCCTTGTGGTAGGCAGCATCTAAGATGGCTCCCGATGATGGTATTCTTGCCCTTGTGTAATCCTGTTCCCTTTATTTTATTATTATTTTTTTATCCTCACCCGAGGACATTTTTGTGTTTATCTTCAGATAGAGCAGGAGGGAAAGAGGGAGGGAGGAAGAGAGAGAGAGAGAGAAACATCGATGCGAGAGAGACACATCGAGTGGCTGCCACCCACACGACCCCAAGTGGGGCCGGGGACAAACTGCAACCGAGGTACATGTGCTTAGTGGGAACCGAACCCGGGACTCTCTGGTTTGCAGGCCGGCACTCTAACTGCTGAGCCAAACCGGCCAGGGCGATCCTGTTCCCTTTAATGTAGATTAGACAGAGTACCTAGCTTCTAACAGAGTACAGAAGAATTGATGGGATGACACTTCTGAGATTAGGTTGGAAAAAGACTATGGCTTCTGTCCTGAACACTCTCTCACACACATTCTCTCTCTTGCATTTCTTGCCCTAGAGGAAGCCGGTTGCCATGTTGTGAGGTAGCCCCGTAGAGAAGCCCATGTGATGAGAGACTGGGAGCTGCCATCAACCTCGTGGGTGAGCTTGGAAGCAGACTCTCTGACCAGCTGGGCCTTCAGACGAGAACACGATTGCAACCAACAGCTAACCTGCAACCTGAGGTGCCTGCGGTCAGAGGTACCCAGCTAAACTGTACCCAGAGTACTAACCCACAGAAACTGTGAGATTATAAATGTTTGTTTCTTTTTTTTTTTATCCTCACCCGAGGATATTTTTCCATTTTTTGTACAGATAGAGTGGGAGGGAGAGAGAGGAAGGGAGAGAGAGAGAGAAACATCGACGTGAAGGGACACATCGAGTGGCTGCCACCTGCACGACCAACCAGGGCCGGGGACAAACTGCAACCGAAGTACGTGCCCTTAGCGGGAACCGAACCCGGGTCTCTCCGGACCGCAGGCCGACGCTCTAACCGCTGAGCCAAACTGGCCAGAGCAATGTTTGTTTCTTTAAGTCACTAAATGTCCAGGTAATTTCTCAGGCAGCAGGAGATAATTAATACAATCTACTATTCTGCAAGTGAGTCAGCCCAGCTGATGCTGTATAAAGGAGAGACAAGCTATCCCCACTGAGCCCTGCCCAAATTACAGAATTGTGAGTAAAATAAAGGACTTCTGGTTTTGTTTTTTTGTTTTTTTAATCCTCACCCGAGGACATTTTTTTTCCCATTTTTTTGTTCAGATAGAGTGGGAGGGAGAGAGAGGAAGAGAGAGAGAGAGAGAGAGAGAGAGAGAGAGAGAGAGAGAAACATCGATGTGAAAGGGACACATAGACAACCCGCGCGACCCAACCAGGGCCGGGGACAAACTGCAACCGAGGTACGTGCCCTTAGCGGGAACCGAACCCGGGTCTCTCTGGACCGCAGGCCAACGCTCCAACCGCTGAGCCAAACCGGCCAGGGCGGGACTTCTGGGTTTTGAGCTCACTCGGTTTTGGAGTGATTTGCTGAGCAAGTATGCTTAACTTTTCTCACTGAGAACTCTATGACAGGAGCTGGGAAAACAGACCTGAACTTTCATCTGCTGTAGCCTAGTGGATTACTTTGCTCAGCTGCCATGACAAGGATCACAGACCGGGTGGCTTAAACAATAGAAATTCATTGTGTCGCCATTCCAGAAGCTAGAAGTGCAATATCATGGTGTCGGCAGGGTCAGTTTCTTGTGGGGCTTCTCTCGGGTTGCAGATGGCCACCTCCGGCCTGTGTCCGCACATGGTCTTCCTCTGTACCCGTCTGTGTCCGAATTTCCGTTTCTTATACACCAGTCATATTGGATTGAGTTCCACCCTAATGGCTTCATTTTAGTTTAATCACCTCTTTAAAGGCTCTGTTTTAAATACAGTCCCATTCTGAGGTCCTGAGGATTACAGCTTCAACATGCGAATTTTTGAAGGACACAGTTCAGCTCATGAGACAGTCAACCCAATTCCTTTATAAGTTCCTCAAAGAACTGATTTTTTTTCCAAGAGATAAAATGTGTCATTCCGTCTTCCTGCTGGAGCATTTTATAATGGCACAATTTTTATAGTCTTCCCAAAGTTTTTTAAAAAAATCCCTTTTCAACTCACTTCTGCCTTCAGAAAAAGCAAGACCCCTTGCTAGGAATTCCTTACACCTTCTTCCCTATAGGTTTCCGGGCTTCACCATGGCAAGTCCAGAGCCCATGGTGGACAGAGGCCCATGGCAGACACAAGCTTATGACAGTCACAAGGCCTATATCGAAGGCTCATGCAGACCCAGGCCCCCAGAAGTCACACAACTTAGAACAGACACAGGCCTTCAGCGGTCACTGGGCCCGGGTCCAGGCAAACAGCTACTCCAGGGGCAAAACAGGGGGCCCTTGGTCCTAGTTTCCTGGTGGCTTTAGTGAGGCCAGAGGAGCTGATTCATGGTCTCCACTTAAGCACTTCCTGAGGATTAATGACAATGGGAGAGCTGATGGCCTGAGGCAAAGCAGAGAGCTGTTACCCTCAGCTCAGCATTAATTCCATCGTTATTAGGCCAGACACCTCTCCCAGGTTGTTTTCTGTTTCCTGTGAAATAGAGGGTGGGGAAGCAGGCAAGTTTTTCCACTATAGGTCATCATTCTTCTCTAGCAGAACTCTCCTGCTGGGGGTGATGGGTGAATGGCAAAAACTGTGCAGCTGCTCGTCAACAAAGACTTGCCCTGAATGGAGGCTTCTCCGAGGCGCGCCCGGGGTGCTGGGGAGGACCCCCCTTTCTCTCTGGCCCACCCTGCTTCCCTCTGGATCCTTCTACCTCTCTTCCTTTCATCTTTTCTACTGCGTGTTTGCATTAGCGTGAGCATAGGCCAGGCACAGTGCTAGGGACTTGTTTTTCTTTTTTTTTTTTTATCCTCACCCGAGGACATTTTTCCATTTTTTACTCAGATAGAGCGGGAAGGAGAGAGAGGAAGGGAGAGAAACATCGACGTGAAAGGGACACATCGAGTGGCCGCCACCCACACGAACCAACCAGGGCCGGGGACAAACTGCAGCCAAGGTACTTGCCCTTAGCGGGAACCGAACCCGGGTCTCTGCGGACCGCAGGCTGATGCTCTAACCGCTGAGCCAAACCGGCCAGGGCGGGACTTGTTTTTCTTACGTGACTTGGATGGACACTGCTTGCAGCAACACGGTGAAGACTTTCCCTTCCAGCCACAGACCCCAGCCTTGTCTTGCAATGACGAGGCCCCTGCAGGTATATAGGCTTTCCTGGGAGTTATGGGACTTTTTTTTTTTTGGCGGCAGGTGGGGCAAAGGAAGGAAGGCGTCCTTGCTGGCTTCCTCCCGTGCGTGCTGCCCATGTTGGGAGGTGAAGGGCAGGTGTTCGAGGCCCAGACAGATAGCTTTCTTCCATAAAATTCTTGGCCTGCTTTCCTGAGTAGGTTTGCTAGCCTGCTCTTGGTGAACACGCCCTGCCAAAGAACACACAAACCAAGGGCCCAGGAGAGAAGCCACTGTGTACAGAGCACGAGCCTCTAAATAGCCCTTCAGCTTTGGTCTAAACCTCAGAAATGTGACTTTGGGGGAGGACAAAGGCGGCCGTGGAGCAGAATTGGAACAAATGTATAACAGTGCGGGGATCCGGTAATTCCACTTCATCGCAGATTTATAAGGAGCGTGGCCTTCATGGGAGACTCTCGAGGTGCCCTGTCGTGGCAAGGTTTTGTTTTCCAGAGGGGCCCCGAGCCACTCTCAGGGTGCAGGGGCCGAGCATCAGGAAGGCCCTGTCTGAGGAGGCCAGCGTTGCAGGCGGGCCTCCAGGTCTTGCTTGGCTGAGGCTGGAGGATCCTGATTAACATGAAAACAGAAGACAGTTCAGCGTCCTCAGGCAGCTGCGGCTTCTGTGTGGCTGAGGGGGAAGGTAATCGTTCTATCACTGTCTTTCTTGGCCAATTAGATGATTCAGCATATTCCCAGCCGCTCTCTTGGCTGAGGTGATTTATAGTGAGTTCTGCAGGCCTGACGAGGGTGAGTGATGGGGAAAGGGGCCCAGCGTGTGTGTGTGCGCGCGCGTGTGTGTGCGCGCGTGCACGCGCACTTTCCACATCATGTACACAGCACCAGATGGGGGAGATGAAAACATTTGCAGGCCTCTCACAGCCACTCTGGTTGCTGACAGTTTCTATTGAAGAAATTCTCTCCTCGGGCGAAAATATTTACTTATGGGTATCTCTCTTCAAGGGAGGAAGGAGGGGGAGGGCAGGAGTTTAGGGCTCAGTCCATTTAGTTGTTGTGAGTTAAGAGCTTTGGGGAAACAAATGGGAAGGGGCTTGATTTGAGGGAGGCCAGAGGGGCTGAGCCGGGTCCTGTGACAGCTGAGCCCCCTTCTCTGATGGCTGCGGTGGGAAATGGGTCTGGTCCTGGGCAGAGACTGCGGACGCGCGCGACAGGAGTGTGCATGCATTTGGGACGTGCTCGAGGTGCACTCTGCATCATCATTCAAGCATCTCTCGTAGATATTTTGATGGGCCGCTCTGGGTAATTGCCCTCATGGGCGGCTCTGCCCATCCTGAGGTGTGGATAGATCTCACATCAACTGTACCAGGATGGTGAAGGAAGCTGTGTTGTGCCCTTAGGGGCAGGGAAGCCTCGGCTTGATCTTCTTAGGGAGTCAAACGTAGACCATGACAGTTTGAGGGGCCACTATGAGAAGGATCGGTTGTTTGCATCCATCTGTCTCCCCCACAAAAAGCCTCTCCAGCCTCTGTAATGAACTCTCGATATCATCCATAGAAATCCAACCATCCCCAGCCACTCCCAAAGTCACTTATTGGAAGTTTAAGGGAACTAGCTATTATTCCAGATGGGTTACATACCTCATTTATCCCCCAAGACAATGCTTTGCCAATACTATTAGTATCCTGTGATGGTTCATTGTATGTGTCAACTTGACTGGACCACAGTGTGCCCAGACATTTGGGCAAACATCATTCTGGGTGCGTCTGTGGGAGCGTTTCTGGATGAGATTAACTTTTGAATTGATAGATTAACTGAAGCAAATTGCCCTCTGTAATGTGGGTGGGCCTCGTCTAATCAGTTGAAGGCTTGAATAGAACAAGAAGGCTGAGTAGGAGGGAACGTCGCCTGCCTGCCTGCTTGAGCTGAGACATTGGTCTTCTGCCCTCGAACTGGAACTTACACAATCGGCTCTCCTGACTCTCAGGCCTTCGGACTTGAGCTACAACCACATCACTGGCTACCCTGAGTCTCCAGCTTGCCAAATGCATATCTTTGAACTTCTCAACTCCTATAATCACATGAACCAAATCCTTATAATCGTTCTTTCTCTCTCTTGATATATAGATATAGATATAGGTATAGATATAGATATATAGATATACAGATATATAGATATATATCCTATTGGTTCTGTTTCTCAGGAGAACTCTAATATATATCCCCTTTTAACAAATTGAAGAAAAAGAAACTGAGGCACAGAGAAGCGAATTCACTGCACAAGGTCTTACCTGAGAAGTTAGGATTTTCGCCCTGGCCGGTTTGGCTCAGCAGTTAGAGCATCGGCCCGCGGACTGATGAGTCGCAGGTTCAATTCCGGCCAAGGGCACGTGCCTCGGTTGCAGTTCGTCCCCGGCCCTGGTTGGGGTCGTGCAGGAGGCAACCAGTCGATGTGTCCCCTCTCACATCGATGTTTCTCTCTCTTTCTCCCTCTCCCTCCCACTCTATCTGAACAAAGACGGGAAAATGTCCTCGGGTGAGGTTTAATGAAGAAATTTAAAAAATAAAAGAAGTTAGAATTTTCGCACAGGCAGTGTGACTCCAAGGCCCTCCTGCCTAAACCACTAGTTCCCCTGCCCTCTGGCTCCTTAGCTTCTGCATATTCAAATAAGTCCTGGAAGATTTGGCCTGGGAGAAGGAGCCGAGCAGTACGGGTCCTTGGGCCCCCCACTCCCTTGCACTCCCTATCCAAACCACCCAGACACCCTCATGGAAGGATGAGAGAATTCCCGAGGGCTGGCGTGCTGCTTCCTGAGAAGACAGATGAGACCGTGGAAGCAGGAGGTGAGCTAACTACCTGGCTGTTGGCACGCGTGTGGCCCCCGCGCCGCGCCCGTTTTGTCAGGTGTGAGCGGGGAGGTGTAGGGTCCATCATCTCTGTTGCTCCTGGCTCCTGTGATTCCTCGGGCTGGAGCATTCCAGACGGATCGTGAAGCAGCCCGAAGGAACCAACCCAGCCACTGCCGGCCCTAGCGCGTCACGGTGAATGTCCCCAAGTGCAGAGGAAGGAACTTCGAGGACGACAGTTCAGGGATTGCAGCCAGACTCTGCCCTTCACTGTGAGACGTCGAGCAAGTTCCTTAATCTCTCCCAGCCTGTCTCTGTAGAACGGGACTAAGGACGCTAACTCCTGGGATGGCTGAGATGGCTAGAGGAGGGCCACTCGGCTAATGCAGTGGCCACATGGTCCGTGGCGTTCCCTTCCCTTCCTGGCTCCATCCATGTCAACGCGGCTCATTCCCCAGCCAGAGGACTGAAAGTGTGGCCCATTTTTTTGCCTCTTCTCTTTCAGGGGTCCGAGAAAGCCTGGAGAACACTGTGGGATCCAGCTCCCTTCCTCAAGGGTCAACCTTGCTGTCTCTCTGATTTCCTCCCCCTCTTCCTTGTTTCCTGGCTCTTTTCCCTGAGTCCCTTCTTTTCCTCGACAAGCAGTTGCTAAGAAGCTCTCTGTGTGTACACTTGTGCTGTTTCTTCCAAGGTCACGTTTCTGCCAGCTTTCTGCATGTGAAACAAACAGCTTCCCCTCTTCTCAGCCTGGCGCCACATGTTGCTTAGAGCAGAGAGGAGGATGGAGGCCACCTCTATGGAGCCCTGTGTGTATATAGACACAGACACCACATATGCATATGTGTGCGTTCGTATGCAGAAACCCACATGTGCCCTGGCCAGTTTGGCTCAGCGGTTAGAGCGTCGGCCTGCGGTCCGGAGAGACCCGGGTTCGGTTCCCACTAAGGGCACGTACTTCGGTTGCAGTTTGTCCCCGGCCCTGGTTGGGTCATGCGGGTGGCAGCCACTCGATGTGTCCCTTCACGTCGATGTTTCTCACTCTCTCTCCCTTCCTCTCTCTCCCTCCCTTCCTCTCCCTCCCTCCCATTCTATCTGTACAAAAAATGGAAAAATATCCTTGGGTGAGGATAAAAAAAAAAAAAAAGAAACCCACATGTATACATGCGCGTGTACATGCAGACTCCTGTGTATGTATATGTACGTACACATGGACATCCATGTATGTGTACATGTGTATACATAAGGACACTCATGTATGCATCAACACCAAAACATGATTCTCTAGCACCTGCAAATGAATCTGATAAAACCCTCTTCTTACCCTGCCCCCAAAGTATAAAATTGCCAGTGAAAATCAAGTTGTCCCTACTGGGCTTGAAGGAAGTAAGACAGGCCTACGTAGCCTGGCTGGTGTGGCTCAGTGGTTGAGCATCGACCCATGCACCAAGAGGTCAAAGGTTTGATTCCCGGTCAGGGCACATGCCCAGCTTGTGGGCCTGACCCCCAGTGTGGGGCGTGCAGGAGGCGGCCAATCAATGTTCTCTGTCATCGGTGTTTCCATCTCTCTCTCCTTCTCCCTTCCTCTCTCTCTAAAATCAATAAAGAAAAAAAAAAATTTAAGGGCCTGGGTAAAAGGAAAGGATCCACGCCAGGCAGTGTTCCCTTCATGTTAAAACCAAACATTTTGAGATGTGTCTTCTCCCTGAGGGGAAAGAAAATTCTTAAATCAAACAAACAAAACAAGATGGGGAAGAGACATACCAGGTTCATGGATTAGAAAACTCGACATAGCAAGAAAGCCAATTTCTTCCCAAATCAATCTATATATTTAACACAATTTCAATCAAAACTCCAGCAGGATTTCTTATAGGCATAGACAAGCTGATTCTGCAACATACATGGAAATGCAAAGGAACTAGAATAGCCAAAATGATTTTTTAAAAGAAAAAAGTTGGAAGAATCTCACTACTTGATTTTAAGACTTACTATAAAGCTACAATGAGACAGTGTGGTATTGGTGGAGGGACAGACACATAGATCAATGGAACAGAATAGAGAGACCAGACATAGACCCACCAAAATATGGCCAATTGATTTTTGACAAAGGTATAAGGCAATTCAATGGAGAAAGGTTAGTCTTTTCAACAAACAGTAGTGGAGCAATTGGACATCCATATGCAAAAAAAAGTGAACCTCAATATAAACCTCACACCTTATACGAAAATTGACTTAAAATAGATAATAGGTCTGAATGTAAAGTGTAAAACTATAAAACTTTTAGATGAAAACATAGGAGAACATCTCTCTTTTTTAAAACTTTTTAATTAATTTATTTTTGTTACAGATGTTTCTCCTTTTTTCTCCATTGACACCCTCTTCCCCTCCCCCCCACCCCACCCCCAACTTTGTTGTCCATGTCCATGAGTTATGTGTACATACGTATAAGTTTTGTGGTTTATCTCTTCCCTACCCTCTCCCACTTTTCTGAGGGTTGTCAGTCTGTACCCTACTTCCATGTCTCTGGATCTACCCTGTTCCTCAGACTGTTATGTTCATTATATTCCACAAATAAGTGAGATCATGTGATATTTGTCTTTCTCTACTTGGCTTGTTTTGCTTAGGATAATATTCTACAGGTCCCTCTATATCGTCTCAAAGGATAAATGATCTTTCTTTCTTACAGCTGTGTAGTACTCCATTGTGTATATGTACCACTGCTTTTTTTATCCATTCGTCTACTGATGGACACTTGGGCTGTTTCCAGATCTTAGCTATTGTAAATAGTGCTGCTATGAACATGGGGGTACATATGTTCTTTCTGATTGGTGTTTTAGGCTTCTTAGGGTATATTCCTAAAAGTGGGATCACTGGGTCAAATGGCAATTCAATCTTTAATTTTTGAGGTAACACCATATTGTTTTCCATAGTGGCTACACCAGTCTGCATTCCCACCAGCAGCGTACTAAAATCTCCTTTTCTCCACACCCTCGCCAACACTAGTTGTTTGATGATTTGTTGATTGGTGGTCATTCTGACAGGTGTGAGGTGATACCTCATTGTTGGAAAACATAGGAGAACATCTTCATGACCTAGGGTCAGGCAGAGTTCTTAGACATGAGACCAAAAGCATAGTTGATAAAAGAAAAATTGATAAATTACACTTCATCAAAATTGAAAACTTTTGTTCTGTCAAAGACACTGTTAAGAGAATGAAAAAGCAACATACAGATGAGAAAATATTTGCAAATCACATATCTAAATAAAAGACTTGTAACCAAATACATAAGAAATTCTCAAAACTCATTAGTAAGAAAACTAACAACCCAATTAAAAATGGTCAAAAGATGGGCAGTTCACCAAAGAGGATAACAGATGGCAAATAAACAGAAAACGATGTTCAACATCTTTAGCCATTAGGGAAATGCAAATTAAAGCTCTAATGAGATGCCCACTACATACTTATTAGAATGGCTAAAATTAAAAACACCGACCTTATCAACTGCTGACAAGGATGCGGAGCAACTGGAACTCCCATTCATTGCTGGTGGGAACGTGAAATGGTACAGCCACTCTGGAAAATGGTTTGGCAGTCTCTTATAAAGTTAAATATACAATTTCCATATGACCCAGCAATCCTACCCCTAGATTATTTACCCAGTGGAAATGGAAATATATGTTCACACAAAAATATGTCCATGAATGTTCGTAACAGTTCTTTCCATAATTACTCCAAACTGGAAACGACCCAAATATCCTTCAGTGAGTGAATGGTTACGCAAATGGTGATATACCCATACAATGAAAAACTATTCAGCCATAAAAAGAAATGAACTATTGATATACTCAACCTGGATGAATCTCAAAGGCATTTCGTTGAGTGAAAGAAGCCAGTCGACAATAGCTTATGCGCTTCATGGTTCCATTTGCATAAGGTTCTGCAGAAGATGAGACTACAGTGATGGGAATGGATCAGTGGTTGCCGGACATTATGGGTGGGAAAGGACTACGAAGGGGAAGCACAGAGGAGTTGTTTCGGTAATGGAACTGATACTAGTATCCTGATCATGGTAGTGGTTACAAGAATCTAGCCACGGCCCTGGCCGGTTTGGCTCAGCGGTTGGAGCGTCGGCCTGCAGTCCAGAAAGACCTGGGTTCGGTTCCCACTAAGGGCACGTACCTCGGTTGCAGTGTGTCCCCGGCCCTGGTTGGTCATGCGGGTGGCAGCCACTCGATGTGTCCCTTTCACATCGATGTTTCTCTCTCTCTCTGTCCCTCCCACTCTATCTGAACAAAATATATATAAAAAAAAATCTATCCACGTATTAAAATTCAGAGAACTATACATGCACACACGTGCACATACATATACACACCCACACTCAGGTTGGAGAGTATCCCCTAATGAATTAAACACCCAGTACCATTTGTCTGTTTGAAAGACTTATGAGTTCTTTCTTCTTTTAAAAAAAGGAGATTTGATACATTCGCTGGTTTGGGCAGACACATTCATCATCTATAGAAGTTGGAGGTTAAATATTTTGCACAGAGCTTCCCTGCCCCCCCCACCTGGATACTACAATCCCTTTTTTGCCACTATTTTATCCAACCCTAATCTTTCTCTTCTATCACAATGTGCCCATACTTCTGGGGACCATATTTTTTCATCCTAAAGCGGGCCAAGTGGTCTCTGTAAGAACCAGTGAATTTATGGACGCGACAGGACAGAATGTTTGAAATGAGGACTGACTACAGGACACCCAGGGTCCGCGGTAGTCCTGCCCTGACAGTGTCTGGGGCTTGCCAGTGACCCCATGTAGACGCTGCATCTGTCCCATTTCTTGTCCCCATCCCCCTCTCCCACGGAAAAGGGGATGGCTGTGGTGGAACTGCAACCCCTGATAAACAGATAAGCATATTAGGACTGGCAGAAATTAGGCCCCTCAAAGCAATCAGGCTGAAGATAAAACAGAAATTTAATGAAAATTGAAAATACAATCCATATTATGTAGCCATTAAAAATGATGTTTACCAGGGGTTTGTAATAACGTGAAAAATGCTTGTATCACTACATTGAGCAAGAAAAGAGCAAATTACCAAATTGTGTGTACAGTTGATCACAATTATATTTTAAAAGATATATAGTAAAAAGACTAGAGTTAAATACACCGTAATGCTGGCAATGACTGACTTTCAGTGGGAGGAAGGGCTTCCCCCCACAATTCTGTACTTTAATCTATATATTCTTAATATCTTCTAGAATGACTGCAAACATCTCATTTAAATTAATCTTTAAACTTAGAAAGTAGAACGTTGGAATTTTATTTTTAAAATACAGTTCGGAGCACTGGCGCTACACGCATAAATAATCAGATATTTATTCAGCACCTACCGTGTCTTGAATCCGTTGTACAATAAAACCATCACTGCCACCCCCAACCCCCATAGCAAAGTCTCTCCAACACATCCAATGTCATCATCTATGCACTGCATTTGTGACTAAGTGCCTCATCGAGTAACCGAGGCAAGCTCAAAAACTCAAGGGCCTGGCACAGACCCCACTGACAAGTCAGCTTCCTTTTGACAATTTCTCCGAGACAGACACCCTATAATAAACCCAGGCCTGGGCTGAAAAGGTCCCCAGTTAAAACCCTGGTCTCTCCCTTCTCTCTGGCCCAGCCTTCCCCATCCCATCCCCAACCCCAGAGCTCATCAGACGGCCCACTCTCTCACCGCCTGCTCGCCCTGATTGACAGAGCCCACCTGTCAATCACAGGCCCTGCTCTATGGCCTTTGAGGAGTTAATGCCGAGCTCTTCAACCAGCCGGAGTTATTGCCTGCCTTCCCTGACGTAGGCATCTTCCCCTCAGGGCTAAGACCTCTCCCAGCCTCCTCGAGTGTCCTGCAGGCTCCTCACAATGCCTGGCCGCCTTCATTAGCCCCGTGGGCCTGTGGGCCCCTTCTCAGTGCAAGGCGCCATGCGCACTGATCCCCACCCTCCAAATTCAGTGTTGGGCCACCTGACCCCTGTCGGCAACGATTTCAGTGACGTGACTCAGTGTGGGAAAGGCCAGTGACACTTTCTAGACAGATCAGGTCCCACACGGCCTCCCTTTACCCTCCCATCTCCCGTTGCTCAGCCCTCCTGCCGCAGCCAGGACAGGGCCTGGAGTACATGCCCTACTGGGGTCTGGGCTTGAGCTTTGGGTCCCTGGAGAGGATTCTAGAAAGGATGCTATCATTCCTTATTTTATTATTATTTTTTTTCAATCTTCACTCGAGGACACTTTTCCATTTTTTGTTGAGATAGAGTGGGAGGGAGAGAGAGGAAGAGAGAGAGAGAGAAACATCGACATGAAAGGGACACATTGAGTGGCTGCCACCCGCACGACCCAACCAGGGCCGGGGACAAACTGCAACCGAGGTACATGCCCTTAGCGGGAACCGAACCCGGGTCTCTCTGGACCGCGGGCCGACGCTCTAACCGCTGAGCCAAACCGGCCAGGGCTATCATTCCTTATTAATCACAAAGTGGTACAAGCCAGAACAGGAGACGCAGGCATTCAGCTGATCTGCACCAGTGAGGGAACTAAGCTGAGCTAGAAAAGATAAGGAACGGGGTGTGGGGCCAGAGCCCCTGCTGGGCAGCAGGAACCAAGGGGTAGAGCAGGATCTGGAGAGTCAGAGAAAGGGAGAGAATGAGAGAAAGAAGGAGGAAGAGGAGGAGAGAGAGGAGGAGGAGGAGGAAGAAAGAGACCTTCACTGACCGTGGACCACCTTCTGAGCCCTGTTCCGGAACTGGCTAGAGATATCCCCAAGCTCCAGAAACCCCCAATCCAACTGGGAAGACCATTGCAATGCGCTGTGGTGGCGGTCAGAACAGGGAGGGGCAAGTATAACACAGTGTGGAGTCCAGAAAAAAGACTTGTCTGCCAGCCACTGAGTGTGTGAGCGTGAGCGTGTGCAAGTGTGCACAGTGGTGGGATGTCAGGAAAGGCCTCCCGGGGAAGGTGATGACCGAACCCAGTTGAGCAGACAGAAGATTAGAGAGGGGCATTCCGGGAAGGAACAGAAGGTGTGAGACCACGGCCCAGCTCCAGTGTTTTCGATTCATTTTCTCACAGAGGGACCTCAAGGAGAATCACCTGGGACTTGGTGCAAACCCCACTTTCGTTTGCTACCTGAGGTCATGGGTGAGGGGCCCGTGTGCCCCCTATCCTGTTGGATGGAGTTCCAGTCACTTGCTGAGTAACAAGCCACTCCAAAGCATGATGGCTTAAAACAGCCAATTGTTCTGTTCGTGGATTCTGTGTGTCGGGAATTCAGACAGGGGTAGCTTGTCTCAGCCTTAAGATGACTGGGGCCTCAGCCAGAAGAGTAGAAGGCTGGGAGAATACCAATGGCTGGGAGCTGGAACCATCTGGAAGCTCCTCCCGTCAATATGGCTATCGCTTGGGCTGTGACGACTTGAAGGCTGGGCTCAGATGGGGTTGTCAACCAGTGTACTTCGTACAGGACACCACCCATGTGACTTAGGTTCTCACAGCATTGCAGCTGGGTTCTGAGACAGTGTCCCTGGAGGTGACGTCCAGAGAGCAAGAATATCGAGAGGGAGACCTGGGTGGAAGCTTCATAGTCTTGGCTGACCCAGTCCGGAAAGTCATTCACTGTCACTTCCATTGGATTCTGTCAGTTACAAGCGAGTCACTAGGCCATGTCAAATTCACGGGGAGAAAACATAGAGTCCACCTCCCAATGGGAAAAATGTCAAAGAATTTGCAGACTTGTTTGAAACTGCTCTGGACCGTGTCTGTGGACTAGTCCTGCCCTCTGTAATACACTGGAGACTTTTTTTTTTTAAATGACAACATTAAAAAAGAAACTCAAGAGTTCCTAATAAGGTCACTGATGGGTTTATTAGGGGGAAAGCCCAGTTCTAAGAGTCACGGGTTATTTGAATGACAGCTTGAACCAGAACAGCCACCAGACGCAAGTTCGTTCCAGAGGGAGCTTAATGCACACATCGGCTCAAATAAATGTTGCTTTCATCTGTCGGTGGGAACAGCAAATGCAGAGGGCCGTGCAGATGGGGAAGGGACACCATGCTTAGAAAAATGGGAGGAGTGAGGCATTGTACTAAATAGCAAGATCGAAGAGGTGCCCATTTTTTAAAAAAATATATTTTTATTGATTTTTTTTAGAGAGAGAGGAAAGGAAAGAGAGATAGAAACATTGATGTGAGAGCCCTGGCCGGTTTGGCTCAGCGGTTAGAGCGTCGGCCTGCGGTCCAGAGAGACCCGGGTTCGGTTCCCGCTGAGGGCACATACCTCGGTTGCAGTTTGTCCCCGGCCCTGGTTGGGTTGTGCAGGTGGCAGCCACTTGATGTGTCCCTTTCACGTTGATGTTTCTCTCTCTCCCTCCCACTCTATCTGAACAAAAAACAAAAATGTCCTCGGATGAGGAAAAAAAAAAAAATCGGTGTGTGAGAAACATCGATCGACTGACTCCTGTACGCCCCCTACTGGAGATCGAGACTACAGCCCGGGCATGTGCCCTGACCGGGAATAGAACGGGAGAACCGGGATCTCTCAGTCCAGGTGGAGATGCTTGATCCACTGAGCCACACCGGCGGGGTGAAAAGGTACCCATTTTTGAGGGCCCCCCCCCTTAATAAAAGAGCCCTAGGAGAGGTCAGAAGTTTTTAAGGATTGAAGGTTTGGACAACTATATGACTTTAGACAGGTCACTTTGGCTTTCTGGCTTCTGTTGCTTCATCTGAAAGGCGAGGGGGTCAGATGAAGTTCTCTGAGGTTAGTCGGAGGTTACTCCTTGATTTTAACCAAAAGAATAGCATCCGTTGCCTGGTCCATGTGGTTCAGTTGGTTGGAGCATCGTCCTGTACACCAAAAGATCGCGGGTTTGATTCCCAGTCAGGGCACATACCTACGTTGCGGGTTCTATCCCCTATCAGGGCATGTGCAGGGGGCAATCAATTGATGCTTCTCTCTCATATCTCTCTCTCTCTCTCCCCCCCCCCCACTTTCCTTCTCTCTGAAATAAATAAACATATCCTCGGTGAGGATTAAAAAAAAAAAGAATGGCATCCAGTAGGTCAGGATGAGTTTGGCTAATACAGGGGGGCATCCTTCAGTCCAGCAGGACTTGGCTAAGCCTGCCAGTGTGGACCTGGGTAGGAAAGCAGCCAAGCAGAAGCATAGTCTGTGCCCTCAAAATGCTGCATGTCTCCTGGCCGGTTTGGCTCAGCGGTTAGAGCGTCGGCCTGCGGTCCTGAGAGACCCGGGTTCGGTTCCCGCTAAGGGCATGTACCTCGGTTGCGGTTTGTCCCCGGCCCTGGTCGGTCGTGCAGGTGGCAGCCACTCGATGTGTTCCTTTCACATCGATGTTTCTCTCTCTCTCTCTGTTCTTCTCTCTCCCTCCCACTCTACCTGAACAAAAAAAAAGGGAAAATGTCCTCGAGTGAGGATAAAAAAAAAAAAAATGCTGCATGTCTGAGGTCCCACTCTCAGCCAGAGTGGACAGAGTCCCCAAGAATCCAGCACCACGGTCGCACCATGGTTTCACGGGTGTGTAGCTTTTATGAAGAATCACATCTTGGGGCATTGTTAAAGTGGATATTATAAAGAAAAAAGAGAGGCAATTTTCTGTACCTTCGGTGCAATTTAGGGAGAAAAGTCTTGGCAATTATTTTAAGCTGGTAAAAGAACCATGTGACAGATAATTTTTAAGATTCTGAGTGGTGTTCTTGACACACCCCATGTAGAATCCTGGCCGGAGGCTTCCTCCAGGTCTGGATCAGTTCCTCCTTGAGATTCCCACACAGGATTCTGCAGGATCAATGAGACTGCGGAACCAATAGGACACGGCGCTCTCCTGAGGCCCGAGGACGGGGTGGAGCCTATGCAAAACGGTTGGCCCCGTTCCCCTGGCCTCAGGCTTCTAGGCTCTAGATCAGGACCTGGGGTACAGGCAGAATCTTGGCGGAGGAAAAAAGCCATCACATAAAACAGATGGGGAGGAAGGAGGTTGGTTCCGGCAGTGTGGGAACCAGAAGCCTGACCACCTGGCATTTGCTAAGGTCCGTCTGTAGATGCCCAGGTTTCATCCTTGTGGAAGATATTTTCCAAAGATGGCTACAGGGGCACTCGCTCATCCCATATGCTCTTCTACAGTGTAAGGTAGAGGAGGATCTATGTCCCCTATCCCTTGAATTGATGGTCTATGACTACAACAGAAGTGACATTATCTACTTCTGATGTTTGATCATTGAAGGCCACCAAGTTTTCTCATGGTTCTCTCTTGGGACTCTCGTTTTTAGAACCCGGTTACCATGCTGTAAGGAAGCCCAAGACGCATGGACGGGCCCACATGTCGGTGTTTCTGCCAACAGCCAGCATCAACCCCCAAACATGTGACTTGACTAAAGGGGCCTCTAGCTGATTTCAGCCCCCAGCCTTTGACACCCCCAACCTTTGAGTCTTCCCAGTTGAGGCCACAGACATTATGAAGCAGAAATAAGCTGTCCCTGTTATAACTGTTTCAAATTCCTGAACCACAGAATCTGTGAGCAAAATAAAATGGTTGTTGCTTTAAGCCGGTAAGTTTGGGGCTGTTTGTTACAAAGCTGTAGTAACTGATACACCTCTGTATTGACTGCAAACCAGTATTCTCAAACTGTAGTCCTTGGACTTCCCGCAACAAAATGAGGGGTGTATTAAAAATGCAGGTCCTGGCCGCACTCCAGACTCAAGGAATTAGGGTTTCTGGAGGGATGAGATCAGAAAATCAATATTTTAAATAACCATCTCCACATGATTTTTAGGCATTGATATGGGCAACTCCATTAGAGCAGGGTTAGGAAAACAATCTTGATAATTGTCTTCGTTATTGCTTTCGCTGCAAGTTACAAACCAAAACTAGTTAACTTATGCCTCAAATGAGACTTTTCAAACACATGCAGACACACCTCTCAACTCCAACTTCTCTGTGTATCTCCTTTTCTTAAAAATTATTTTTCTTTATTGATTTCACAGAGAGAGGCAAGGAGAGGGAAAGAGAGATAGAAACATTGATGAGAGAGAACGTTGACTGGCTGCCTCCTGCATGCCCCCCACTGGGGATCTGGCCAGTAACATGGGCATGTGCTCTGACCGGGAATCGAACCGGTGACCTTTTGGTTTGTGGGTCGATGCTCAACCACTGAGCCACACCCGCCGGGCTCCTTTATTTTTTCTTCTCTTACAGACCACCCATTTCTTGCAGCCAGGTGTGGCCATATAACAAACTGAGATGTAAGCGAAAGAACCATGTGGCAAATTTCTGGGAGCCTTCCTTCAAAGACAGCTGACATGTGTCCCTTGCCCTCTTTTCTACACTTTGCTGGCCAGGGCATGGACATGAAGCTGGGGCAAGGGCGGGAGCAGACATCCTGGACCAAGAACAGACCTTGGGAATGCACAGCTGAGTGACAACATCGCAGGAACCTGGATCTGAGGACTAGGTGGAACACCATACCAGCCCTAGGCTTCATTATTCTGGACTTTTATATATGAGAAAATAAACGACCTTGTTTAGGCCACTGTAACTTTGGGTCATTGTTACTTGCAATTGAGCATCACCTTAACTGGTACAAATAGCAAATGCCATGAGAGAAAATCCCCAGATGTTTCGGTGCCTGGGGCCAAGGGCTGATTGGAGGCTGCCAGGGACCCTCTAAAACATGGTCTCGCTGAGGTCAGAAGAACCCTCTTGGTCAAGAAATATACCAGGAGAAGCCTGTTGGCTGTTTTCAAGCTCTTTCCAGAGCCCATAGATTTGTTGAAGACATTGGTGACAGACTACTTGCTGGTTCCAGGCTCCCATGAGGAGCTAGAGGTCACCTACCAAATCCAGATGGATTCTAGGTGCCCGGGGAGACAGGTCTCCTGGTGGCAGGTGCTGAGGGTCTACCCTTAACTTTAAGTTTGTGCTGAAGACCTCAGGAAGCCTTAACTTATATCTGATTTACTCTAACATTTGTTTTTGTTTTTAAATTTCTTTTCCTTTATTGATTTGATTTTATTTTTTATTTTTTTATTTTTTTATCCTCACCCGAGGACATTTTTCCATTTTTTGTACAGATAGAGTGGGAGGGAGAGAGAGGAAGAGAGAGAGAGAGAGAAACATCGACGTGAAAGGGATACATCGAGTGGCTGCCACCCGCACAATCCAACCAGGGCCGGGGACAAACTGCAACCGAAGTACGTGCCCTTAGCGGGAACCGAACCCGGGTATCTCCGGACCGCAGGCCGATGCTCTAACCGCTGAGCCAAACCGGCTAGGGCTCCTTTATTGATTTTAGAGAGAGAGGAAGGGAGAGGGAGAGATAGAAACATCGATGAGAGAGAACATCGACTGGCCGCCTCCTGCATGCCCCCCACTGGGGGTTTGGCCCACAACCTGGGCATGTGCCCTGACCGGGAATCGAACCAGCGACCTCTTGGTGCATGGGTCGATGCTCAACCACTGAGCCACACTGCCGGACTAACATTTTTTTTTTTTAATAGATGGCATTTGATGAGCCCCTCTTATATGCTGGCCAAAGTGCTAAGCGCTTAGCATACATGATTTCGTTCACTCACAACTCTATATGAGAAACTCTCTCCTGTTAACAGTGTGAGAAAACAGGCTTATAGGGCCCTGGTCGGTGTGGCTCAGTTGGTAAGAGCATGGTCCCATACACAGAAAGGTCAAGGGTTTGATTCCCAGTCCAGACACATGCCTAGGTTGTGGGTTCCATTCCAGGCCCTGGCTGGGGATATGTGCAGGAAACAACCGATCAATGTTTCTCTCTCTCTCTCCCCCCCCTTCTCCTCTCTCTAAAAATCAATTTTAAAATGGCCTCAGGTGAGGATTAAAAGTAAAACAACAAAACAAAAACAGGCTTAGAGGGGTTACATGCGATGAACCCAAGGTGAGACGGATAGCAGGCCGAAGAACTGGACTCGGACCCAGTCCTCTGTGATTTCAAAGCTCAGGGGCTAAGACCTTCTAGAAACCAACTCTCTCCCCTTCTATCTGACTACAGCCAGCTCTCCAAGCTGGTACCTTTCCTCTCCCAGGGGGCAGAAACCTAGGATACTCCCAAAGATCTGGCAACTTCTGCCTTGGCAAGTCCCTTTAGCAAGGCCGCAGATGGAGGAGAACATGCTGGAACAGGCTGGGGCAAGTGGGCAATGCCTCCGAAAAGGAGTTTGAAAAGTGCCATTGGTCCAGGGCTCAGCGAGGGCTGGAGAGAAAGTGCTATTGGCTTAAAGCCACAGAAGCCACTTGTGAAAAAAAAAAAGCTGGGTGTGTGTTTGTGTCGAACATAATAGAGAGTGAATCCAGCCAGGGGTGACTGCTCGGGGGAACTTGCAACCTTGAGAGTGGCCTCTGCTTTCAAGTGAGTGATTACTAATTGCTCATTCCAGGAAACCAGAAGCCCCCTCTTCGCTTTCACCTTTACCTTTACCCGACTCTCCATCTAAACTTCTTGACTTGCAAACCACCAATTAGAAGGCAACAGAAACTACGAGCTGCTAATTAATACTAATTAACAGGGCTACTTAAAGTAAATGCTATTTAAAAAGCCCAAAGTGTTTACCTATTACTGAGTTGAATTGGAAAGGTCATGCCAAGTTTACACGGCTGCCCTGATGTCCTTCCATTCATCAGCTTTCTCTGCAGACCCTTCTTCCCTCCTGGCTACCACACGTGTCACTCTGATGTGTCTTCCTCCGCAGACAGAGACCCTGCCTTTGCTGAGCTGGTCATCAGCCACCTTTTCTACTGTGCCTGGAATAAACGCTTTGGTGGATGCAGAGAACGCTGAAGGAAGTCTGCTGGGGATGTTTGAGGGGCCAGAAAAATCTCAGAGCGTCTTCTGAAGGTGGTCTCAAGGGTCCGGGGCTTGCAGTCCAGTCTAGACAGCTTCATCCCCAAAGCCTCCTGTGTCCTCGAGGTTTTATGCATACAGATTGAGGCGCTTTGGAAGCCAAATCAGAGATGTCCACGACATGTTTCTGGCCGTCCACTTTCCAGACACGTGGAGAAGCTGCACTTCCTGGCCCATGTGACCAGTTGCCTCTGCCACCACGGACAGCAATATGCTAAATGACAGCCCATCTCCCTGGCCAGTTTAGCTCAGTGGTTAGAGCATCAGCCCGCGGACCAGAGAGACCCGGCTTCGGTTCCCATTAAGGGCACGTACCTCGGCTGCAGTTTGTCCCCGGCCCCAGGAGGGGTCGTGTAGGTGGCAGCCAGTCGATGTGTCTCTCTCACATCGATGTTTCTCTCTCTCATCCTCCATCTCTCCCTCCTGCTCTATCTGAAGATAAAAATGCAAAATAAATAAATAAATAAATGGCAGCCCATCAACCCGCGCCCTGGCATGAGAGCCAGATAAAGCAGAAACCCCAGCCAATTCCAAATGGGCACAACGCGTGCGCTTGAGAAATAAATCTTGGTTGCGTGAAGTCACTGAGAATTTAGGGGACCATTTGTTACTGTACTGGAGCCTAGCACTTGCCACAGTGGTTTTTAACCTCTTGGTGTTTTGGGTCCACTTTCCAATTTGGGAATTCTTGTGAACATACTCGAAGGGATTAGAAATCTCATAGGCCACTCGACGAGTCAACCGTGGGCACAACTAATTCCTTACTACAGTTTTTCAGCATCTTTTTTTTTTTTTTTATCCTCACCCGAGGATATTTTTCCTTTTTTTGTGTGTACAGATAGAGTGGGAGGGAGAGAAAGGAAGAGAGAGAGAGAGAAACATCGACGTGAAAGGGACACATCGAGTGGCTGCCACCCTCACGACCAACCAGGGCCGGGGACAAACTGCAACCGAGGTACGTGCCCTTAGCGGAACCGAACCCGGGTCTCTCCGGACCGCAGGCCGACGCTCCAACCGCTGAGCCAAACCGGCCAGGGCAGTTTGCCAGCATCTTCCCAGGCACTCACACGATGGCTCTCCAGCGCCGCACTGTTTGCGACAGTAAGTGCTCGCCCACTGCAGATGCTCCCGATTCCCTTAGAGCTGGCCTGGCGCAGGCCACTCCTCTTTCCCATGCTTCTCACCTCCATGCCTGACCTGCTCAGAACAATGTCCCACCTGACGTGGCGCCAGGAGAGTTTCGTTCTCCATCATTGCTCAACTGTCACCAGGGAACTCACCTCCATGCAACAGTGGCCTCCCAGTGCCCTTCCGGGCAAGCTACCCCAGAGATCAAGGTAAAGAGCTCAAATCCCACGGTGCAGGAAAGCAACTGGAAACACACCAGGAGAAGCAAGCAGAGAGGGGTGGGCTAGCTTCACACACTTAGGACAGGGTACGAGCCGGAGGAAGGACCCCGCTGCCTGAATCCTGGGGTGGGCAACGCTCTGTCTCTCTCTCTCTGCTCCCTCCATCAGCTCTATCCTCTGGTACTGTGGTTTATGAGACCACAGTTGAGGTTTGAGGTGCACAGAAGTTTGGAAGGTGCCTGGGGCCAAAGGGCGCACACACCTCTGGGGGAGGGAGGCAGAGACGGCAGGCCTGGCTGCACTTCATTAGCCGGAGGAGCAGCCCGGCAGGTTATTTGCGTTTCTTGGGCACAGGACACACGGGGCCAGAATGCGTAGTACCAATGGGTGGCTGAATATTGAGTGCCTCGTGTGCCTCATGTATATTTAGTTGATTATGAATATTTAGTGCCTCAGGTGCCTTAAATATACTTAGTGTCTCATGAATATTTTGTGTCTCATATATTTAGTGCCTCATGAATATTAGGAATCTCTCGCTCCTTCCATCTCTTTCTATGTTCACCCATATGTTCTACCTTATCTGTCTAACACTTCTCCCGGGTTCCTTATCAATGACAAATTTTCTCCATCCCACTTGTATTTTTTTTGTTTCTGTATTCTATGGCAGAACTGGATATTCTCAAAAGTACAGCAAATAGCCCTGGCCGGTTTGGCTCAGCGGTTAGAGCGTCGGCCTGCGGTCCAGAGAGACCCCAGTTCGGTTCCCGCTAAGGGCGCGTGCCTTGGTTGCAGTTTGTCCCCGGCCCTGGTTGGTCGTGCAGGTGGCAGCCACTCGATGTGTCCCTTTCACGTCGATGTTTCTCTCTCTCTCTTTCTTCCTCTCTCTCCCTCCCAGTCTGTCTGAACAAAAAATGGAAAAATGTCCCTGGGTGAGGATAAAACAAAAAAAAAGTACAGCAAATATATATTATGTCAGTTGCAGGAAAAAAATTAACTTGGTCAGAATTTTATCTTGGTTCAGAAGGGTTTACAGGGCACAGGGTACCTCAGCACACTGCCGTACCTTCTGCCAGGCACATTCCAGGCATATCGCATGTCATCTGCACAACAGCCCAGCAAGGTAGGCCTTCTTATGCTTATTTACATATGAGGACATTGCAACACAGAGAGGTTTAGATACTTGCTAGAGGTCACACAGCCGGTAAGAAGCATAGCTAGAACTTGGACTCAGATCTGGGTTTTTTTTTTGTTGTGTTTTTAAAATTTTTTTCCTTTATTGATTTTAGAGAGAGAGATAGAAACATCGATGAGAGATAACATTGATTGACCGCCTCCTGCATGACCCACACTGGGGACCAGGCCCACAACCTGGGCATGTGCTCTGACCCGGAATCGAACCGACAACCTCCTGGTGCACGGGTCGATGCTCAACCACTGAGCCACACTGGCTGGACTCAGGTCTGTTTTATGTTCTCTCCATTAGATGATTCTTTGGGGCTTTCGTCTCCACTGGGAGGTGGGTGATGTTCTGCATCAGCTCATGCTTCCTATCTTATCACAGCGTCCACTCTGGTACATGCCGCAGTAGTCCAACTCTGCCTCCCCAGCCCACCGATCAAGTCTCCGTGGTTTCCAAAGAGACCATTCAACAACACAAATGTGATTGCATCACACCCCCACTTAAACTCTCCAATGACTTCCTATTGTTTTCCAAATGAAGATCCAAACCCTCACCATGACCTATGACTTACTACAAGGTCCTCAAGGTCTGTCCCCAGCTGACTGCCCCAGCTTCTGTTTCACCCTGTGCCCTTTGCTGTCTGTCTTCCAGCCACACACCAATCTTACATCAATCCTCAATTATGTCATGTTACCTCCCATCACAGGACATTTGCACATGCCGTTCCCTCAGTCTGCAATGCTTTTCCCTTCCTTCTTCATCTAGTTAATGCCCATTAATTCTCATATCTTAGCTTGTGTGTCTCTTCCGCCAAGAAATTCTTCTGACTCCTATAGTCTAGGTCAGTTTCCTAGTTTACAAATTCTTCCCCTGCAGAGTACTGGTGTCAGCTGAAAATTATATTTGTATTGGTGTAATTATTAAGAGCCTCTTCACTGATCTGTAAATGCTCTGAGATCAGGGACACTGGGCTTTTGCTCCCACTGTATCTCTAGTGCCTTCTCTACAGGTATTTGTTGTTGTCATCAATACAGATTTTTTTTTTTCCTGAGAAGGTTGCCAGAGACCCTGAATCAGGAACATCCTCGGCTAGTACTCCCTCTCTCAAGGAGAAGGATTACCTCTTTGCCTTACCTGGAATCAAACTGATAGCCACCTGTGTAGTGTGACCTCAAGCGGTCTCAGAAGTGCCTTCCTCCCCATCACTTTGCTGGAAAATTCCAAGACAAACTCATGCATTTGGGATGGAATCTTCTGTGATAATGCAAATCTCTCCGGGAGAACTTTCACAGAAAGCCGTAGCTCAGTTAGAATCAGATTCCAATCACATTTATTGACCACCTACTGTGTGCCAGACTGTGCTAGGCATTTACCACCTATATGGTATGTTAGTTATCTATTGCTGCATAACAGATTACCCTAAAACATAAGGCTTAAAACAACACACCCTTTTTATCTCACAGTTTCTGCAGGTCAGGAAACCAGGTGTGATGTAACTGGGTACCTGCAGTTCAGGGTCTCATGAGACTGTAGTCAGGGTGTCAACCAGAGCCACAGGTTCTACTTGGGGGGCAGGGGGAGAATTCACTTCCAAGATCACTCACATAGCTATTGGTGGCCTCAGGTCCTCATTGGCTATTCGCTGGGGACATTCCAGCAAAGTGATGGGGGGGAGGCACTTCTGAGACCACTTGAGGTCACACTACACAGGTGGCTGATGTCCCCAGCGAATTGGTCTCCCCATAGGCAGCTCACAGCATGGCAGCTGGCATCACCCAGAGTGATTCAGCACGAGAAGGTGGGCAAGATGGAAACCAAGGCTCTCCATACCCTAATCTGAGAAGTGACACCCATCACTTCTGCCACACTCTATTTCTGTTCATTAAAAGTGAGTCAACATGTCCTGTCCACACTCAAGGGGAGTGAATTTCACCAGGGCACGCGTACCAGGACACGGAGATCCTGCGAGTCTGTGGAGGCTGCTTACCGCATATCAGTTCTCATTTTCTTCTAGCAGCCTTGGGAGGGACTTTTATCTCCATTTCAAAAGAGAGAAAGCTGGTTCCGAGAAGGTAAAAATGATGCTTAAATTTTATGTGTCAACTTGGCTAAACTATGGTGCCCAGTTGTTTGGCCAAACCCTACTCTAGATGTTGCTATAAAGGTATTTTATAGATGCAATTGACATCTACAATCAGTTAACTTTAAGGAAACCAGATTACCATTGATAATGTGGGTGGGTGTCATCCAATTAGCTGAAGGCCTTACCAGCAAAAGTGAGGTTTCCCAGAGAAGAAGGAATTCTGCCTAAAGACTGTAACATAGCCCTGGCCGGTTTGGCTCAGCGGTTAGAGCATCGGCCCACAGACCAGAGAGTCCCAGGTACGGTTCCCGCTAAGGGCACATACCTCAGTTGCAGTTTGTCTCCGGCCCCTGTTGGGGTTATGTGGGTGGCAGCCACTCGATGTGTCTCTCTCACATCAATGTTTCTCTCTCTCTCTTCCTCCCTCTCTCCCTCCCACTCTATCTGAAGATAAATGCAAAAAAAAAAAAAAAAAAATGTCCTTGGGTGAGGATAAAAAAAAAAGACTGTAACATAGACATCTTGCCTGAGTTCCCAGTCTGTCGGCCTATGAATTTCAGACTCAAGACTGCACCATCACTTCCTGCCTGAGTGTCTAGCCTACCGTCCTACCCTACAAATTTCAGACTTGCCAGCCCCACAATCATGTGTTTCAATTCTTTAAAATAAATCTCAATGCAAACATAAATACAGGGTGGGACAAAAGTAGGTTTACAATTGTTTGTATGAAAAATAATACAAGCCTGGCCCTGGCCGGTTTGGCTCAGTGGTTAGAGCGTCGGCCTGCGGTCGGGAGAGACCCGGGTTCGGTTCCCGCTAAGGGCACGTACCTCGGTTGCAGTTTGTCCCCGGCCCTGGTTGGTCGTGTGGGTGGCGGCCACTCGATGTATCCCTTTCACATCGATGTTTCTCTCTCTCTCTCTCTGTTCCTCTCTCCCCCTCCTACTCTACCTGAACAAAAAATGGAAAAATGTCCTCGGGTGAGGATAATAAAAAATAAATAAATGAAAAATAATACAAGCCTGGCCGGTGTGGCTCAGTGGATTGAATGTCCTCCCGTGGACTGAGGGGTCCCAGTTTGATTCCCGGTCAGGGCACATGCCTGGTTTGCAGGCTCGATCCCCAGTGGGGGGCGTGCAAGAGGCAGCCAACCAATCGATGCTTCTCTCTCACATCCATGTTTCTATCTCTCTCTAAAAAATCAGTAAAAAAATACTTTTAAAAAAGAAAAAGAATACAACAATTAATACATAATACAAAAATAAACTGTGTTTTGTGTACTCACAACTGTAAACCTACTTTTGTCCCACCCTGTATATATCCTATTGGTTCTATTTCTCTGGAGACCCTACTGATACAATACGTTTCCCAAGTCACATAGTTGGTAAGTGGCAAAGCAAAGAGGTGGAGAAAGAAGTTGAGAGGACAAAACAGTCATCCAATCAACAAATATTTACTGAATAACATGGTAGATTGTGTTTTGCAAAGATGGCCACCATACATATCCCAACCCACATGTTCTTCTTATAGTGTGATGTTGAGGCTTCTCCGATCACGAGGTGCGTCTATATTCTCTCCCCTCGGACCTGGGTAGGTACATGACTGCACATAGTGCACAGAGTGACATTATTTGATTTCTGAGCCTAGGTCTTAAAAGGTGACACCACTTTCGTTCACCCCTCTTGAAACGGTCACACTTGGAATTCAGCAGCCGTGCTGTAAGGCGGCCCAACCGAGCCCATGTGGAGAGAGTCAGTGTAGAGGCGTGTGAAGTGTTCTAGCTGACAGTCCAGCTGGGGTCCCAGCCAACAGTCAGCATCAACCACGAGACAGGTGAGTGCACAGGCCTTCAGACGATTCTAGCATCTGCCTTTGAGTCTTTCTAACAGCGAACCCAGCCATTCTAGAGCTCTTGCTATGCCTTGTCAGATTCATAACGCACAGAGACCTTGAAGGATTCCAAAAACACTGTGGCTGCCCTGGCCGGTGTGGCTCAGTTGGTTGGGCATCATCCCGTGCACTGAAAGGTTGCCGGTTTGATTCCTGGTCAGGGCACATGCCTGAGTTGTGGGCTCAATTCCCGGTAGGGGGTGTGCAGGAGGCAGCTGATGGATGTTTCACTCTCACACCAATGTTTCTCTCTCTTCCTGCCCCCTCTCTCTAAAAATCAATAAAAATACTTTTTAAAAATATCATGGTTTGCCCTTGCCGGTTTGGCTCAGCGGTTAGAGCATCGGCCTGCGGTCCAGAGAGACCCGGGTTCGGTTCCTGCTAAGGGCACGTACCTCGGTTACAGTTTGTCCCCGGCCCTGGATGGGTCGTGCGGGTGGCAGCCACTCGATGTGTCCCTTTCACGTGGATGCTTCTCTCGCTCTCCCTCTCTCTCCCTCCCACTCTACCTGAACAAAAATTGGGAAAATGTCCTCGGGTGAGGATAAAAATATATATATACATCATGGTTGTTTTATGTTGCTAAGTTTAGGAGCAAATTGTTACCCACAAATAGATAACTGGGATAGCTAACCCTGCACCAGGCCCTGTTGGAGGCCTAAGGGATGCACTGGTGAGCCGGATGGCTCAGACCTAATGGAGTTTTGTATGAGGCAGCTCAGGCTGCTCGAACAACATACCACAGACCGACTGGGTGGCTTCATCAATACTCAGTTCTCCCAGATCTGGGGCCTAGGAAGTCTAAGATCAAGGTTCTAGCCAATCATTTTCTGATGCGGGCCCTCTTCCTGGCCTACAAATGGTTGTCCTCTTGCTGTATCTTCATGGGGCAAAAGGAGAAAGAAAGAGAGCTCCAGTCTCTTCTTATATGGGCACTAACCCCATCATGAGGGCTCCATCCTCATGAACTCATCACCACCCCAAGGCCCCACCTCCAAACACCATCACATCACGGGGTAGGGTTTCAACATATGAATTTGGAGGGGACACAAACATTCAGCCCATGGCAACTTTACATACCAAATGGGGGAGACAGCGCATCATCCCATAAGTAGATAACCTATCAGCGCTATCGAGAAAATAAAACAGGGCAATATGTTTCAGAACTTGAGCCCTGGCCAGTTTGGCTCAGCAGCTGAGCGTCGGCCTGTGGACCAGAGAATCCCGGGTTCGGTTCCCACTAGGGGCACGTACCACAAAAACAAAACAAAACAAAACAAAAAAACCCTGCGGACCAGAAGTACCGCTTGAGCTAGGGTGGTCAGGGAAGGCTTCTCTGAGGCGGTGTCATGAGAGTTGAGATATGAATGATGGGAAGAGGCGGGCAAACAAAGGACAGGGGAAAGGCATTCCCAGCTGAAGGGACAGCAAGTTCAAGGCTCGGACCAAGGCCACACTTGAATGAGGGCTCTTTGAAGGGTGTCAGCAGCCAGGAGGTGGCAGAGGGCTCTGGGCGGTCTGGTAGAGGTACGCCCCACTGCCCGAGACAGGGATACATTTCATTTGTTGAGAATGAAGTGCAGTACTCTCATTTGTCCCCTCATAGCCAACCTGTGTGTGCAGTGGGGGGCGGGGGGGGGGTTGAGGGGACCGAGGAGGGGGGAGCACCCGTCCAATCCAGCGCCCCAGGAAGGCAGATCCTGGGAGGGGTCCGTGCTGCCTGAGTTGGTCCAGCCCCGTCCAAAGCCCTGTACTGAGCTGACCTCTCCTAGGAGCGGAGGGGAGGAGGGAGGGACGAAGGATGGGGTGGCAGAGGGACTCCCACGCATATCAATGGGCTCTTTCTCCTTTCAGTGAGCTCAGCAGAACCCTGGCCTTTGTCTGGGGCCCCTGCTCCCCTGGCAGATCTCATAAAGGGCCTCAAGCTGCAGGCTGAGGCTAAGGACAGGGCGATCCAGACTGTCCTCACAAAGGCAGGGTGAGGAGGTTAAAGCCCGGTGTCAGCTGCTCAGAATCTCGTCCCTGGGGCTTTTCCTGCTTTTGTTGTTCCTGGTCACAGGCCTGATATTGGATGGGGGCCTCTCTGCCGTTAGCTGCCGAAGAAACTTGGGTGGGGGCGGCAAGGCTGGCCTTGGCCGAGGTTACAATGAGCTGGTGAGCCAAGTGGGGGTGGGGGAGGGCGGGGGAGGGGGCACACAGGGGAAGTATCCGAAGGCCCTAGTTGCCCAGTCTCTGGGCTTTCAGACTCATCAATGTGTATCGTAGAGCCCCCCTGTTTCAGGCAAGGAACCAGCTGCCTCCCCTAGTGGACAGTTCTCACACAGCAAGTCTGGTGGGGTTCTGAGGGAAGAACCTAGCCTGTTGAAGACGCCACTGGGGGCCTAAGGAGACCTCACACCTGGATTCTCCGGGAACTGTGACTGTACATCCCATCCACAGGAGAAGAAAGCTAAACTGTGGTCGAGTCCCACAGTGGAATACTATGCAACAATAAACAAAACAAACTACTGAAACCTCAATAGTGTTACCGAGCAAGGGCTCACTGCCGGATGCACATAGAAGCCAATACTATGGCACCAGCTTTTGAGGAAAAAAAAAAAGGCTTTTATTGCAAGGTGGAGCAGCAAGAAGACAGGAGGCAAAGATCCAATCTGTCTTCTCATCCAGGGTTCGGGGTGGGATTTTAACAGGTTTCAGCGCCGGATCTTTCTGGACGATGGACCCCTCACGTCTGAAAGGGTTCTCACATTCAGGTTCCAGTTATGTCCCAGTCCTGTGGTTCCGTGGGGAGGAGAAGTTAAGGGTTCACAAGTGTTACTCATAAGCTTTGGTTCCAGGTCTTGTTAGGACCGGTTTGAGTTGGTTCTGCGGTTACAATTACACGAACAAATCTTACAGACATCATGTTGTGTGAAAGGAGCCAGGCACAAATGAGTAAATGCTGTTGGATCCCATTTATAAGAAGTCGATGGACAGGCAAACCGATCTATAACGCCAGAGGTCAGAACAGTGGTTGCTTATGGGGTGCTGACTAGAAGGCACCAGGGAACCTTCTGGGGTGAGCACTGGAATTGCTCTATATCCTGATCTGCACAACGGTCACCTACATCTCTCTATACATACATGCAAATGCATCCAGCTGTACATTGAAGATCTGTGCACGCTCCCATAAGCATATTACACTTCAAGAAAAATATGACCTGTCCAAGAAAAGCTCTGCTTACCTCGCCCACACAACCTCTGCTGCAAAGTGCTGGGTGTTAATTAGCCCACGGACTATTCAGGGAGCCACGTTCCAGCTGCACTACCGGAGGATTTCAAGCCACAATCTTAAAGGGAGCCTTTTGCTGGCACCTGGGCTCTCAACTCAGTTCGCCTACTGTCCACGGCGCTCAGTAAGGGGCTGCTCATGAGCGCAGCAGCTAAAAAGTCCTTGGACCAGTCACTAACCCTCCTCATTGTGGATGGGGCCTCGGCCAAAGCTATCGTCTTTCTCCGTGGTGCCACCTTTGCAGGGTGTTTGTTTGTTTTTTTCCCACCACTTTCTCCTTGCAGCCGAAAGCTGCCTATAGCTGCAGGACCACGGCCTCTCCCTTTCCCTCCCTTCCCGGCCCGAAGCTCCTAAACTTTTCTAATTTGGGTTCCTGAATACAGTTGCTATTTTGATTGAATCTCTTGACTTTCTCCAGCTTGTCCCTCTCAACTTGAATTACCTTCTCTTCCATATATTCCGTCCACCGCAGACACACGCAGACGCACAGACACACACACACACACACACACACACACACACACACACGCCTCTCCAGGCGGGGCTCCAGGCCGACTTGCTCCAGGGCATCGTGGAGAGCTGCTGGGTGCTTCTTTGTGTCTCGAAGCCAACAGGAAGTGAAATGCTAAAAAAAACGAAGGTGTGGGTGAATGAGGGGTGAATGAGTCATTCAGCAAATGACCCTCCCAGCGGCCCTGCAAGCTAAGGCAGAACCAGGAAGCAGGGAACTTCTCCCGAGCTGGCCTGACATTTACAAGGGCAACAGATACCAGAGCTCGGGCATCCTGGAGCGGGCTGGCGGAGAGAGGCCGTCCTTAAGCGGCTCCTCAGCGTTAACCATCTCACCACCATGACCCCACCAGTGTGGGAGGCAAAGCACATTTGCATTTTATTGTGGAGAGATATCTAAGAAATACAGCGCACAGTTGCTGCTGCTGCTGCTGGAGCACCTCAATATTTATTGAATGAGAAGAATAGAGGACTTCCAATTAGCCATGGGATTACTGAGCGTACTCACATACCGCCACTGTCTCAGACAGTAACAGAGATTTTTTTTTAAAGATCTAAATTCACAAGGGAGGGGGAGAGAGAGGGAGAGAGAGAGAGACATTGAAAGATGTCATCAAGCCCTGGCCGGTTTGGCTCAGTGGTTAGAGCGTCGGCCTGCGGTCCCGAGAGACCAGGGTTCGGTTCCCGCTAAGGGCACGTACCTCGGTTGCAGTTTGTCCCCAGCCTTGGTTGGGTTATGTGGGTGGCAGCCACTTGATGTGTCCCTTTCACATCGATGTCTCTCTCTCTCTCTCTCTTCCTCTTTCTCCCTCCCACTCTATCTGAACAAAAAATGGAAAAATGTCCTCGGGTAGGGATAAACAAAAAAGAATGATGTCATCAACATTTTGTTTTTGTTTTTTTATCCTCACCTGAAGACATTTTTGCATTGATCTTCAGATAGAGCACGAGGGAGAGAGGGAGGAAGAGAGAGAGAGAAACATCGATGTGAGAGAGACACATCAACTGGCTGCCACCCACACGACCCCAACCAGGGCCAGGAACAAACTGCAACCGAGGTACGTGCTCTTAGCAGGTACTCAAGTCTCTCTGGTCCATGGGCTGACGCTCTAACCGCTGAGCCAAACTGGCCAGGGCTCATAATCAACATTTTGGAAGCAAGAAAGCCAATGGACAAAAAGCAAACTGACTTAGCAGACCGGAGCATGCTGGAAGCTAAGTACCTATTGGCGTAGAAGCTGCAAAAAGCAACTGGATTCAGGCAGCAGAACCCAAGAAAATCTGAGAAATCGGAGGCACTGAGTACTGGAGAAGGTACAGATGGGCTGAAAACAGAGTTGTCTACGTATTTGTTTAAAAAGCAGTTAGGGCCAGGCCGGTGTGGCTCAGTGGTTGAGAGTAGACCCATGCACCAAGAGGTTGCTGGTTCAATCCCCGGTCAGTGCACATGCCCAGATTGTGGGCCCGATCCCCAGTGGGGGGCATGCAGGAGGCGGCCAATCAATGTTCTCTCTCATCGATGTTTCTATCTCTCTCCTTCTCCCTTCCTCTCTCTCTCAAATCAATAAAGGGAAAACCTTTTTTTTTAAATCAAATAAAAAGCAGTTAGACTTCTCCACCTCTCCCAGCCAGGTCACGTCACACCCACCCCCATTCCATCAGAGTCTGGGGGTTCACTCTCTGGATGATTGAACACATAGGACTCTAGACTCAGGACACCATGCTCAATTGGCTTCAAGGATACCATATTGAACACAGGAGGTGCTGTCCTGGAAACATAATTAATAAACGATTATTGTCATCTTAAACCACTAAAGTGTGGAATGATTTGGTACGCAGCCATAGATACCAATAAAGAAAGTAAACAATGAACGTGGAAAGCATGGGATTTAGAAAACTGGAGATCCCAAACATGGGAGCGAGGCAAAGAGAAGATGCTGAGGGGAGACCCTAGAGGGGTTGCTGGGTAGCAGGCCTGGAGCAGAACCAGGGGGACCACAGCAGGAGCCCGCAGGATTCTGGGATGGGTCTCAAAGCAAAAATACAAAGAAACTGAGGGGTTCACTTGAATGTACTCAGAAGAGATGCACACACCTTTGGGATGAATTCAGGATAGCTAAACAAACCCAAAGGGGGTGAGAGATAAATATTAACTCTCAGGAAAAAAAAAAAAATTGTAGAGTAAAAGACACGTATTCCAAGCATACTACATAACATGGCAGCGAATACATTTACATACTTATAAACACCGAATATTGGTTTAACAAAAAACTGTGATATAATTTATTAGGATAATAGGAGCAAGCGGCAGCATAGGTGTGTGGGGGGGTTAGATTTGATTTTCAAGTATAAAACCAATAGTGGATTCGTTTTCTAGGGCTGCCATAGCCAAGTACCACCAATTGAGTGGCTTAAATAACAGAAATGTAGCGTCTCACAGTTTTGGAGGCTGAGAGGCTGGGATCAAGGTGTTGGCAGGGCCGTGCTGTCCCGGAAAGCACAAGGGGAGGCTCTGTTCCAGCCCCTCCCGCAGCTTCCGATGCTTCCTTCGCTCACGGCGGCATATTTCCAACCTTCGCGTGGCCCTCCCTCTGTGCGCATGTCTGTGTCTGTGCCCACACTTCCCCTTTGTATAAGGACAAGTCCTACTGGATTGGGGCTCATTCTAATGCCCTCGTCTTTATTTATTTATTTATTTTTTATCCTCACCCGAGGACATTTTTTGTACAGATAGAGCGGGAGGAAGAGAGAGGGAGAGAGAGAGAGAGAGAGAGAGAGAAACATCGACGTGAAAGGGACACATCGAGTGGCTGCCACCCGCATGACCAACCAGGGCCGGGGACAAACTGCAACCGAGGTACGCGCCCTTAGCGGGAACCGAACCCGGGTCTCTCTGGACCGCAGGCCGACGCTCTAACCGCTGAGCCAAACCGGCCAGGGCCTCATCTTTATTTTTTATTGTTGGAGGTATTACAGATGGCCCCCTTTTTTCCCCAGTAACCTCCTCCTGCCCGCCCCCGCCCCCTCCTGCTTTCCCCAGCCTAGTGTCTGTGTCAATTGGTTGCACAAATATGCATGTAAGTTCTTTGGTTTATCTCTTCCCATCCCTCCCACCATCCCCATCCCTCTGAGGTTTGTCAGTCTGTTCCCTACTTCCATGACTCTGGATCTCTTTTGGTCGACAGCTTATTTTGTTCATTATGTTCCACAAATAAGTGAGATCATGTGGTACTTGTCTTTCTCTGATTGGCTTATTTCGCTTAGCATAATACTCTCCAGGTCCCTCCATGTCGTCTCAAAGGATAAGAGATCTTTCTTTCTTACAGCTGCATAGTACTCCATTGTGTATATGTACCACAGCTATTTTATCCATTTGTCTACTGATGGACAATTGGGCTGTTTCCAGATCTTAGCTATTGTAAATAGCGCTGCTATGAACATAGGGGTACATATATTCTTTCTGATCGGTGTATCAGGTTTCTTAGGATATATTCCTAGAAGTGGGATCACTGGGTCCATTGGAAAATCCATTTTTTATTTTTTTGAGGAAGCACCAAATTGTTTTCCATAGTGGCTGCACCAGTCTGCATTCCCCTTTTCTCCACATCCTCGCCAGCACTTGTTGTTTGAGGATTTGTTGATGGCAGCCATTCTGGCAGGTGTGAGGTGATACCTCATAGTCATTTTAATCATAATGCCCTCATCTTGATTTGATCATCTGCAATGACCCTATTGCCAAATAAGGTCACATTCACAGGTACTGGGGGTTAGGACTTCAGTCTCTTTTGGAGGGACACAGTTCAACCCAAAACAGATGGATAATGTCTGGGTTAATAAATCAAGAAACAACGGCATAAGCACATTATTCAGAAATACGAAGGCAACTCTGAGAAGAACCCGTTGGCCCCTGGGACAGAGTCAGAAGTGGTTCCTTCTGAGTAGCAGGACCGGGCAGAGCCAATGGAGCTGCGGCTTTTTATCATAAGCCTGAAAACATGCACATTTCTCACTCACCTTAATTATCACATTCATTGTCATTACAATTTAATTACTCATCTGTGGTCCTGCAGGCTACTCATAGTCATAGTCAATATTTACATAATGTTTATTATGTGCCCATCACTATTCTTTTTTGGTTGTTTTTTTGTTTTTATCCTCACCTGAGGACATTTTTCTTTTGCATTTATCTTCAGATAGAGCGGGAGAGAGAGACAGGAAGGAAGAGAGAGAGAGAATCATCGATGTGAGAGAGACACATCGAGTGGCTGCCACCCACACGACCCCAACTGGGGCCGGGGGCAAACCGCAACCGAGGTACGTGCCCTTAGCGGGAACCGAACTCGGGACTCTCTGGTCTGCGGGCCGACACTCTAACCGCTGAGCCAAACAGGCCAGGGCTCACCACTATTCTAAGCAACTCACAACCACCCTAAGAAGGAAATATTGTTATTATCCACCATTTCAGATGGCAAAACTGAGGCACAGAGAAGTTAAGTGATTTGTTCAAGTTCACCTAGCTAAGTGGAAGAGCCTGGATAGATAAGGCAACACTATTTCTATTTCTGATTCATTTCAGCATTCCTTGTTCTGCTAAACATGGAGTCCTACCCAGAGCAGGTGCATACTATCTGTTAGAGGTAAGAAGAAAGGGGTGGAGGGGCTTCTTTGTCTATTCATCTTTGATGACCGTGTGGTTTCTCTCTATCCTGGGCTAGCGAAGCCTCATTGTGTCTGCACCCCCATGCTCCTCTCTTGGGGAACCTGTCTGCCCTTCAAGCCCTGCCATCTGGGTAGCCATATTTTTGTCCATGTAGTCCATCCCACCCCAGTGACTACAGCTGACTGGGCTAAAAAGAGCCCCTGACTCAGGACCAGCCAATCAGAGGATGATCTGGGAGCCACCGCATGGCCGTGGTCTGGGAAGGGAACACAAGTGGGCTAGTCCGTTTCTCCCTACCAGGGCAATGTTTCACTTAGCTGCACAGAGACTCCGAGCCACTCAGCCGTGGACAGAAGGCAGCGACAGTCTGTCCACGGCTGGTTAATTTGTGAGGAGCAAAGAATGGCTGGTGGGTGGAGGGAGAATGGAGAGAAGCAGAACCACCTCACAGGCAAGAGAGAGAGAGAGAGAGAGAGAGAGAGAGAGAGAGATTCCTAGGACTCCCTCAGCGTCCACCATCTGTCCAATTCCAGACCTCCTGCCGCCTCACAACCAAAACCCCCTTCCTGAGACACCTGAGTCTCCTCCAGTCTTGTAGACAACTCCCAATGTCTATGATGGCCTGCGTGTTACATCTGAGCACTTCTCCTCTCTAGATGTTTTCCTCTGTGCGTCTTCCTGTTTCTCTCTTCTTACCTTTTTTTTTGTGCATAACACAAAGGCCATTTTTCTTTGATGGAATCAGGAAAAAATATGGAACGTGTCACGAATTTGCGTGTCATCCTTGTGCAGGGGCCGTGCTAATCTTCTCTGTATTGTTCCAATTTTAGTGTATGTGCTGCCGAAGCGAGCAGTCTCTTCTTACCTTTTTATTTCCCTCTTTCCCTCTCTAGTACTCAAGCTAACCAGACATTACATTTTTTTTTTTTTTTATCCTCACCCGAGGACATTTTTCCTTTTTTTTTCAGGTAGAGTGGGAGGGAGAGAGAGGAACAGAGAGAGAGAAACATCAATGTGAAAGGAACACATCGAGTGGCTGCCACCCGCACAACCGACCAGGGCCGGGGACAAACTGCAACCGAGGTACATGCCCTTAGCGGGAACCGAACCCGGGTCTCTCAGGACCGCAGGCCGACGCTGTAACCGCTGAGCCAAACCGGCCAGGGCCAGACATTACATTTTTAGCGTGCATTGTTTTTGATAAAGTCATGTACCGTGAGCCTTGTGAGGCACCTTTTAGATTAGTGCTGTCCAGTAGAACTTTCTGTAATGATGGAAGTATTCCAATACTGTGGCCACCAGACACAGGTTGCTATTAAGACTTGAAATGTGGCTGGTGCAAACGAGGGACTAATTTTTTTTTATTTTAGCTCATTTTAATCGATTTAAATTTAAGTAGCCACACGTGACTAATAGCTACTGGGTTGGGTAGCGCAGTCATTCGAAACCCTGATCCTTTACCTCTTTTCACAGATGAGTCTTTTGTTGTGAGGGTGAGAACCTTGGGTCATCTTTTTCTTATCCCAGTGGCTGCTCCCTCAAGTCACTGCCCAGCACAGGGATTGAGGTGACCGGCCCCTGCTGAAAGTCAAGTACATAGTTGCTGTTTCACAACAGCAAGCCCAGGAAGACCCCCAGAGGTTCTCCAGACAAGGGTCTGTGTGCAGCAGGAGCTGAGGAACAAGCTGATAATCAGGCTGAAGCCGGAGAATGTCGTAACCTCAAATTCAGGGCTACCTCTCTGATTTTAGGGACCTCCTCAGACGTCCACTCATGCTGCTTCCTGGCAGCTCGGACCTCTCATCTCCCACTTTCCACCCTCTTCCCCCAGAGGGCCCCCTGCTGTGCCTCAATCCCTCAGAACCTTTCTCTGTAAGTCCTGAGACCAGTGGTTTACTGTGGTCAATGTGTTGGCCCCAGGGACAGAGGTGAGTTAGCTGCTTGCCAAACTGGTTTTATGGACTTTATACCGCAGGTGTGGTCATGTGACTTTGTTCCAGCCAATGGCATGAGCAGAAAAGATGGACGTCACATCTGGCCAATAGAAACGTTCCACGCACTTTTTCCCCTGCCACACCTTGGTAGAGATGAGTCCAGCAGAGCAATAAGAGGGAAGGAACCTGGGCCTCCAAATCACCCCTGAAGAGGAGACCCTCCCATCCCTTGGAAGCACCCATTGTTTTGGACTTTATTAAGTGATAAATAATCTTCAACTCTGGCAAGTCCAACCCCTTCGGGCATTTTGCTGACCATTGCACCTCTAGGGAATACACTTCTCCCTGAACGGGTCCTTATGCTAAGGATGGTAGGGACTGGGATTACTCTGGGCAGTGCAGTGAGGAGGATGAGGGCTCGTCAGTCGTGACCTGATATTTCAGACCGCAAGGTGAAGGCAGTATGCTCAGCGCCTGAACTAGGCTCAAAACTGAGTGAGTCTGGGTGAGGCTTCCTGCCCCCCACAGCCTGCCCTTCCTGTAGCTATGGCCTGAGACTCGCCCTCCCCTTGCTCTCCTGAATGGAAGGTCTCTAACTGATGCCCACATCTAGGGGAGCAAGGGCCTACAGAACAACTTCTCTGAGGAGTCGAAGGCCTTTGGCCTCCACATGGATAATCCACAGGCCACGTGGGGATTCCTTCCTTCGCAGTCCTTGGGTCGGACCAGCGGGGCTCAGTGTGAGAGACAGGGAGCATCTTAGCACTAAAGAGCTCATGTGACTCATTCTAATGTAAGCAGCAAGGAGAAAGTCAAAGAAATTAGAATCACAATTTGAGTGAGGCCCAAGGTGGGTATTTCCTGGCAAAGGGATGAGGAGCCTGGCCAAAATTCCCTGCCAAAATTTCCCAGCTCTGAGAGTCACGGATGAAGGACACAGAAACTTTCTACCTCATTAACTAAACTAGGGAACACAAAAGGAGGGTCAGGCTTCGGAGGGGCAATATTGAGAGCACTTTGGGGCACACAAAGTTTGAGGGGTCTGCAGTGTGCCCACACAGGTGCTTCCAGCGGCTGGATGGGAGTGGAAACCTGGGAGGGCCGAATTGAGGTGCAAACTTGGGTCTGGAGAGAGGTGATGATGAAAACCACGGTGTGCATGGGCGGGGCGGGGGGGGGGGGGTGTTGATTGCCGAGAAAGCCAGAGAGAATGCTAAGAAGAGGCTTACGGAGCTAACAAAGTGGGGCACTTGAGTCACCAGGAAAGCTCGACAAGGAAACAAATGAAGAGCAGGAGGAGAGGGAGGAAGAGATGCAGGAAAGAGGAGTGTCGGAGGAGCCACGTGGGGGGAGGGTGATGAGGAAGGAGTGGTTAGCCATGTGGAGCAGCGAGGGAACAGGAGGGGAAAGGGCATAGAAAGGCCATTGGATCTGGTGACACAAGCTCATTGGCGGCCTGTGAGAACAAAAGTTAACCCAGAAGGACACTCACTGATTGGCAAGGGGAAGCCAGGTGGAGATTTTAAATTTATGGCAGAGAGTCTGCAAAAAGGATAAATTTCCCCTTAGGGACTGTGAGCTAATTGTATCACGTGGCATGCCTCAGGCAGGGACGGTCTAGTGGCACAAAACAGAAGCCCACTTGCGCAAGCTTAAGTAAAAAGGGAGAATTTATGGGAAGAACATGAGGCCATCTCAGCGATTCAAGGACAGGAAGTGCGGCCGGCCTCCGGGGATGGGAACCAGCAACTGGGGCGCCAGCAGGAACCTTGGCAGCTCTGTCCTCTCCTTCTCTGTCTCTGCTGCGCCAAGGCCTCTGATCTCAGCTTTCCTCCGAGATTGCTGCTTTCTTTCTCTCGGCTTTTGCTGCTGCTCTGTGCACGTGGGGGAAAATAGCTGCCTCGGATGGCCTTCCCTGGTCTGTCCCCTTGGGCTTCCCCAAGGCCCACAACTGGGCCTGGCACAAAGTGTTCAAGTAGCCAACAGAGGAAGACTACCTAGAACCTCCAAGGTGTCTCAAGGCCCAGTCCTTGGGAGAGCATCTGATTGGTCAGGTGCCCATTCCTTATCCAATCAGCTGTGGCCAAGGGGAGGGTCTTGCCCCCTTTGCTTCCTCAGTGGGGGCTAAAGAGCAACATCTTTGGAAGGGAGCCCAAGCAGGTTCTTTTTTCTTTTTTTAATCCTCACTCGAGGACATTTTTTCATTTTTTGTTCAGATAGAGCGGGAGGAAGAGAGAGAGAAACATCGACGTGAGAGAGAAACATAGACGTGAAAGAGAAACATCCAGTGGCTGCCACCCACACAAACCCAACCAGGGCCGAGGACAAACTGCAACCGAGGTACGTGCCCTTAGCGGGAAGCGAACCCGGGTCTCTCTGGACTGAGCCAAACCAGCCAGGGCCCAAGCAGGTTCTTTGATTGTTTTTTTTATCCTCACCCAAGGACATTTTTCCATTTTTTGTTCAGATAGAGTGGGAGGGAGGGAGGGAGAGAGAGAGACAGAGAGAGAGAGAGAGAGAGAGAGGGAGACATCAATGTGAAAGGGACACATCGAGTGGCTGCCTCCCACACGACCCAACCAGGGCCAGGGCCAAACTGCAACCGAGGTACATGCCCTTAGCGGGAACCGAGCCCGGGTCTCTCTGGACCGCAGGCCGACGCTCTAACCGCTGAGCCAAACCGGCCAGGGCCCAAGCAGGTTCTTGAGGAGAAGACTGGTGGCTGTCACACTCTGATGTTGCAGATAAACTGCAGGCCCCTGATCCTTCTGGAACAGAAAGAAACTCATGAAGTCAGACTCCACTTTAATGATGGTCAATAAACAACTCCATGGAGGCCACACATGGTGATATATGCGCATCCACAGACAAGCAGCATTCCTGGAAATGAGACTTTCCCTGCTTGCCTCCCTCGCTGCCTCCCTCGCTTCCTCCCCGCTCAACCCCCACGCGTCCAAGCCCAGGGTACCACCCACAGAGCTCATCAGGGCCTCTCCTGCTATCTAGGAGATTTCTCCAGCCTTATCTCTCATCTTCTTGGATGTAGCCTGCCTCATCTGTTTCCTTCCATTACAGCCTGAAATGAGCAGTTTGGAGGGGACTGCAGGAGAGGGGAGCAAGGCTTGCCCTGCTTGGAGTGGTCCTGACCACAGGTACGTGCATCAGACAGGGTCTCAACAGGAAGCAGTTATGGTAGCTTGAGAAAAATCTATGTACAAAGACGTAAGGGTAGGGGAACCACGGGGATAGCACAAGAAGCAGAGGCTATTACCAGTGGAGTTGTCACCGCCCGGGACCCAAGGGGACGAGGTGAGTTCGGGGTTACTCAAACCGAGAAGGGATCAGAGGTGAGTAGAGAGGCCACCTTCAAAGGAGCGGGGACTTCAGTGGAAGGGTCAGTCAGCCCAGGTAGATTTCACAGGGTAAATATCTCCTGGCCTCATCCGCCCCCCGGGCTTCCCCATTGGCTGGAGCTGGCCAACTGGAAGTCCCCTGAGGCGGGTGCAGATGGGTCAGCTTCCTGGGGCACAGGGCAGGGTTGGAGCATGGACCTGAAAGGGCAAGTGGAAGATGCTGGGAACATCTGCTTACACAGGGCTCTCACTCGACACTGCGGGCTCCTCCAGGGCCGGCCATTTGGCTCGTTCGCCTTTTGTCGCCAGCACAGCTCAAGGCTCCAACCGGTGTTTGCTGATGCCCTGAATGAATTCCGTGGTGCCTGTTTCTTTCTCACAGTGGAGTGGTGGTTAATGGCCTTACACTGAATGACACCAGGAACTCCTCCCTGAGGCAAAGGTTTGGCGGGAGAAAGAAGGAAAAAAAGAAAGAAATCAGAAAAGCCCCAAAGACGAAGGCTGAATGATGCTGAAGCTATTCTACGCTTTCTCCTCAGGAAGTGAGAATAATGAGCAGTACTGTCTTCTCCCTCTTTGTTACGGCCTCTATAGTAGTAATAAAGCCACCAAAACTGGCACACACAGCACTTCACCAAGTGGTTTATGTGCATCATCTCATCAGAGCCCCTCAATAACCTTGTAAGGTACACTTCCCACTTTTATAGACCAGGCTCAGAGAGGTTGGGCAACTTGCCTGAGGTCACCCAGCAGGTATTGATAGGACCGTAGGTAGGACTGCGAGTCCATTCCTGCTGTCATTTGCATTCTGCTGCCCATAGTTAGGCCTCTCAGGCCTGTTCCTCGCTGACCCCAGATTTGGGAACTCTGACTTTCAAGAAGCTGAACAGCTGAGCAGGAACCGGAGCGAACAGGGGCTGGAACTGGTGTTGGGGAACTTTGCGGAGCACAGGGCCCCTTTGTTTTCTGCTGCCACCTCCTGGATCCTCAACACCCTTTTCCTCTCTCAGCTCTTCTCTGCTTCAGATACAAGCAGAAGTAGGCGGATGCCCTCCTGACTCACTGCGAAACTGTATAATGATTTTGAAGATTTTAAAACTGAATTCACTTAAAAAGGAAAGAAATTCTGACACCTGCTACAACATGATGAACCCTGAAAGACATTCTACTAAGTGAATTAAGCAGGTCACAAAAGGACAAATACTGGATGATTCAACTTACACGAGGTCCCTACAGTAATCAAATTCATAGAGACAGAAAGTAGAATGGGGGTTGCCAGGGGCTGGGTCGGGAGGAGGAGTGGGGACTTAGTGTTTAATGGGGACAGGGTTTCAGTTTTGCAAGATGAAGAGCGCTCTGGAGATGGATGGTGGTAATGGTTGCACAACATGTGAATGTAATAATTGGTACATTTTATGTCATGTATATTTTACATGATCTTTAATAACTGGATTTTGGTAAACATTTAATGAACATCTACTAAGTGATCTGCACTGGGAATTCAAAGCCATAAAGCATCAGCTCTGTCTTCAAGGATCAATCAGTTCAGTCAGACAAAGTGACAAAAATGTACTCGGTGCCGTGTGGAAAGGACCATAATGCAGTGCGCATGGGACTGGGGCAGCTCTGTTGCCGGTTTGGGGGGTGGGAAGGTTTGGGGGGCTGTAGGGAAGCCTTCCCACTGGAAGTAGTATCTTAGCAGGGCTTTTCAGGAACTGAGATGACTTCATGTGTGTGAAGGAGGTCGGGCGAGAGGGACATGGGGAGCTGGGGACACAGAACATTCTAAGCAGAGGAAGAATATAGAGGTGTGAAGTAGCATGCTGCTAAGCCTCTTCTCCTTATTTGTGGGGATGTAACTAAACCCATATCCCCTTATTCTACACTGATAAGTCTATGACAGTGCGCCTCAGGCTATCCGTGGTGAAGAACGCGCGTGCGTGTGTGCGCGCGCTCACGTAACTTCCAGGCCCTACTGTGTCTGACTGTTACTGAGCTCATGCCACATGCCACTCACCATGGAAGTCTGAACTCATCTATTTCCCAATTCAGGGAGAGTTCACCCGCATGGATGTTACAGCAAGGTCAAGTTGCTTTCAAGGTTTCAGAATGGTTGTTCTGAATTCTGTGCTTATCTTACTGCAGACACCACTGGTCCACGAACCACACTTTGAGCAGTGCTGGTCTATAGGATGCTGAGTCCCTCAAAGGGAGGAACCACTTCTTTTCATTGGATCCCACCTTGTGCCTGCATTCCGGTTTTTAGTTGGACCACCAGTATGAAGCCCTCTCCTTACCCGGATGGAGATGCCCACTTGTTAATTAGCCAGTGTTTCCCAGTGTTTTGAATACAGAAAGCTCTGCCACTATTAAATACTATTATTATTATTAGCCTCATGTCCACTATAGTGAATGTCATTTAATTAGAACTGCATAATAAGCAAATCTTCCTTAATTGGCTGGATGTGGCTAAGAAACCATTTCGCATCTGTGTCTGCTCTCTCTGTTCCGTGGCCATCACATCACATTCTCTGGCAATGGGTCATTTTGGAGACCTTGGGCAGGGTTCAGGGAAGGTTATCTGGCTACTGATTAACACTTAATTAGCACCTTTTTCATGTAGCACAGCAGTGACTTTGTAAATTTAAAAATTTCAAGGGACCACTTAATGTGGAATTAAAGTACAAGTGCAATATTTAAGATGCATGAAATTGTTTTACGCATTACAGCATTAACTAGCTCTTAATTTATGCAGTGCATGCCAGAGAAGGGCAATTAAAGTGTAGCAGGGAAAAAAAATTATAGATCTCTACGTTGTCCTGTCTTTTCCTCTAACGATGCTCTGGAAGGCATTTGCTGTGTTCGCATCTCAATGCCTGTTCTAGGTTTAGGAGGGATTGGTATGTTCTGAAGCTTGTTTCCCCCACGGGAGTTGGCGTTATCTTTCATCTGAAAGTTTCTCCAACCAGTAAGTCCCTCCAGGGCCTAGAAATCTACCCAGGCCTCAGTGATTGGTCCAGGGAGAGGCACATAATCCAACTAGAACCAGTGAAATATCAGGAGACATTTGCTGGAGCCTTTACGGGAAAGTGATGCTAACAGTGTCTTCCCTGGTAAGCGTCAGAAGGAGGGGTTCTCTTTTTCCCTAGCCAGGGTGGTGTAGGGATGTGAGGTCTGGAGCCGTGGCTGCCATTCTATAAGCAGTTTGGAGCTGCAGGAATTTGGAGATGATTCCAACACCACGGGAGGCCATATGGCAAGATGAAGAGAAACCCAATCCTGAGAGATACTATGCAAGACACTAGACTGAGACTTGTCTGAAGACAGTCTGGCTTCTAGACCTTTGAATTATGTTGGAGCTTATAAATACACTGCATGTCTCCCCTTCCTGCCTTTATTTACGCTGTTCCCTTTGGCTGGAATGCTCTTTTTTTTTTGCTTCTGCAACCTTCAAGACCAAGTCCAAATGCCACCCATGTAAGAACTGTGATCGGAACCATGCTCGGGATGGTCAGAACACGCCCCCTTCCTCTGGGATGCTAATGCCCCTCACTTGAACCTCTGCTCCGGCAAGGGGCAGGCACCGCCCTGAAAAGTGAGAAGCTGCGAATGTACCTCGCTGTCTCCCCTGTGATGACCTAAGCTCTTGCTCCTGTTCCCAGCATCAACGTCTTACACACTGAGTCGGTAAAATGCAGCAAACCCGTTCCTAGAAAGGAATGTTAACGACATTAGGATGGCATCCTCAGAAGAGGAGAAAGCGCAGATGAGCATATGGTCTTAGCTAAAGCCAAAAGCTGGGTAAATGCTGCAGCTGGGTGGATTCCTGAGCCACTGCAGCTGCCGAGCACCGACGACTTGTGATGAGAAGAGGGAGGAGCCAGAGACACCAGCCAGGTAGAATGCTATTTGTCTGTCCCTCTGTTTGTAACTTACATATACCGGTACAGTCTCCAAGTAGAAAGTCAAGTGCTAAGAAAGTAAAAGTGTCCCTATCACCTCCTCCCCCTCACACCCCGCGTCCTCTGTGGCAGACGTGGAGCTGAGACGCTCTGATCCCCCTCCAGCTGCTCAGAGTCTGATCAATGGACACCCAGCCCTTCTCAGGGTGGCCCCTGCCAGTGGCTGAGCGAGGTGCTGGCACTCAGGGCTGGTCATTTCCATGCAATGTGGGGCCGCTCTAAGGGACCCCCTCTGCTCGGGGCTCCGGTTGGGGGGGCAGGGACTTTTCAGATCAGCGTGGCCGCCGGCCCAGTCCTGCTTCCGCCCTTCTTTCCTGGGTGCTGCCCCCCATAAACCCTTGGCACTCCTGACTCCACCTCAGCACCTGTTGCTTGGAGAACCCAATCTGTGACCCCCTCTCCCCAGAGGTAAAAACCGCTCACTCTTGGGCATGTGTTTTTCTAGACATTTTTTTCTATTCACTTATGTACATAGATCACCTAGAAATTGGTTATTATTCCTTTTGTTACACAAATGGAATTGCATTGTGTATGCAAATCATTCTACAATTTAAAGAATTTTAGCACATCCCCAAGAACAGTAGATATAAGCGTGCCTAGGTATGTCTTTTTATTTGCCGTGTACGGTCCATAGTATGACAAGCCCATTGTTTATTTAACCATTCTTATACTGATGGACATTTGGGTAGTTTCTACTTTCTATTACTGTTAATGATACTTCTAGGAACGTGTTATCTGTGGATTTCTTTCTTTCTTTCTTTCTTTCTTTCTTTCTTTCTTTCTTTCTTTCTTTTTTGTTAGTCCTCACCCAAGGATATTTTTTCCATTGATTTTTTTAGATAAAGTGGAAGGGAGGGAGGGAGTGGGAGGGGGGGAGAGAGATCAATGTGAGAGAGGCACATCAATTGGTTGCCTCCCAAACGACCCCAACAGGGCTGGGGATCGAACCTGCAACCCAGGTACGTGCCCTTGACCGGAATCAAACCCACACAACCCCTTGGTCCATGGACCAATGCTCTAACCACTGAACCAAACCAGCCAAGGCTGTGGATTTCTAATAATAATAAGCTGAACATGATTCCAGGCGATATATATTAAGCACAGTGAAAAGCTAAAAGAGAACCTGTCCTAACCGTGCCTTGTACTTTCTGTGTTCTGATGCTTGGATATCTGGGGCCTTGCTGACCCTGGATGGACCAGGCCTCCCAGGGCTGGCCAATTCCCAGAGATGGCAAACAGTTCACTCATGAGTGCATTTTCAGATGCGAATCAACCGATCCAGGGCACCGACCCCTAGCAACCTCTATGAGGCTGTCCTCCTCCAGGCCACTACCCACCTGCCCTGATCACCCCTGTGCCCCGGAGCCCACTGAGATTATTCCAACTAGCCAGTCCTAAACCTGCTTACCCTGCCTCACCCAGTCTTCCATGGAAACCATAAAGGCTCTAGCCCACGCTGTCTCCTTTGCCTCTGCCTCCTGGCCCACCCCAGTGCTTCCCCGTGTGCCCCCTGGGGCCTGCTATGCCCTCTCCTCCTGGGATTTGTAAGTATAACCAATCATCTTTCTGTAACAGTCGTCCCCTGATCTGTTGGCCTCACCGTACCTGAATAACAGGAAGGCCTAGATTTTAAAACAGGACCTGGCATTGGCCAGGTGGAACAAACATTTTCTCTTTCTCCCCAAGGTTCCAGAATGCTTTCATGTGCGAACTGCTTCTGGGCAAATGTGAGGTGCTAAATGTGCTGCGTTACTTAGGGCAGACACAAGAAAGAACTTCTGGCTAGTAGACAAGGCCACCCGAATAATCCCTATTCACGGAGCATCTCTGGAACAGCGTCATCAACAGCAACAACAAGCTTCGCGCACTGGTTTCCCACAGAGCAAAAGCAGGGGCTGCGGCGATGCAACCTCTCCGGCTGGCTGAAGGCCTCGGGATTCACCACTCAGAAGGCCGGCCCCACCCCTTGCTGAAGGAGGCCACGAGGTTCTCTCCAGCCTGCGGTCCCTGCAGACGGCTGAGGTCATCCTCACCTGCGCAGGGAGGAGGGATGGGATTACCGCCCCCTCTCTTGCCCTGGGGCTCCCGGTGATGACGGGGGGCATCCTGGCGTAGGCTGGCCTGTGTTCACAGCTGCCTGCCGGGAGCCGGAGCCTGTCAGCTCGAGCGGCAGCGAGGGAAGACGTTTCTGACACAAAACCCCAGGGGAACCCGCGGAGGAGCTGGGCTGTCATTACTTATTAACAATGGGCCTGATCCCCAGCCAAGCAGGCCCAGGGAAATAGCCTGTAGGGAGGCCAGCCTCCCCTCTGCGAGGTGGATTAACACTTTCTGGGCAGGAGGGAGCTGTCTGGGGGGTCAATTGTCACATTTTTTAATGTAAGAGGGGCCATTCTTTCCGTATTAGATGCAGACACACTCTTTTCCTCGTCTTCCCCCTCCCCCTCTCTGCATCCACATTCTTCTCTTCTGTTCTCCGGCCCCCGCCCCCCGCCCCAGGTTTTAAGCCAGTAAACCCACAGGATGTGGGAGACAGAGCTCACTGGGCAAAGAAGACTTGAGAATGCACACAGCCAGAAACCCAGGTCTAATACCCTCAGAGAGGGCCTGCGGGGGTGGGGAGAGGGAGAGAGAGCTGGAGCTGGGGTCCGGGAAAGGTCTGCAAACTAGATTATCGGTGAAGCTGGTTATTGCCTCCTCTCTCCCCTGCAGTGGTCCTGGGCTGCGTCTGCACGCTCTGTCCCAGCGCCGCGGTCTCAGATGGGCACGGCGACCTGCCGTGGTGTTGCAGGTCGCGTTTCCTGGGGAAGCAGATGCCGAGATGGAGATTAGTACACAGGACGTTTTCTTCGGGAGCTTTTCTAGGATCAGCACCTGGAGAAGGGAGGGGCTGGAAGCCGAAGCGGGCCGAGGAGGAAACTGAACTACAATGCTAGCCCGACAAAAGCCTCAGCTGACCCCGAGGGGTGCGCTGGAGCTGGGGTGACCCTTCAGAGTTAGTTGTTCTGAGTCGGTCTGGAGAGGCGAGCCTCGAGCTCGGTGGCCTTGCAGGGATCGGCCCCTGGGCGCGGGCTGCTCCTGAAGGTGGCGTGACCCTGGGCAGGGCAGTTCTTCAGCCTTGGGGCAGGGCTGACAGCGGAGGGCAGGCTGCGCGCGGCAGCGTCAGCAGCGGGGGTGTGAATCCTTCCTTCCTGAAGGGGGAGCACAGTAACCAGCTCCGTGCCTCCTAGAGGCTGGATATGAGGGTTCCCCAATCACGGTAGGGGCAGTCCTCAGGATTCCTGCCTCCCCACAGAGGTCAGCCTGGCCTCCTTTCCTGCCGCATCTCCTTCCCCTCTCCCCGCCCTTCCTGCCTCCCCTCCCGCCATCCCCCTCCATCCCTCCTCCCACCCCTCTTCCCTGCAGGGGCTGCACCAAGGTTTTCCAAATTTTAAAGGCCATCCAATCTGGCAGGCTGGTGCAAATTTACAAGGAAGCGGAACTGCCCTAACCGAGGTGGAAAGCAGGGAGGCCCTCCCTCTGGCCACCGTGGTGTTGCTATAAAACACTTTGTAATCGGTAAGAGCCGGCTGGCTGAATGGGGAGCATTTTTTCCCCTCTCTAATTGGGCGCTTCCAAACTTCACCGCAGGGGGTGCTGAACTGTCGTAGGCACTTCTGTTTTATTTGTGTCAACAGGAGCAGGAAACAGACAGTTGTGATGTGGTCTGTAATGTAAAGTAAATTCCACTGGGTCATTTGGCAGGGAGGTGCGGACGTGTTAGGTTTCATCCGCTGTGGGAGAAAGTAGTGGCCCCGAGGACGCACGTTTAGGGATGGTCAGTTCAAGGCCACGCTCTAGCGCCCACCTCGACCCGGACTCTAATGAGCACCAGAGATTTTGGTCATTAGCATAAAGGGCCTTAGAATGAGTCCTCACTGGGGTTGCAGAGGGGTGACTGGTTAGGAATAGGAATGTCATCCTAGCTCTTGCAGGCTCAGAGTAGGAAAATCCCGCAGCGCCGTGGTTTATTCCTGTTGGAATGACACCACGGGTGTGATCCTAAGTGGTCCTACAAGCATCCGGCGGCTTATTTGGTGGGTTTCGCTCCCCTGGAGTCAGACTGGAAGGTTAGAGAATCCCACTGTAAGGATCCCTCAGGCAAACGTTCCTGAGGGGCGCGACAGGAGCTCTGAAAAGAACAGACGACTGGAAACTGACGGATTTACAGCGCAGCTTGCTCAGAACTTGGCCCGGAGACTTCCTTTCCCAGTGACCTGGTGGCACAGTGTGGGGAGGGGCCGGCCCTCCGTCCTCACCCACCGCTAATTACTGAAGGCTACGGAGATTTACCAAAAAGAACCTACATGTTTTTGTGTTTTTTTGCAAGACCAAACTGGCTTAGGTCAATTGGCGACAGCCTAAGACCCTGCCCATATCCCTCTATAAAACCTGAACCAGCTGTGAATTCCCACCTCCCCACATCAATAACCACCATGCACCCCAGCGTTTTCTCACAAGAATAATAGGGGTCTAATACTTGTGTCTGCTGTCATAAGAAGTTGTAAGGACTAAAAGTATTGTTTTCTTAAATCCTTCCAAAATAGGTTGGATTCCCAAATTGGAGACTGATGTACTGGGCTGGAGGGTGGGGGTGGGAGTGGGAGTTTTTAAAAATCGGTGCTCAGGCCCTGGCCGGTTTGGCTCAGCAGTTAGAGTGTGGGCCTGCAGTCCAGAGAGACCCGGGTTCGGTTCCCGCTAAGGGCATGTACCTCGGTTGTGGTTCATCCCCGGCCCTGGTTGGGGTCGTGTGGGTGGCAGCCAGTCGATGTGTCTCTCTCACATCAATGTTTCTCTCTCTCTTCCTCCCTCTCTTCCTCTCGCTCTATCAGAAGATGAATGCAGAAAGTGCCCTCGGGTGAGGATAAAAAAAAAATTGGTACTCAGAAGTGTCCGCAGCATTTCCAGTACTTGTCAGTGTCACAGTAAGGAAGCCCCTGGCATTCATTAATCAGTGGACGCATTTATTAAGGGCTAGTGTGCATGGGCACTGGGGCAGACATAGTACAAGTGAACTATACGGACATGGTCCCTCGTGTCTGCATGTTTACAGTTCAGGCTGGACAATGCCACGGTCAAGTTAGATTAGGAGTAGTCACTAACCACACCACATCCTACACACAATCAGATAATCAACGCAGAACACTCTGACCAAGAGATTAGATTAGATATATACATCTGATGGCTTGGAATGCTGGTTGCCTGCCAAGGAAGAGAAAAAGTGCTGTGAGTCAAAGTCTCAATTTGAGTTAAATCTTCTCTCCCTACAGCCTAGCCCTGAGGAACAGAGTCAAAGTCACTGGGGAATGGATGGCTCTCAGCCAGTAGTCATGTGGTCACCTGTGTGAGGTAAATCCCAAAGCTCAAGACCTTAGAGCACAACATTGGTTCTGAGTGTCCTTTGGCCCTTTTATTTGACAAAGCATTTCACTGTCACTATCTGGTTGGATCGTTACAGCTGCTGAAAATGTGAGGGATGCAAGATATCTTTGGACTTACCAATAGCTACTTCCTTTGTTCTTTGCCCATGAAAGCCCAGACTTATTCTGATCGATGGCAATGTGTTCATGGAAGGTAGGCTCAACCCCAGGAGATGATTCATAATTACCCTAAGCCAAACATGGTACCAACATCATTCTTTGATGATTTAGTTTAGGGAAGCCCCTGTCCAGGCCAATAGAACCTAACGGGGATCCTGGCGCAGGATTTTTCAGAAATAGTTTTCTTCCCGAAAAAAGGAATGTTTAAGGAGATTGCTGCCACCATCATCCATCCATGCTCTTCCTGCTTTTGAATGCTGTTGTAAAGATATGAGGTATTGGAGCAGCAGCAGCCATTTTGTGACCATGAGGAGATGGCAGAAAAGGTAGAAAGAGCCCGAGTTCTTGGTGACCTTTTTGGCCACCAAACCCAAAACAACTGCCTTTGGACTTCTTGTTATGTATATTAATATACCCTTATTATTTTAAATAATTTTTGTTGGATACTCTGCTGAGAGCATCTTAATGGGTACAATCCCCATTTAATAGTTGCAAAAGCTGCCAGTTGGGTACTGGAAATACTGAGGGGAATACTATGTAAAGTATATGATTGTCTAACCACTAAGCTGTACACCTGAAATCAATACAAAATAATACTGAATGTAAACTGTAATTGAAAAACTCTTAAAAAAAAAAAAAAGAAAAATAATAATTGCAAAAGCTAAAGCTCAGAGAGATTAGATCACAGAGTTAGTGACAGAGAGAGACCTACAATCCAGGGGGTCCAAATTCATTCAGAGCACTCTTCTCTGCCTAGAACTCTGTCCGCCTTAGGCAACCCCTGGGGCCTCTTCAAGGCCAAGGGTGCCAATAATTGGGCTCCGCATGCCTGTCTCCCCTCCCCCACCCACTAACATTCTTTTTGAAATAAAAGGCTATGAGGCTTTCAAGTATTTTACAACCACTGTCTTATCCCCCACCCTTCAAAACAGTGGCCAGCCCTTTACCACACCACAGGGGAACTTGTAAAGAAAATGTCCTTTCTAAGAGGAAATGTGGGGGAGATAGTATTTTATTTCCTAGGTTTAAACCCAGAAATCCCAGCAAACTGTTCACTCCCGTGCTCACACACACTACCTGCGCGCGCACACACACACACACACACACACACACTATCAACCAATGGTGGTTGGTGCCATTTCAAATCCCAACAAGAATCCTCAAGTTAGGCTGTCGCGAAGAAAGAAAACTGTTTAGTGCAAACAGCTTGGTGGGAATATCGCACAGCTGTTAGTGCTACAGCCCAGCGCCACCACGAGGCTGCTCTCCGGGCCACGTTCCTCTTTATTTTTTTATTTTTTTATCCTCACTAGAGGACATTTTTCCATTTTTTGTTCAGATAGAGTGGGAAGGAGAGAGAGAAACATCGACATGAAAGGGACACATCGAGTGGCTGCCACCCGCACGACCCAACCAGGGTCGGGGACAAACTGCAACTGAGGTACATGCCCTTAGCGGGAACCGAACCCGGGTCTCTCTGGACTGCAGGCCAATGCTCTAACCACTGAGCCAAACCGGCCAGGGCGGCCACGTTCCTCTTTAGCTAGGTAGCTCCGCTCTGCTCTGGTGAGACAGCTTTGGTGTGCTCCAACCAGGAACAGAGCCCTCAGTCAGCAGTGGAAAATATCGTGTCCATGCTAATGAGGAGCTGGCTTATATAGATAGAAGTCCCCGCCCCAGTCCCTGATTGGTCAGAATAGAGCCACTTCAATTGGATGGGGAAAGCCTCAGTCCTATTGGTTGAAATAGGATTCCAGGAACTCCTGTTATAAGGGCTGGTTCAGAGGGCAGAAACACAGTGCAGGCTGGCACTTTAGCACAAAGGCTCTTCCTCAGAGTGCAGTTTGTGTGAGGTCCCTGTGCAGGTATGGCTGCGAGGCCTTGCCTTTTTTTTTTTTTTTTTTAGCCCAATTAGCCACCAGGAGCCCTTCATAGTCCCCAGAGTTCACAAAATGCACTTTGGAAACATACGCGTGCAGACGTGCCACTCACTGGATTTTCATCCTGTTAGGCTCCTGGGGTTATCAGGCACAGAGACACAGTGAGGCTAACACAGGTGCTCGGGGTTGCAGAAACCCTTGGAGGGCAGAGTGTGAGCAAGAGCTACTGCCTTGGTTCTAGAAACGGCCAGCAGCCAAGCCATCTGACCTTGTCCTCGACTGTTCCAGACTCCAAGGCCACCTCCATTCTCAAGACCCTACTTCGCTCGGCCTCTATCACTCTCTCTCAAGGTGTCCAGAATTTGCAACTTTACTCCAGATTGCACCTGATTGGGTGGCTCCTCCCATACTTCATGGCCCCTCCGGCCTTGCTCACGTTGGACAGAGTTCTCAAGCCAGAGTGCCTCCTATCTTCCCCAGGGTGCAGATTCCTGATCCAATCAATGGTAACAGGATCACAGAGTTTCGTGACACAAAACAGGCAGCAACTTATGCAAAAGAAACCTGGTTCTCCTCAAAGCGGGGTTATGAGCCACACAAGATCCTGCCATTTAATAAGCCCCATTACAGCCTCCCGAAAACAACTGGAAACTGCCTTCCTTTCTTCCCTCTCCTCCTCTGTGCACACCCTTCTTTTCTCCTCTCCTTCCTCTTTCATTCAATAATGATTTCTTTGATGCCTGCTCTCCCAGTTATCTATCACCGCATAACAAACTATCAAAATCTGGTGGCTTCAAAAGGAGACCATTTTATCGTATCTCATAACTTCGGGGGTCAGAGTTTGCGCAGGTCTTGACTGGGCGATCCTATTGCCATCACTCTGTGGTATTGCCTGGCAGCCTAGCTGGTCTGGAGGGTCAAGGTGGACCATGTCTGATGCTGGCCTCCCTGGGTCACTGTCCCTCTTCATGCCACGCAGGGCCTTCCCACCTGGTATCTCTAGTGGGTGAGGAGGCTGTAAGAGCGACTATTCCAAGAGACAGGAAGTGAAAGCTTCCAATCTCTTAAGGCCTGAGCACCAAAACTGGCACAGCATCCCTTCTGCTGTATTCAACTGGTCATCAAAGTCACAGAACCTACCCAGATTTAAGGGGGGTGGACTCTCCCTTAAAGGAGCTAGATTCTGTCCTCATGATGGGAGACATGTGAAAGCACCGGTAGTCTTTTTTTTTTTTTTTTTTTCCTTTATTGATTTTAGAGAGAGAGGAAGGGAGAGGGAGACAGAGATAGAAACATCGATGAGAGAGAACATTGATTGGCCGCCTCCTGCATGCCCCCCACTGGGAATCAGGCCCACAACCTGGGCATGTGTCCTGACCAGGAATCGAACCGGCAACCTCTCGGTGCAAGGGTCGACGCTCAACCGCTGAGCCACACCGGCTGGACTGGTAGCCATTTTTAATCTGCCATTTCTGTCTGCTGGGAATGATGAGAGTTGTTAAACAAAAGGTCAGATAACATGAGTATGGCCATTCTGTTCCCTTTTTACTTCCTCTGGGTTAAATCTGTATCTGGGGTTACATTTTCCATTTTCTTAAGTTACATGGAAAGCTATGTTTGACACTGTAATGGGGGTGAGTGGAGGAAGAAGATGAAAGAATCTGGGTAGGAGGTAATGTTAGCTGGAGGTGAGATCCAGGAGAGATGAAACTGAAGCTTAGACCACTGGGGCTTGGCGGGGTGGGGCAGAGAGGAAATCGCTGTTGGCAGTTGTCTGGGGAAAGGAGAACCTTGAGATTACTTCAATCTGAGTTTCCCCTAAAAGCAGAACCTGAAATGAAGATTTTGTTACCAGAAAGGGCACTGGGCCCAGAGCGAGTCTGCCCTGGGCCAGCTGGTGGGCTGTGGGTTCTTGACTTTGAGCAGGAAAGATTTCACAACACAAGTCCCGGTGATTTTGAGAGTGTGTTCATTAAAGCTGGGGACAATGACACAAGGAAGGGTTTAGGATGGAAGAAGCAACAGGAGAGAGACGAGGCAGGGCTGTTGTGGCTCTAGAAATGTTATAGGAAAGAAATAAGCCCAGGTGGGGCTGCTTTAGCTCACTGAGGAATCAGAGAAAAGAGGCCTTGGGGACAGGTTCAGGGGATGAGCCCAGGATGAGCTGCCGCCGCTCGTCACCGCCCTGGTTGCAGGACATATGTGGTCCTTTAAAGGTTAGGAGCATGCCTGCTGGGGAAGAAGAGGGGGAAAGGAAAGATGCAGGCATGCTGGGTCCTTCATCTTGAGGGTTTTTATGTGTGTGTTTTTTTTTTATCCTCACCTGAGGACATTTTTCCATTTTTTGTTCAGATAGAGTGGGAGGGAGGGAGGGAGAGAGAGAGAGAAACATCAAAGTGAAAGGGACACATCGAGTGGCCACCACCCGCACAACCCAACCAGGGCCGGGGACAAACTGCAACCGAGGTACGTGCCCTTAGCGGGAACCGAACCCGGGTCTCTCTGGACCGCAGGCTGACGCTCCAACCGCTGAGCCAAACCGGCCAGGGCGCATCTTGCGGGTTTTAAAGGCTGGGAGTTTAGGGGAGGATCTCAGTAGAATATTCATCAGCTTTTCCAGGTGTGTTCTTTCAGGGTCCTGGTCTCCACCGACAGGTCCGTGCCAGGGCAGGGGTCACTAGGCAAAGCTGGTCCTGAGGTCAGAAGGCCACTGCGGAGGCCAGGTCCAGTGCCAGTCTTGCCCATTGCTAGGAACCTGGGGCTCGCCCTGGTGACCTTCCGTCTCTCGCTGTAAACTGCTTGGCCAATTTGTTCAGCTATCTGTCTCAGTCTCCCCATTCCACTTGCCAAGGAACTTTCTTAGCTTCTTACTAATCTGCCTCAATTTGGGTGCAGGTAGTTAATTTGGGGGGTGACCCCAGGAAGCTCGGGGAATGGCTGGGAAAGTGAGGTGGGGAGGGAAAGAAAACCAATAAAGGTTGTGCTGAGGAGCGGGGGGCACCGGGAGCTCAACTATGCTGGAGCCCCAGAGGCTCTGGGGGACCGACTCTGGCCCTGTCAACTGCAGAGCAGTGAAGCTCTCCTAAGGTGTTGAGCTGTCGGCACTTTTGCCCTACTCTGCACCAGTGACCATCCCGGGACAGTCATTGTGTCCGGGAGCTGCCTGTTGCTGGCCTCCAGGGTGGCTAAGAGGGTCTGGGCAGGGCCCTGGCAGGGTTTGCTGAGACAGTTTATGATGAGCTTTTGCATTCCCTTTGCACTAGGATATGCACAGGGTCTCTGCCTCGCACCTCCAGGGGGCACCTGTCACACCGTATTGCATGTGAAGATGTCCCCCTGCACGTACAATATGACCCTTCCCCCAGATTCATCATTACAACCTGCACAGCCCGGGAACACTTTGGGAAGCAGCAGATTCTGTTTGAGGAACTTGAAAAATGTCGAGTCCTGAGTCAAGGTCAGCTCTGGGCCAAAACAAAGACATATGCGGGGACAAGTGGCAACCGCCGTTACCCCGTCCATATTTGTCTCCTTGTAGCCTCCAGTGAGGAAAAATGCAAAGGAAGCACCTTCAGAAACACAAAGCCAACCCCTGGGACTCACTTTGGTGGCTTCCAAGGCTTAAGAAACACAAGGAGGGCCCTGGCCGGTTTGTCTCAGCGGTTGGAGCATCAGCCCGCAGACCAGAGTCCCTGGTTCGGTTCCCGCTAAGGGCACGTACCTCAGTTGCAGTTTGTCCCTGTCTCCGGGCCGGGGTCGTGTGGGTGGCAACCAGTTGATGTGAGAGAGACACATCAATGTTTCTCTCTCTTCCTTCTCTCTCTCTCTCCCACTCTATCTGAAGATAAATGCAAAAATGTCCTCGGGTGAGAATAAAATTGAAAAAAAAAGAAGAAATACAAGGAGGTACTTCGTCCACTAAGGCCAGACCGAGTTAGCAGGTTCATTGACCCTTCGTGGGATCCATTTCGTTAGCCAGCCCTGTAGCTCTCCTGCCTCCCAACAATGTGGGGAGCAGAAGGAGCCCTGGATGTCAAGCCCTGCACCCCAGTTCAGAGCCCAGTCTCTGCCGCGCCGTAGCTGTGTGACTTGGAGGAAGTCATCTGACCCGTCTGAGTTTCTGTCTCCTCATCTGGGATCATCTCTCAGGGCCTCTTTAACCCTGGCAGGCTGTGATTCTGAGGAAGGAGCGAGATGATGCACTTCAGTGAACACTAAGGAGTTAAAAGAACTGTACCAACTGGGAGCTTTCACATGATTATGGTTGTTATGGCACTGCAGAGCGCTCCGGAAAACAGCCTCGGTCTCGGCTTATCCTGCTCACACCGGAGACCCCCAGCCCCTGCACCTTCGCCCTTCCCCCACAGCCCAACTGGATCTCCGTATCCTTGGTTACTCCATGAAACCTATTCGGAGCCACTCTGCTTTTCCGGTGTTTCTCCCTGACAGGGGAGGAGGGCGGCCCCAGACCCCTAGCTCACCCACCGTCCTGAGATGCCTCAGGCCAGAAGTGGACACTCGACGGGGCGTCACTCACCAGTTCACGCCCACACTTTACCCTGCATAGACCCTAATGGGCGGTTGTGCGCGGAGACAGGCAGGCCTTACTGCGCCAACTGTCCGCTCCGTTGGGCAGTGGGGGTCGGGGGTGCGGCTTTTCAACTGTTTGGGTTCTAAAATTAACTCTAGGCTGCCTCCTCGGGATGCTTTCGGCTGCAAGCGACAGAAATCCTCAAGGTGGGAAGGTCCCCAAGATGGTACGTCGGGGCTCCTCTCTGTGGGCCTCTCTGCTCCGCCTTTCTGGGTACGTGTGTCAGTTTCAGCCTCCAAGGGGCCCGGGGAGGCCGCGGCGGTTTCAGGCATCGCGTGCAGACACGCAAACCCCAGTAGCAAGAACTGTTCCGTCCAGTCGAGGCTGATAGTCAAAACACTCAGCAGCCAGTACAGCAGGGCACGGATCACTCAGACACAGTCTAGCTGAACTGGTACTGGCTTGCCATGTACCATAGATAGTTGTTCTTCAAGCAGAAGTTGCCAATTTTCAGATGAAAAACAACTTATTTTGAAAGTATACATCCCTGAGATCTTCAGGCTCTTCCTTTGGGCTGACTGTGGAGAAGAAATTCATTTTTACAGGAGGAGAACGGCGAGAGACCTGGGAACGGGTGCACGGTGCGTACAGGCAGCATCTTCTAGAGTTTGGTTGTTCTACTCATTCATGAACACTTACAGGAGTATTTTCTGGGATTGCCTTCCGGAGAATAAGGAAGCCCCCCAACAGAATTAGCTCACAACTCATTGGCCAGCACTGGATCACATGACCTCCACCCCCAAAACCAGTTTCTGGGGGATTACCATCGATTGGATTAGAATGGTAAAGATTTGCCTCTGAATTGGGGATGGAGTCCCCTTTTTTGAGGGGGAGTATGTGAATTAGGTGTAGGTTCTTTAGCAGGTTGGAAAGTGGGGAGCCCATCCATCTCATCCACTTGCTGGGTTCCCATCTGCCCCCCCCCCCCCCCCAAATCACAGGCTCCTTATACCGGCCTCACATCGACTGTTAAATCTGATCTGAGCATCTTGTTTTTGCCTCCTCGCTTCTTTCTGCAACTACAAGTACCTGGTGCTTTTTATGAAATCTGTATTTACAATCTCGGCGAAGTATGAGACGATTAACGATTTGGTTCAGTTGGGCCCTTTGCTAGCATGGACAAACTGACCACTTCTAAATGAGTCATTTGGGAGAGCAGAGGATAAGGTCAATTGAGAAGGTTAGTAACAAAAAAAAGAGAAAACAAAACTGCCCTGGCCGGTTTGGCTCAGCGGTTAGAGCATCAGCCTGCGGTCCAGAGAGACCTGGGTTCGGTTCCCACTAAGGGCAGTACCTCGGTTGCAGTTTGTCCCCGGCCCTGGTTGGGTCATGCGGGTGGCAGCCACTCGATGTGTCCCTTTCACGTCGATGTTTCTCTCTCTCTTCCATTCTTTCCCTCCCATTCTATCTGAACAAAAAAATGAAAAAGTGTCTTCGGGTGAGGATAAAAAAAAAAAAAGAAGGTTAGTAACAAACCAGCAGTCTCTGCTCAATTGCCTGCCTTTCTCCCTCTCCCTTGCTCACTCATACTCCATCCCTCCTCTCCTTGGGCTTCACTTATAGGTGAATGATGGAGGGTTTGGCCAGGCCCAGGCCGGGAGGCTGTTTCAAGCCTGCAGATTTTGCCTGTTAGGTAAGGTAGGGATGAGTGGGCCAGAGCCATCAGATAACCGGCCTCTTGCAGAAACAAGGGCATAGACTTCCCCATTCTCTGATATCAATGCTTTGGTTCATTTGTATTTTATGCGGTGCCTTTCCTCGAGGCAACTCAAGGCCTTTTGCAGAGTCTTATGCAATGGAAAAGAATTCTGCAAAGTAGGCAGACAGGGCAAGGCCAGAATCCAGAAAACACCTTCCTTGTAGATGTGCGCAGCAACCCTGCTGGGGCCCATCTGTGTTGGGACAGTGACATTTGTGGCACTTGGAGGCCATAAAAGAGCCCAGACACAGACAAAGGGGACAGGATTTCCTCTGCTAAGCTTCAAGGAGCCCCCCCCCCCCCCCCCCCCCCGGGCCTGGGTGGCTGGCTTTTAAATAAGAAAAAGTGGGACTTTAAGGAAGAGACAGGTAAGACAGGGAGGGATGGGGCGACGAAGAAGTCAGCAAGTGCGGGAACAGGTTCTCAACAACCTTAGTCATTCAGGAAATGTAAATTCAATCCACTCTGAGATAGCACTATGCCCAACAGAATGACTAATACATCAAAACAAATCAAAACTAATACCAGGTGCCAGTAAGGATGTGGAGCAACTGGAACCTCATATGCTGCTGACGGGGTATAATCTAGCAGAGCCATTATGGAAAACTGTACAGTAACCACTAAAGTTCTGAACAGATGCTCACCCTATGTCCCAGCAATTCCCCTTCAAGGTAAATACCCACCGGTAATACATATGTTCACCAAAAGACCTGCAAAATAATATTCCAAACATATCTATAATATCCATATAGTTCATTGTTTGAATACACAAACAGGACCACAGCAGATGCTGCCGTGCCCACTCATATCCTCTGGGTGTCCCCCCCGCCCCCCCCCCCGAGGCACCTGCAGACATTTCATTCTGAACCGACCTCCTCCCGAATCCCTCTGTGTGAGCATGCTCTCTGGCCAAGGACATGCTCCCTGGCAGGCCCTGCTGGCTGGAAGTGTGGGGAAATAAATACCTCTCAACCGACGAGGGGCCAGAGTCGGCAGATAAATACTCCAGCTCCCCTGCTATTTGGTGGCGTGACCCTGAGGCATGTTTCACAGGGTTCTCAGTGGGTCCCCATGGAACTGAGCTCCAGTTGCTCACACTGGGGACCCGCTCACTGACACCAGCCTTTATTGGCCTCCTCTCTGCCCTGTCTCACTTTCCTCTTCCCTTAACTGTGTTTCCTGCGTCACCTCCCAAATTATGACTGGCACCTAGATTCTTGTCTCAAAGTCTGCTTTGGGGACAACCCAACTCAGGCTGGGACAATACAGTCACACGCTGGTCTGCACGGGGCCTTTCCTCAGCCAGCAGGATGGCTCACAGATCTTTGCCTGTTGGCGCGTGTGGAAAGGCTGTTTATTATTCCGCAGTCTGTGGGGCATCAGATTTGATTTAGCCAGTTTGTTGGACATTTAGGTTGCTTTCAGGGTTTTGCTGTCATGAACGATGTAGCAAGAAGCGGCCTTGTGCAAATATCTATCAGCAAATGAGCCAATACATCAGAAAGGAAACTTGATAGAAGTTCAATGGCTGGGTCAAAAGCTAAGGGCACAGGTGTGTGTGTGTGTGTGTGTGTGTGTGTGTGTGTGTGTGTGTGTTTAATTGATGTTTTAGAGAAAGAGAGAGAGAGAAACATCAATCAGTTGCCCCTAACCGAGGATCCAACCCGCAACGTAGGTACGTACCCTGACCAAGAATCGAATCCGTGACCTTTGGGTTTACCAGATGACACTCCAACCACCTGGCTAGGGCAGGGGACAATTTTGAGCAGGACACAAGGGTGGCTCTGGGGCTCAAGATTGGAGGTGGCAGGAATAGAGTGATTCCAGCCTGGGGACACTGATCGAAGTGAGGAGCCAGCGCGCCTGAAGAGGGCCTGCCACCCACAGATTGTACCCAGGGGTCTCTGTGCATTGGCGGGGGGCTTCTGTGAGCTGGGAAGACGCCCCACCGGAGTCACTGTCCTCAAGAACCCCCCCATCCCATTGCACATGCCCACAAGCCACTGCCATGCTTGTACCATAGATAGTTGTTCTTCAAGCAGAAGTTGCCAATTTTCAGATGAAAAACAACTTATTTTGAAAGTATACATCCCTGAGATCTTCAGGCTCTTCCTTTGGGCTAACTGTGGAGAAGAAATTCATTTGTACAGGAGGAGAACGGCGAGAGACCTGGGAACGGGTCCATGGTGCGTACAGGCAGCATCTTCTAGAGTTTGGTTGTGCTACTCATTCAGGAACACTTACAGTGTTTACCTGATCATCCACCCGTTCAGAAAAGAAATTTTAAAGGCATTAAAATACTTATTTGTTCCTCTCTTAAGTTGTTTGTTGCCTGTCAGCTGCCTACTTGATCTCACCTTAAAACACAGACAAAGGTGCCCAGACCTTGTCCTAGGGACTTGAACCGTCGGCCAAATGAACAACAAAGGCCAGAAGCACCAAAGGCGGCAGCCGCCCAGAAAGTCAAGGTTCTTGACAAAGAAAAAGGAAGGGGGTCTTCTTTCCCTGTCTTTTTCTTTTACTTCTTTCCCTTGCTTTCTCTTGTTGTTGTTGTTTTCCTTTATCTTTGAAGATGGGGAGCAGGGGTAAAAATACCACACACATACCCACCCACCCACACACACACACATGCACGTCCTCAATAAAACCTTCTGGAGGGAACGGGATCTGTGAAGACGTGTCAAACAAGACGGGGTGCCCAGCCTGTGTGACTCAGTGGATTGAGTGTGTTTCCATGAACCAGGAAGTTACCAGTTCAATTCCCAGTCAGGGCACATGCCCAGGTTGTGGGTTTGATCCCCAACATAGGGGGCGTGCAGGAGGCAGCTGATCGATGTTTCTATTTCCCTCTCCCTTCCTCTCTATCTAAAAATCAATAAAAACATGTTTTGTTTTGTTTTAAAGAGAGAGGAAGGGGTATTTTGTTGGTTTTCTGTGTATGTGGGTTTGGGTGCAATAGCTTCTCTCTCTCGCGCGCGCGCGCGCGTGTGCGCACACACACACACACAGGAAAGCAACAGTTCAGGATCTGAGCCCTGGTGAGAGTCTGATGTCCACACCAAACCTGACTCCAACTCCAAGGCCACCATGTGTATCGATCCAGGAAAAGCAGGACAGTTAGCTAGCCACCTCAGCAACCACACTTATGAGAGGTGGCTCAGGGAGCAGTCTGCCTTCCCTGCCCTTGGGGAGGGCCCAGGACTCCCCTGGCCTCCAGGGATGTTCTCCCAGCTGCATAGGGACGCCCCCACTTCCGCACGTGTGAGCTTCGGGGCCTGGAGAGAGACATGGCAAAGGGGGCTGGTCTTCCCAGGCATCTCAGAAGAAGTGGGAAAGTGAATTCTGACCTTGTTGCCAAAGGTGTGCAATTCAAAGGAGGGATGTAGCCCAGCTGGTGTGGCTCAGGGGTTGAGCGTCGACCCATGCACCAGGAGGTTGCTGGTTCGATTCCCGGTCAGGACACATGCCCGGGTTGTGGGCCTGATCCCCAGTGGGGGGCATGCAGGAGGCAGCCAATAGATGTTCTCTCTCATCGATGTTTCTATCTCTCTCTCCCTCTCACTTCCTCTCTCTCTGAAATCAATAAATTAAAAAACAAACAAACAAAAAACAAAAACAAAGGAGGGATGTAGTCAGAAACGATCGGGAGGAATAGTGATAACGACCAGTGTTCTTATTTATTGAGCACTTACCCCACGCCAGGCCCAGGTACAGAGAGCCCCACATTTTCTTCCTTCATATCCAGGTGAGGCCCCTGTACCTGAATTATGTGTCAGAGGATTCTCAGACCTGCATGGTCTCCAGGTAACTGCAAATCACCTCCCATGTCAGCTCCTGTTGACTCCTCCTCTCAACACCTCCTGCCCATCCTTTGCGCTCTTTCTTGCACCTCTGCAGAAGCAGCCGAGCAGAGTAGCAGTGAACAGGGACTCTGGGGCCAGATGACCTGGGCCGGACTCCCAGCACTACCCGTGACCAGCTCTGAGACCTTAGACAAGTCATTTAACTGCTCTATGCCTCAGTTTCCTCATCTGGTTGTTGTGGGGGGTCAATATTTGGGAAGTGATTCTGACAGTGCCTGATACATGGTCAGCACTGAATACGTGTTAAGTAAAGATTCCTGCCTGTCCCCTTTGCCTATGGAAGGAAGCAGCCTTTGCTGAGGGTTTGGAGGTGATGGTGGATAATTACAGTCAGTGAAGGACAAGAAGAAACTTCAGGAGACAATCCAAGACAGCAACATAGGAAGATCCTGAACTCACTTCCTCCAACAGACACGTGAAATATACACCCATGCCCGGCCGGTGTTGCTCAGTGGTTGAGAGTCGACCCACACACCAAGAGGTCGCTGGTTCGATTCCCCGTCAGGGCACATGCCCAGGTTGTGGGCCTGATCCCCAGTGGGGGGCATGCAGGAGGCGGCCAATCGATGTTCTCTCTCATTGATGTCTCTATCTCTCTCTCTCCCTCCCTCTCTCTCTAAAATCAATAAAGGAAAAAAATTTTTTAAAAGAAATATACATGCACATATGGAACAATTTCCTTTGAAAACAACAGGAGAACTAGCATAGCAACTCCTTCAGAGCAGCAGATGAGGAAAGAGCTACAGGGAGGCAGGAAGGAGAGGCTGAGGCAGGGTTTTGCCATAAACCCTACCTCCCAGCATGATGACCCAAAACCACGAGCTTGCCCTGGCCGGTTTGGCTCAGCAGTTGAGCGTCGGCCTGCGGACCAGAGAGTCCCAGGTTCGGGTCCTGCTAGGGGCACGTACCACCAAAAAAAAAACAAAAAAAAAAAAACAAGAGCTTCTCCCTGAGGAGGGAAGGGTTTAAACCCCACATCAAGCACCCCAGCTTTTAAAGACCTGCACCTGAGTAACAAGCCCCCAAATATCTGGTTTTGAAAACCAACAGGGCTCCCATCCACAAGACCCACAGGCTGCAGTGGACTGAGAAAGCCCTCTTAAAGGGCTCGTGGGAAGAAACAACTACAAATGGAATGTCCTGCAGTTTTCTGGCCGATTCTCCTCACGAGGCAGCCATTTCTAGTCTTCCCTCATCTAAGTCTCCAAGAGCCACCATTTTGCAATTTCCTTCTACCCCTCTGGAGATCTTTCTCCCTTCAATTCTGTTTCCCCAACCTGGGGGAGTCTCCACCTGCCCGTGGAAAACTAAGAAAAATTTTACCACTTTGTTCCCAGAGCAAGTTAACACCCTTTGTTCCAACCTCTTTATTCCAGATGCTGTCCTGCTCTGATCCTTCATGAAAACCTTGATGTGTTTTCCTGAACAAAAGAACCAGGTATCTTGGCTTCCATCCTTAGCAAACTATACAAGATCTTATTAATCCTTATGACAGCCCTATGAACTGAGTACTATTAGTACCCATTTCTCTTTTTTCTTAAATATGTTTTATTGAGTCAGGCTGGTGTGGCTCAGTGGTTGAGTATTGATCCATGCACCAAGAGGTCGATGGTTCGATTCCTGGTCAGGACACATGCCCAGGCTGTGGCCCAATCCCCAGTGGGGGGCATGCAGGAGGCGGCCAATTCATGTTCTCTCTCATCGATGTTTCTATCTCTCTCTCCCTCTCTCTCTAAAATCAATAAAGGAAAAAATAAATAAAATAAAATATGTTTATTGATTTCTTTTTTTAGAGAGAGAAGAAGGGAGGGGGGAGCGTTGATTGGCTACCTCCTGCACGCCCCCTACCAGCGGATCAAGCCCATAACCTAAGCATGTGCCCTGCCTGGGAATCAAACCACCGACCTCTGGGTGCATGGGATGATGGTCAACCAACTGAGCCACAATGGCCAGGGCACTAATACCCATTTCTTAGCTTAATAGATAGATAATGACCTAAAGAGTTTGTCATAAACCAGTTGGTCATGAAGCTGAGATTCAAACCCAGCTCTGTCTAAATGATCCTAAGCACTAGTCCAAACTGCCATCACATACCCAAAACAGGTATTTTTTTTTTTTTTATCCTCACCCGAGGACATTTTTCCATTTTTTGTACAGACAGAGTGGGAGGGAGAGAGAGGAAGAGAGAGAGTGAGAAACATCGATGTGAAAGGGACACATCGAGTGGCTGCCACCTGCACGACCAACCAGGGCCGGGGACAAACTGCAACCGAGGTACGCGCCCTTAGCGGGAACCGAACCCGGGTCTCTCTGGACCGCAGGCCGACGCTCCAACCGCTGAGCCAAACCGGCCAGGGCCCAAAACGGGTATTTTAAAGGAGGCCAGAATTTCTGTGCCTTATTCTCTGAGTGACCCTACTCTAGGTTCAGCTATAAGCATTATTGCTTCTGTCACTATGGAAAACAGTATGGCATTTCCTCAAAAAAAATTAAAAATAGGACTATCATATGATCCAGCAATCCCACTTCTGGGTATTTATCCAAAAGAATTGAAAGCAAAGATTTGAAGAGATATTTTTCACACCCGTCTTTATAGCGGCATTATTCACAGTCACCAAGAAGCGGAAGCAACCGAAATCTTCATCGATGGACGGATGCATGAACAAAATGTGGTATATACATGCAATGGAATATTGTTCAGCCTTAGAAAGGAAGGAAATTGTGACACATGCGACAACATCAATGAACTCTGAGGACATTATGTTAAGTGAACTAAACCAGTCACAAAAAGACAAACACTGTGCCCAGCCGGTGTGGCTCAGTGGTTGAGCGACAACCCATGCACCAGGAGGTCGCCGGTTCGATTCCCGGTCAGGACACATGCCCAGGTTGTGGGCCTCGATCCCCAGTGGGGGGCACGCAGGAGGCGGCCAATCGATGAGAGAGAGATGGAGGAACAGCGATGTTTCTATCTCTCTCTCCCTCTCCCTTCCTCTCTCTAAAATCAATAAAGAAAAAAAAAAGACAAATACTATGACTGCACTTACAAGAGGTCTCATAGAGACAGAAAGTAGAAGGGTGGTTGCCAGGAGGCGTGAGGAGGGGGGAAAGAGGTGTTGTTCAATGAGTACAGAGCTTCGGTTTTTCGAGATGAAAAAGTTCTGACCTGTTGCACAACAACGTGACTGTATTTAACACTACTGAATCGTCCTCTCACAATGGTGAAGATGATACATTATATATTGTGCTTTTATTACAATTTAAAACCTTCGAAAATTAAAAAAAAATTCTGAAACACTATTGCTTCCGAAATGCGCAATGTTTAACCCACTCTCTGGCCTGGCATAATTTTGAAATCTCCTTTGCAGAACACAAGCCCTGACTCCAGCAGGAAATTGCTAAAGCTTCCCCAGGCCCTCTCCAAGCAAGGTGATTCCTTACACCTCCCTCCTCAACTGTGTCGAGTTCAGAGACTCTTAATGCTTTGGGGGGTCTCAGAAAGCTTTTCGGAATCTCATAGAAGTTGCCACGCTCTCCCCACCTCCGCACCCCAAATGCACATACGCATTGACATAATCCTTTTCCTATAGGATTCAGAGGACTGCTAGGCACCCTGGGCTCCCCTTGGTCTTCCAAAGACCCCAGGATGAGGTTCCCTCTAGATAGTGGAGCTTCCCCTAATTGGCTCAAAGACTCGTTGTTACTCATCTGCTTTCCCTTCTAGTGAAATCAAGGAAAGGGATAGGTTCTTATAAAAAGACTATCTGTGGCCTGGCTGGCGTGGCTCCGTGGTTGAGCGTCGACCCATGAACCAAGAGGTCGCCAGTTCAATTCCCGGTCAGGGCACATGCCCAGGTTGTGGGCCTGATCCCCAGTGAGGGGCATGCAGGAGGCGGCCGATCAATGTTCTCTCTCATCGATGTTTCTTTCTCTCTCTCTAAAATCAATAAAAGAAAAAAAATTTTTTTTTTTACCCTCACCCGAGGACATTTTTTGTTCAGACAGAGTGGGAGGGAGAGAGAGGAAGAGAGAAAGAGACAGAGAAACATCGACGTGAAAGGGACACATCGAGTGGCTGCCACCCACACGACCAACCAGGGCCGGGGACAAACTGCAACCGAGGTACATGCCCTTAGCAGGAACCGAACCCGGGTCTCTCTGGACCACAGGTCGACGCTCTAACCGCTGAGCCAAACCGGCCAGGGCAAAAAAAAAATTTTTTTATCCTCACCCAAGGACACTTTTTCATGTATCTTCAGATAGAGCAGGAGACAGAGAGGGCGGAAGAGAGAGAGAGAAACATCGACATGAGAAAGACACATCGACTGGCTGCCACCCGCACGACCCAACCAGGGCCGGGGACAAACTGCAACCGAGGTGCGTGCCCTTAGCGGGAACCAAACCCGGGTCTCTCTGGACCGCAGGCCGACGTTCTAACTGCTGAGCCAAACCGGCCAGGGCAAGAAAAAATTGTTTTAATAAAAAGACTATCTGTGGCATCTTATCCTACCAGAAGGGACTTATACTACCTGTGTGACAATTCGCTCTAAAACACGTCTATAGTGTGTGTGTGTGTGTGTGTGTGTGTGTGTGTGGTGTGTTTGTAAATATACTTACCGGAGGGGCAGTTAGTTGGCATTTGGAAGAAACTAATCAGGAAGCCACACTCCAGAAGTGATTACTCAAATGCTTCAAATATCCTTATCTAAATCTACCAGAGGATCCCTTAATTAGCATAGGTATCTTAGACATATGGGCGCACGGTATAAGATTATAGGCTCCTTGTCTGGGCAGGAAGGAGGCTGGTCCAGCAACCTGGCACTCTGAGAGCAACACTCTAATCGGAATTCCATTTGGTCCTCTGTCATCTCCTCATTTTCTGAGGACTGTGGTGCCTGATCCCCTAGAAGTTTGGCTGATCCCATCAAGAGAGCACCATTGCGTCTCAGGGCAAACCTTGCAGGCAAACCTCCTACTGGAGGACCTGAGGACAGAGCGGGACACTACCAAGCCTACAGGAACAGGTTACATCACTGTCCTTGTACCTGCTTCCTAATGAATGACCGCACGGCTGGTCAAATGCCATCTGAAGTTTGCTTTCATTCTAGTAGGCCACCGGGCAGTGGATGGTGGGGAAGGACGGGTAGAGTCCCAGCCCATTTCCCTGGCAGCAGGATCGGCCGAGGGATGCTCACAAGCCATCCAAGTCAAATGAGGTTTTGCTGTATTCAGAAATTCAACCATGTCAGTTTCTCCCTCTCTCTTCCTGGCTCTGGCTTCATTCTTGGGCTCCCTAATGATGGCAAGATGGTGGCAGCATCTCCTCATATTCACTCCGGTTTAACTTTGGCATGGAAAGTAAAAAGCATATTTTCCTGAGAGCTCTAACAAGTCCCCGAATGAGTCTGATTGCCGTTTTGGCCTGACTTGGATTGTGTGACCATCCTGGATCCAGTCACTGATGATGGGGAAAAAATGTTCTGACAGGCCAGGCATGGATCACATGCCACTCCGGGCAGAGGTCTCAATTCTACCAGAGCCACAGGGCTTGGGAGTAGTTAGGGGTGAGTGGTGAATTAAAGATGGTCACAAGCCCTGGCACGTGTGGCTCAGTTGGTTGGGCATCGTCCCATGCACCAAGAGTTTGCTGGTTTGATTCCTAGTCAGGGCACATGCCCAGGGTGTGGGTTCGATCCCCGGTAAGGGGTGTGCAGGAGGCGGCCACTAGTTTCGCTCTCTCACATTGATGGTTCTCTCTCTCCTTCTCCCTTCCTCTTTCTCTAAAAATCAATAAGAAATCTTTTAGCCCTGGCTGGTTTGGCTCAGCGGTTAGAGCGTCGGCCTGTGGTCCAGAGAGACCCGGGTTCGGTTCCCGCTAAGGGCACGTACCTCGGTTGCAGTTTGTCCCCGGCCCTGGTCGGTTGTGTGGGTGGCGGCCACTCGATGTGTCCCTTTCGCTTTGATGTTTCTCTCTCTCTCTCTCCCTCCCACTCTATCTGAACAAAGAATGGAAAAATGTCCTCAGGTGAGGATAAAAAATATATATTTTTTCTCTAGTTATAAAGCACTGTCTCAACCACCTCTAAAAAAAAAAAAAGAGAAAAAAAGAAAAACAAACACATCTTCCAATGATTCTGTGAGCACCACCTTCCCTCTATTAAATCCCTTTCTGCTTAAAATATCTAGAGTCGTTTCTGTTTCTTGCACTGAACCTGAGTGGCACAACTCCTTTCTCATCCTGGAAATGCAAGACCAAGCAAGCCAGGACATGCATTGTGAGTCGGACCCAGGGACATACTCAGATTTGAGTCTCATAAACTGGTACCACACACGGTCGTGCTGTCGGCCTCACAAACAGGTGCATTTCCCACAGTTCGGCAGAAACCTGGATCCTGATAGAGTCTTCTCCTCATTGCCAGTGTGGCAGCAAGAGTTATTCTTACTTCAAATCATTCTGCAGCCAGCACCCCGACTCACCTCTGCCAAGAGCCCATATCTCTGCACTTTGGGAACATCACGGAGCCAGGCAGGACCCAGAGATGCCCGCCTCTCCTTCCTTTATCCCAGAGCCCAAAAAAGAGCTGGAAACCACCAGGTAGAATTGAGAGTCTCTATCCCAATACCAGCGAGAGGCTCTAGCCACGGTCACTTCTGAAAGAGCAGGTCGTCTTGGTTGGCTTTCTTTCTCCAAGCCAGGCCTCCAGGTTCTCATGGAGACGCAGCCGGTGTGTGTATGTGGGTGTCTCTGAATCCGTGTGTCTGTGTTTCTGTGTGTGTGTTTGTATGTGCATTTCTGTGAGCTTGCGTTTGGAGGTGTGTGTGTGTTTCTGTGTCTGCGTGTGTATTTCCGTGTGTGTGTATTTAATTGTGCGTGTGTATTTATATAAGTGTGGAGGGAGGGTGTCAGCAGAAATGAAGTGGCTGTGGTTACTGTTAATACCATCAACTTGAGCTATTGTCTTCATAAATAGGAGGCTGGAGATGGTCTCTTGCTGCTCTCACCACTGTGCCGTTGGAATGATATTGCTGGGAAAGAATCCTTCTTTCGTTCTGCAAGTATAACCATGCAGACCAGGACGGGCGAACTCGGCTCCGCAGAAACCCAGGTGGGAGCTGCTTCAGTGTGTGGAGTTCCTCAGCCCGAGCGCTATAGCACCTCGTGGCCTTTGTACTGGGGGTCAGGATCAAAACCGTGGAAATCTCTGCCCGTAAAGGTGACATCACCGCAGGCTTCTCGATGGGTGCCTGGGTTGATGGTTATTTATTAAGCACACCTTGTGTACCTTGTTGCAGCCACTGGCTTTCCTGAGAGAAGTCCATCCCCCTTCGGCCTTTAGGAAGCTCTTGATCTGGTGGGGCGCGATCCACACTGGGCCAGGCAGGGGACAGGGAGTCATGAGGCTGCTGGTGGCTCAGGCCAGCTCTGTCCCTCCTCCTTTGAGTCCAGGTCTCTGGAAATGGGTCTTCATGACCAAGCCCCCCACCGTGGACATGACTCCATCTCCTGGCTACTTCCAAAGGGACGAGAGGCCCATGTTGGTGTCTGCATGCCTTCGGAATCCTAACCCTGAATCCCCCTCTTTGGGCCTGGGGCTCTGCTGCCACACCCTTCCACATCCGCAGTGCACACCCCTCCATCGGCTGGGCCATGCCAGGCCCCCGACGTCTGCCCAGCTGGTTCTCCCTGTACCTGCTGCTGAGGTGGTGGCTGGAAATGTCTGGAGCGTGGGGCCTGGCCACCTTCCCTGTCCCATCTGCACATTCCCAAGCCCTGCTTCTGACAGCAGCCATGGCAGAGGCTCGTGTAAAACTTCAGCCTTCAGGCTCCCTCAGAGCCCCGCCCACTAGCCCGCTGCTGCTGAAAGGGCGGTGTTGCCTGGAAACCAGCCCCAAGACCCCTGAGCATCACCGGGCTGCTCGAACACCTTGACCCTGGTGCTGAGCCCGGGGAGGCAGAAAAGCCAGGCTTTCCAACTGAGTTCAAGGGAACAAAAGGCACAGAATAGAAGCCGAGGGCTGGGGCAGGGGCTGAGGAAGGCGGAGGGAGCACAGCTGGAGCACCCGATGCTCGATGCTCGAACCTCACCTCCTGTGGGAGAGACAGGCAGCTGCAGTGGCTGAGCGCTCGCCGTGTACTCGGTGCGGGACGCGCAGCTTTGCAGAGTGATTCCTGCCCGTGAAGGGAGGAAACCGAGAAAAAGCCCGAGGGACCTGCCCACAGTTAGAAAACGTGGTCTCGCCCTGGCCGGTTTGGCTCAGCGGTTAGAGCGCCCGCCTGTGGTCCGGAGAGACCCGGGTTCGGTTCCCGCTAAGGGCACGTACCTCGGTTGCAGTTTGTCCCCGGCCCTGGTTGGTCGTGCGGGTGGCAGCCACTCGATGTGTCCCTTTCACATCGATGTTTCTCACTCTCTCTCTTCCTCTCTCTCCCTCCCACTCTGTCTGTACAAAAAATGGAAAAATGTCCTCGGGTGAGGATAAAAAAAAAAAAGAAAACGTGGTCTGATCCCTCCCCCTGTGTTCCCTCAGGCCACCGTGGCTGACGCTCTGCCTACAGATGTCTCAGACCTGCTGGTGGTGCGGGTCCAGGTGCGGGTCCCCTGCCTGAATCTGGACGAGCACAAATCGGTCCGTCCCCCCTCCAGCCTCAGCTCTGTGTCCCCTCAGCGGCACCTGGGCTCTGGCCCCTTCCTCCCTCCCTCCTGGAGGCTCGGAGCATTAAGGTTGCCGTCAGGGCCAGGGCTCCCGGCAGCCTCGGTGCTGATTCCTCTGCTATTCATCACGGGGGCTCTCTTGGACGTCTGTGTTGAGAAACAAATGTTCTTCCCCTTTAGTAAATCATGTGAAACATCACACACAGGGACAGCTGGTTAGAACACAAGCTACCACTTCCCTACAAGGTGAGGACATTGAAGACACGAAATGTATGCAGGCTGTACACGGGCAGCGCCCAGCCTGCCAGCTCAGCACATCCTGGCTTCGCTGAAGGTGCCCCTCTGCCTCGGGATCCAGGCCAGCTGGGCACCGTGGCTCCCTCCCCAGCCCTTGAAGGGACAAGGTCGTCTTTCCGGTTGGTTACCTGGACACAGGCAGGCTGGGCAGACACAGCTCCTCAGGGCGCCTCCCAACACCTCAGCTTGATTGGTGTCTGCTCTCTGGTCCTCGAAACCAGAGATCTCACCCGTGTGGCTCCTCCTGTGTCAGGAGGGAGAAGCGGGGAGGGCAGTAGGAGATAAAGCAGCACTGGACTGTAGACTAATCACATTATTGGACTTTTTTATGGTTTTTTTTTTAATCCTCATCCGAGGACATTTTTCCATATTTTGTTCAGATAGAGTGGGAGGAGGAGAGAGACAGAAACATCGATGTGAAAGGGACACATCGAGTGGTTGCCACCCGCACGACCGACCAGGGCCGGGGACAAACTGCAACCGAGGTACGTGCCCTTAGCGGGAACCGAACCCGGGTCTCTCTAGACCGCAGGTCGACGCTCTAAGCGCTGAGCCAAACCGGCCAGGGCACGTTATTGGACTTTTTTACAGCCCCTGACCTGTGGGTGCTCTTTCTTCTCTCTGTCTTCAGGCTCCTAGACCCAGGCCCCCATCCTAAGAAAACCTATTCTTTGGAAGAAACTTCATGTTAGTTATTTATACCTTAGTTTAAATTTGAGTCAATGAACTAATTCTGTATCCCAGGAGGATTTGCATTTAAATCTTTCCGGATACAAATCATTATGCAATGAGAGATTTATCCCCATTAAAGGGATTTTGACTCATAATCTCATAAAGCAGAGAGGCATTTTAAGGGGTACAATGCTTCCACAAACTGGAAATCCCACAACTTTATCCACCCGTCTTGTTTCCAAACTGTCTAGCCTAGGTCACCTTTTCCCCGCTGTGCTCTCTTGTTCTCTGCAACCTAAATTGATCCTGGGGTTTGAGATTTTATGTCGACTCACTTTTATCTAAGAATCATAAGGTTTCAGGTCTGAGAGGGAACTTGGAGATTAAATAATGCAAGTTTCGAGATGAAGAAACAGAAACTCAGAACGAGAGAGAGATAGAGAGAGAGATGCCCAAGATCCCACAGCAAGTGACAGCGAAGCTGGAACCAGAGCACAGATTTCCTGGCTCCATAGGACCATAAATAATTCTCAACCAAACACCAGCACTTTTACAAAATGAGGTCCAGGCAGAAGCCTTCTGCTTTGCTAAACTACAGAGCATGGGCCTGTACCGGGGTGTGACTCTGCCAGAGTGAATGACACAGGTAGCCTTTGTGTGGCTTGGGAGGAATGTTCCTAGAAGAATTTGATCTGGAAAAGGAGGCCCATGGAGCTCCCCTTATTGCAGACAAGGTGTAGAGTTGGAGAGACCGGATCGAAGCTCACTGTTTTCCCTGTTCAAACACCTGTCTTGAATTTTGCAACAAGAGGCTTTAGTTTTGTCTCCCAAGCAACCTAAAGCCCCTCATCCTTCAAAAGCAGGGCCCCCCTTGGCCATACCCACCGAGCCAAGTGTCTTAGTTACGTCCCTCACCGGCCAGCACAGTGGCCTCTCACCTATCTAAGATCAGCCTTTTGCCCTGGCCAGTTTGGCTCAGCGGTTAGAGCGTCGGCCTGCGGACCAGAGAGTCCCGGGTTCGGTTCCTGCTAGGGGCACGTACCAAAATAAATAAATAAGATCAGCCTTTTTCTAAATTTCATTTAAATGTATTCTAGCCCTGGGCAGTTTTGCTCAGCAGTTAGAGCGTCGGCCTGTGGTCCAGAGAGACCCGGGTTCGGTTCCCGCTAAGGGCACGTACCTCGGTTGCAGTTTGTCCCCAGCCCTGGTTGGGTTGTACAGGTGGCAGCCACTCGACATGTCCCTTTCACGTTGATGTTTCTCTCTCTCTCTCTTTCTCCCTCCCACTCTATCTGAACAAAAAATAAATAAATAAATATATAAATAAATCAAATAATAATAAATGTATTCTAGAAGAATAGGCTGAAGGATGAGGACCAAACTCAATGCGTGGTCTAGTGGATTAACTGGCAGCAGATGGCCTGAATTCAAATCTCACCTCTGCCACCTCCCAGCTCTGTGTCTTTGGGCTGTTTACTGTCAGGTAGGGGGGATTCTAGCACCTGCCTCCAGGGCTGTTGTGACAGTGAAATAAAGTCAGTGCATGGAAAACCCTTGGAGCCATGGCTGCACATAGTAACTGCTCACTTAAAGGTCCTGATAATGCTGCTGGTGCCTCCTTTCAGAACCTCCCATATGTCTCTTCACCTGTCCCTATGAAAAAAGGGGGGGGTACATTAAAAGGACTCTGGAAATTTCTGAACTTTATGTAAAAAACTAAAATATACTGGCCATATCCACTTTATCCAAACATCAGTCTAAACCAGACAAAAAAAATTTATATATATATATATATATATATATATATATATATATGATAAACAAAGTCCTAATGAGACGTGGAATGTGTGTCTGTGTGTGTCAGATAGAGTTGTGGGGGGTTTTTCCTCCCACTTTAAATGAACATTATTCTATATCAAGACATTATTCCATAATTCTTTTTTGACATGTTCTTTGTTTCTAATATACGGGTTAGTGCTGAGAAATAAAATAATGAGGAAAAGAAGGTAGAATGCTCTCAGGGAGCCAGCACTACATAAATATTTTAACTTTCAAACAAACCCGAATTCTGTGCACACCACTCTATTTATTCTCGCCCTTTTACCCGCTAAAGCACTAAATCTGTGTAGCTCTGAGCCGGCCACCAGAGTTGGCTCAGAAGATCACCTCCGCCCCTTCTGCGTCGCCTGGGTACTGATTCTCGGGAATGGCTGGGGAAGACTGTGCGGACGCTGCTGTCCGGGCGGCTGTAGGGGCCTCAGTGGCCACGGTTTGGTGTTTATGGGCTCAGGGTAGACTGAACAGCCAGCTGTCTGCAGCAGGAAAGTCCCTTGGCCGAAAAATACATCCCCTACTGGCTGTGGTAAATGCCTGAAATTCCACCATTAGCAATGCATTCTTTTGGTTATGCCACGCCATTCTCAGGCCACAATTTTCAAGTGAAAATGCCCCTCAGGGGAGTAACACGTGAAGACCGTGACACTTATGATGAATGAGTGTTTCTGATCATTCCTGAGAGAGGAGGTAAGCATTGGCTGGGGGCAGGGGACACGGAGTACGAGGAGAGCGGTGGGGGCAGGGAGGGCTGAGGGCAAACTTGGACAGCCGGGCCATTATGACGCTTTTAAAACATGGCTTTAATTTGGGGACACTCTTTCCAATGAAAGGCGGGGTTTATGGCCTCTCCGCTTAAATCTGGGTGGGCTTGTGACTGCTGCAACCAATAGAGGGTAGATGAGGCACCAGTGTAACCGCGGAGACTTTGTGGACATAAAAGGCCATGCAGCCCTGGCCAGTTTGGCTCAGCGGTTAGAGCGTCAGCCTGCGGTCCAGAGAGACCGGGGTTCGGTTCCCGCTAAGGGCACGTACCTCGGTTGCAGTTTGTCCCCGGCCCTGGTTGGTCGTGCGGGTGGCAGCCACTCAATGTGTCCCTTTCACGTCGATGTTTCTCTCTTTCTCTCTCTTCCTCTCTCTCCCTCCCACTCTATCTGAACAAAAAATGGGAAAAAAAAAAGGGCCATGCAGCTTCCTCCTGGTTCTCGGGCACACTCCCTTTTAGAGCCCTGGGTCATCATGTGGGAAGTCCATCTACTCTGAGACCACATGCTGGAAAGACCGCTCTGCACCTCACCTGCCTGCCATGCCTGCCAAAGTTCTAGACATGTGAGCGTAGCCTGCAGAGCAAATCATGTGCCCGCTGAATGCCACCAAGAGCCTTCCCGCAATGCTTAAGGAGAAGAGTCACAGTCAGACTCTGCCTGAATTCCTGACACGTCAAATTGTAAAAGATAATAAAACAGTTGTTTGAAGCCACTCAGGAATGGAGGAGTTTATTATGCAGAAATAGATAACTGCAACAGCCATGTGCCTAGAACTGGCCTCACAGATGGCTGATATGGATGTTTCTGGGAAGGGGGGGTGGTCAGGACTCCCAGATAGAACAACCTGATCCCATAAGAAACAAACCACCTGCCCGGCCGGTGTGGCTCAGTGGTTGAGCGTCGACCCATGCACTAAGAGGTCACTGGTTCGATTCCCAGTCAGGGCACATGCCCAGGTTGTGGGCCCGATCCCCAGTGGGGGGCATGCAGGAGGCGGCTAATGGCTGTGTCTCTCTCACATCGATGTTTCTATCTCTCTCTCCCTTCCTTTGTCTCTAAAAAAATCAATAAAAATATATTATAGCCTGGCTGGTGTGGCTCACTGGTAGAGCGAAGACCCATGCACCAAGAGGTCGCCGGTTCGATTCCCAGTCAGGGCACATGCCCAGGTTGTGGGCCTGATCCCCAGTGGGGGGCATGCAGGAGGCGGCCAATTAATGTCCTCTCTCATCGATGTTTCTATCTCTCTTTCCCTCTCCCTTCCTCTCTCTTTATAATCAATAAAGAGAAAACATTTTTTGAAAAGGAACAAATCACCTGACGGGTCTGGAAATTATGCTGAGCTTGCACTTGGGACCTGCACCTCTAGCCCAGTCTGGGTCATGTATCTGCCAGCCACAGAACCCTGCGCGCATCCACGGCTGGGAGCGGCATTTGGGGAGTCCTGCTCACCTTCCTTGACAGACAAGGATGCTGAGCTTCCGAGATGAATCTTGCAGCTCCACTGAGGTCCAAGACAGGACCTGGTGTCCACCTCTTCAGACCCCTAGAGGGGCAGTCTGGGGGTCTAGAATGAGTCACCCCAAGATGTGCCTCAATGGTACGCAGGTTGCTCTAAGCTAAAGGAAACTTGAGCCACAGGCTCAAGAGAAACTTCCCCAACTACCTAGAAAAATTTTAATTAAGGGTCTTGCCCATAATAAGCTATTATCGAAGATAACATCTTTTGACCTAGCAATAGGGCAGGGCAAATTTCTATTCACTAAAGGTCTGCTCTTCTTGTCACCCTGCAATGACCATTTGAAACATTATCTCATCCCTAGCTCAGGATGTTTTATGTACCTCAATCCCCCTTTCTATCCCTGAACCTCTCCTGCGTGTGGGGTCGCTGACTCTCTCATGTATGCGGGCTTCCCATACATACGCATGCATTAAATTTGGTTACTTCTCTTGCCAATCTGTTTCAGGTCTATTTGATTACTAGACCAGCCTGAAGTACCTTGAGGTTAAAGAAAAGTTTGTGTCTCCCCCACAGCAGTGTGAGGTTTACGAGACAAGCCTGGGCATGAGCTCAGAAACCAAGGCCTGAGTTCAAGGTGTGGCTTCTTCATCTCTTGGCTTTGTTGGTTTGGGTTGAATGACTCAGTTTCTTCATCCGTGAAATGGGGACAACGGATTCTCATTTACGGGGTTAATGTCAGAGTTACATGAGATAGCGCAGGGGACAGCCCTGGAACACACAAGTCACCTTCACCCCATCCCTCCCTTCCTCTCCATGGCCCTTTCCCACCACCACGCAGGACCCACCCCAGGGAGCGCCCCTTCCATCTCCCTCTCTCATCCGTCCTCACTTTCTAGGCCGTTGCTGTGGCAGAGAGGTGGAATGAAGGGGACTCTGGGGCCCTGGCCGGTTTTCTCAGTGGTTAGAGCGTTGGCCCGCGGACCAGAGAGACCCAGGTTCGGTTCCCGCTAAGGGCACGTACCTCGGTTGCAGCTTGTCCCCGCCCCGGTTGGGGTCGTGTGGGTGGCAACCAGTCAATGTGTCTCTCTCACATCGATGTTTCTCTCTCTCTCTTCCTCCCTCTCTCCGTCCCCCTCTATCTGAAAATAAATGCAAAAATGTCCTTAGGTGACGATTAAAAAAAAAAAAGATGCCTTTGAGGGACACTGGAAATGAGGCTGCTACCCTTCTGAGTGTTCCCTGGGGTCTACCAGACTCTCCTTGGTCATCCTCTAGTCCAAATAAGTTCCCTCGCCCTGGCGGATTTGGCTCAGCGGTTAGAGCGTTGGTCTGTGGTCTGGGGAGACCCAGGTTCGGTTCCCACTAAGGGCACGTACCTCAGTTGCAGTTTGTCCGCGGCCCTGGTTGGGTCGTGTGGGTGGCAGCCACTCGATGTGTCCCTTCCACATCGATGTTTCTCCCTCTCTCTCTCTCCCTCCCACTTTATCTGAACGAAATAATTAAATAAATAAATAAATAAATAAAAAACAAATCAGCTCTCTCAAAGCACCATCTTATCAAGAGAGAGCCATGGGGTACGTGCCTCTTATTTGCACCACCAGCAAGTCATTTTGGATGCTGGGTTTTCCACTTCTTCCCCGGACCACCTCTGAAACAGTTGTCCAATGGGGCTAGGACAGAAATAAAGCAAAGCGATCAAAAGTCCTCCAAACTAACCACAGCCAATTCTGATGGCGGCTCCTTAAAATCTGTCCTCCAGATGGCCAATGACCACGAACTGAGGAGGGCCCCTCTTGCATAAAGAATCTAAAAATTCCAGATCTATAAGAGGGTGGAAGGGTAGAGGAAGTGAGAAGGGGTCTGAACCATCGGGAAGGCCCTGTCTCCCCAGCCCACCCTGTCCCAGGCCCAGTCCCAGGGGTGGGGGCACAGCACTTGGCAGAGAGCCAGAGACACTTCCCAGGCTGCGCAGGGCGGAGCTGGATGACCCACCCGCAGGGCCCTGCCATCAGGAAATCTTTTCATTCACAGATGGGTAAGTTCTGTTAGCACATTGTTCCTGTTCTAGAAAAACAGAGGTTGTTCAGAAGGGAGAGAGGGGTGGAGTTGGAAGTTTTTTTTAATTTTTCTTTTCTTTATTGATTTTAGAGAGAGAGGAAGGGAAAGGGAGAGAGAGATAGAAACATCGATGAGAGAGAACATTGATCAGCCGCCTCCTGCATGCTCCCCACTGGGGATTTGGCCCACGACCTGGGCATGTGCCCTGACCGGAAATCGAACCCGTGACCTCTTGGTGCAGGGGTCGATGCTCAACCACTGAGCCACACCAGCCGGACAAAAGTCGTTTTTTTTAAGGAGACTCTGATGGACAATGAACATAACACCTTTTGTCCTTCTAAGTTGTAGCCGCCAGGTTTACTTTCCTTCTGGAGGGTTTCCAGACCCTTCTTTTCCTCGCTTCCTCGGATCCTCCTCTCCATTATGACCTAGTTTGAGTTCCCTCAGACGTGGACTCTTGAAACCAAAATTTGAGCATAACCAGTTTATTTGGAGGAAACACAGTGGAGTAGGGGAGGTGACACCAGGAAGGGATGGAAGCGTCATCAAGAAAGTCACCCTGGCCCTGGCCGGTTTGGCTCAGCAGTTAGAGCATCGGCCTGCGGTCCAGAGAGACCCGGGTTCGGTTCCCGCTAAGGGCACGTACCTCGGTAGCGGTTTGTCCCCGGCCCTGGTCGGTCGTGCGGGTGGCAGCCACTCGATGTATCCCTTTCACATTGATGTTTCTCTCTCTCTCTCTCTTCCTCGCTCTCCCTCCCACTCTATATGAACAAAAAATGGAAAAATGTCCTCAAATGAGGATAAAAAAAGAAAAAAAGAAAAAAAAAGAAAGTTACCCTGGCCCTGGCTGGTTTGGCTCAGCAGTTAGAGCATCAGCCTGAGGACCAGAGTTGCGGGTTCGGTTCCTGTTTAGGGTACGTACCTCGGTTGCAGTTTGTCTCCGACTCTGGTTGGGGTCGTGTGGGTGGCGACCAGTCCATGTGTCTCTCTCACATCGATGTTTCTCTCTCTCTCTTCCCCCCTCTCTCCCTCCCGCTCTATCTGAAGATGAATGCAAAAATGTCCCTGGGTGAGGATAAAAAATAAAAGAAAATAAAAAATAAAAGAAAGCCACCCTGCCACGGGCCTCAGGGCTCAACACGCCTGCCTCAGTCTCCCACCTCGCGGCCAGGGTGTTTGCCTTCAAACTCCTGTGGCCTCCCGCCGACTCTGGCCTGCGGAGGCCTCCGGGAAGCCCTCCAGCAGAGGTCACCCGAGCTCACAGCTGGACCTAGGGGCACACACAGAAGCTGGGAGTGGTGGGGACCTCGGACCTGCCTCCCAGCTCTGTGCTCACACAGGACCAGCCGCGGCCTCACTTGCCATAGTCTCTACATCCAGTTCTGAAGAACCTCAAATTGAGCAAAAGTCGCCCTAATCCCCTAGATTCTCCCTCGAAGTTTGCGGAGCGGAGAGGGATGGGATCGGCCTGCCTGCCTGGGAGAAGGGCAGAAACAGACTGTTCCCTCCTGTGTGTGGACGGCGCTCCCCTCTGCCCCCCTGCAGCCTGCGGAGGCGGCGGCGCTGGCCGGGGCTGCCCTTGGCTGTCTTTCCAGAACTGCGGCCCGTTCGCGTTCTCCCTGCACGCCCCGAGCCTGAGGGTGGGCTTGGCATCGCCTCAGCCTTCTCTTTGGCAGGCCCCAGACCTCACCTCGCTTTGTTAAGCCTCCACGCTCTGCCGAGCTGGGCCCAGCTATCACTGCTGCGGCCAAGCCTTGACATGGAGAGGAGAGGTTTGTTTTTATTTTCCGTTTCTAAGGCTCCTTCTCTCCCAGGAGCAGGAGGTGCTGGGGAAGCTGTAATTTGCTAAACAGGCATTAATCTTCACATCAATCCCGAGAGGCAGGTAGAGCTTTTCAGTCAAAACACACAGGGTTGTGATTAGATGAGGCTGGAGAGAATGCACAGGGATTTGCACATCCCCCGCCAAGCCCTGGCTTCCCCGGGCAGAGCCCCCCCCCCCAGCTGTGGCCCTTTGCGGAAGGGCAGGAGAGCCAGGTGTCCGGGGCCATCCCCCTGCTCCCCCAGCCCCCCGAGTCTCTCCCCAGCTCTCCTGGCTTGGACGGGGTCCAGAGAAAGTGGCCTGACATCAGAGGAACGACCGACCTGGGTTGGGATCACACTGTCCCTTTTGTCCATTCAACAAATATGAATGAGTCCCTATTACGTTCTGGCACTTTTTGGTTCTGAGATCCAGTGATAAATGTTGGGGTTTCAGGAGGGTCAATTAATGATATTTCTTTCTTCTCCTCCTGACCAACTGAGAAGGGGACACAGAAGTCCAAAAGGTAGGGTTCAAAATGTCCTTTATTACAGAAAAGGTTATATTGGCGGATGTGGCTCGAGATCTGTGACAACAGGTGTCTTGCTGACACTTGCCCCAGCATTGATCCGGCCCACTGAGCTACAGGCACAGGGAGATGGGGTGATGTGCTTTTCCCGGGCAGGTCGCCTCCCAAAGGGGACCCAGAAGGGCCTGAGCTCCCTGGGCCTGGCTTCTTTGCCCCAACTCATCAATCAGATAAGTCACTTGCTTCGTTTGGGTCCCCAAAGGTAGCACCTGAGATAAGGATGTGAGTACAAGTGGGGTGAGGGGACCCCGGGACACACCTAGAGGGCATGCGGCCATAAACCAAGAGTCACGGAGCCCGGCACGCACTAGGTGTTTAGTAAACGCCCATTCTCGCTCACCCCGCATTCTGCAGGCAGGCATGTGTGACCCCAGGATGTGGCAGTTTGGCTGCTCCACCATCCTGATGCTTGCGGGTGGGGACAGGTGATACTAATGGCCATGGAGATGCTGGTACTTGGGTACCCCTGTCCTTGAGCAACAATGACATGGGAAAGATAAGGGTGGGAGGGACAAAGGTGAGGTGATCAGAAGGAAGCAGGCCCTGCTTGTGACTCGAGGGGGAACTAGAGATACTAAATGACTCAAGGACTCCACACTCCAAAGTTGACCTCTAGTTCCTAGGCCTACAGACTTGACTGTGGTCCAAAAGTAGTCTTTCCTCCGCACCAGAGATTTCATAGCATAGACGGGCACACACATGCACACACAAGTATACACAGATCAACACCTGCAGACATACATGTACACATACATGTGTCTGCACACAACACACAAATCACCCACATACACAACACATGCTCACACAGGCACATACGCTCACACATGCACATAGTCATTCACTCACACAAACTCACTTTTTCTGGGTTCTGTGATCCCCTCAGGCAGGAAAGGTCTTTTTTTCTTTTTAGTTTTTATAAAAATATCAGAATGTTTTTATTGATTTTATTTATTTACTTATTTATTTATTTATTTATTTTATTTTATTTTTATCCTCACCCAAGGACATTTTTCCATTTTTTGTTCAGATAGAGTGGGAGGGAGAGAGAGAGAAACATCGATGTGAAAGGGACACATCGAGTGGCTGCCACCCGCACGACCCAACCAGGGCCGGGGACAAACTGCAACCGAGGTACGTGCCCTTAGCGGGAACCGAACCCGGGTCTCTCTGGTCCACGGGCCGACGCTCTAACCGCTGAGCCAAACCGGCCAGGGCTATTGATATTTTTTAGAGACAGGAAGGGAGAGGGAAATAGAAACATCTATGAAAGAAGCATCAACATCAATGGGCCGCCTCCCGCACGCCCCCTACTGGGGATCAAGCCCACAACCCGGCCATGTGCCCTGACAGGGAATCAACCCAGAATCTCTCAGTCCATGGGACGACACTCAATCCACTGAGCCACACCAGCCGGGCCAGGAAAGGTCTTAAAGGGCAGCCCTGGGAATGTGACCTCTTCAACGGGAACCAGTCTTTGTGGTGTGAAGGTCTCTACCTTCCCTCCCCACGCATCCCGACCTCCAACCCACAAGAGCTGTTTCTGCCATTTCTGCCAAAATGGACAGCTCAGAAGGCATCCAAAGTGAGGGTCTGTCCCCTGGAACATGACCTGGTGGCCCCGCAGCTGTGATGTTCCCTCTTCCCCGGTCAGGGGCTCTTCCCTCACAAGGGAAAGGTGAGACTAAGGCTCAAGGCTGGGCCTCTTCTGGGCAGGGCTGTCGCTCCAGGCTCCAGGCCAGTGCTCACCAACCAGGTGTGCACCTCATCAGAGGTAAACGCGTCTGCCCACCAGACATGGCCAGGGCCACTCCCTGTCCCTGCTCCTGAGCAGTGGCTGTGGCTTCAGCACAGGCAGACAGGGCCAGGCACACACCTACCTTAGCCAGTGGGCAGACTTGCTCAGAAGGACCTGAGCCCTATTGCCAATTTGGCTTCAGAAAAGAAATGGGCAGCCCTGGCTGGTATGGCTCAGCGGTTGGACTGTCGGCCTGGGCACCAAAGGGTCAAGGATTCGATTCCCAGTCAAGGGCACATACCTTGGTTGCAGGTTCAATCCCCGCCCTGGTCGGGATATGTGCAGGAGGCAACCAATTGGGGTCTCTCTCTCTCTCTCTTTCTCTCTCTCCCTTCCTCTCTCCCTCCTCCCTCCCATTCTATCTAAAAATCAATGGAAAAATATCCTTGGGTGAGGATTAACAAAAAATGAAAAGAAAAGAAATGGGCCTTCTGGGGACTGGCCAAAGGTCAAAGGGAGAAAGACAGCTCCTGGTTATTGAGGCAAAGGACACTTGCTTTTAGGACCCCAGAAGCTGGTGTCTCGTCATAAATGAAAATGGAAGGGGCAATGTTTTCTAGATCCAACTGCTCACCCTGGCCGGTTCGGCTCAGCGGTTGGAGCGTCGGCCTGCGGTACAGAGAGACCCGGGTTCGGTTCCCGCTAAGGGCACGTACCTCGGTTGCAGTTTGTCCCCGGCCCTGGTTGGGTCATGCGGGTGGAAACCAACCAGTCGATGTGATTCTCTCACATCAATGTTTCTTTCTCTCTCTCTTCCCCCCTCGCTCCCTCTCACTCTATCCGAGAATGAATGCAAAAAAAAATGTCCTCGGGTGAGGATAAAAAGAAAAAGATCCAACTGCTTAAGCCTCCATCCTCTCAGATGGCCGCAGTCGGAGAGCACCTGTGCCTTTCAGGCTGGCATTTCACCGAGACCAGAGATGGCGTCTGGAATGTGGGCCACCTCTGGGAAAATGTCCCTCAAGCTGGCAGGAAGGGAAGCCACCAACCTGTGCACTAGTCCAATACGCGGCTGCCTCCTCGGGCAGGGGGTCTGCTCCATTCATTGCTTGCATTACACGAAATCCCCGGGGAGGCCTCCCCAGTCATTAAAATGAATGTATAATCTGGAGACTAACCTCAAATTAGAAACGAGAAGATCAAAGGTTTTTGCGCTCCATTCGTCAGTCCCATCATCACAAAGGCCCCCGATGGGAGTGGAGAGTGAACTCAGTTTTGCCCGCAGAGCATCAGGGTCACAGTTGGGAACTGTTCTAGGCTGGGGATCAGCTGGACAATAAAAGTACAAGTAGCCCCACTGGGAGCTCAGGTCAGGGCTCCTCGTGGACACCATCAAAAGCTGAGACCGTGTGTCATTTAACTTTGGTTGTGAAACAAAGCACCCCAAAACTTAGTGGCTTAAAATAACCGCCATCTATCCAGTTCACTCTCTATAATAAGGAGCTCAGCAGGTTCCCTTATGCAGAATGAGGGACAAGTGAGAACAAGCGTTAACTCAGCATCTAATATGTGCCAGGCCCTCTGACAGCCTGTGGGCTTTCTCTGGCCTCCAGGGCCTGGATTAGGCTAGCCCCACAGGAGCAGTCCTCAATCAAGGACCGAAGGGAGTTGGGAAATAACTAGGAGGCACCTGCACCCCTCACAGAGATAAGTCTGAGACATGAGGTCCTCACTGTCCCCCAGTGGTCTCCAGTAGAATTAGGCTCCAGGTGCCCCCTGTGAGGACCCGGTCAATGGCGTTTCCTTTATTGACTGCCTCCTATCCTGGCCCATGACCCGTGGTCAACCAGGCAGCTCTGCTTCTGGGGACTAGCTGTCAGGTGGAGCACAGGGACAACTGGGCCACAGCTGTCATCCTCCAGCAGACTGGCCTGGGCTTGCTCATGTGGCGCCCGAAGATTCCCAAAGCAGCAAGTGAAAAAGCACCACTATGCTAGCACTTCGTTTTTAAAATTTTTTTTTTCTTGCCCTGGCCAGTTTGGCTCAGCGGTTAGAGCGTCGGCCTGCGGTCCGGAGAGACCCGGGTTCGGTTCCCGCTAAGGGCACGTACCTCGGTTGCAGTTTGTCCCCGGCCCTGGTTGGTCATGCGGGTGGCAGCCACTCGATGTGTCCCTTCACGTCGATCTTTCTCTCTCTCTCCCCCTTCCTCTCTCTCCCTCCCACTCTATCTGTACAAAAAATGGAAAAATATCCTCGGGTAAGGATAAAAAAAAAAAAAAAAAAATTTTTTTTTTCTTTTCTTTATTGATGTTGGGAGGGGGGGAGACGGAGAGATAGAAACATTGATGAGCGAGAACATAGACTGGCCGCCTCCTGCATGCCCCCCACTGGGGATTGAGCCCACAACCTGGGCATGTGCCCTGACCGGGAATCGAACCGGCGACCTCTTGGTGCATGGGTCGATGCTCAACCACTGAGCCATACTGGCTGGGCTGTAAGCACTTTTTAAGCCTCAGCTTACATTTGTGAGTTGCCAAAGCAAATCAATGGCTGAGTCCAAGGTCAGGGTGGGAGGACGTGACCAAAGGGCCGGGAAGAATTTGGGGCGATTTTGCCATTCACCACAGGCAGCGGGGCAGGTGTCACCACCCAGCCTAGTGAGGAGGGTCCACTGGCACAGTCTTCCTCGAGCCACACCTCCGCGCAAGCTGTGGGCTTCTACAGGACAGGGCTGTGTCCCACTTACATCCCCAGCCCCAGATGTGAGCACCAGGTGGCCACGTCAAAAAGGCTTGTCCAGTGCACGGATGGACACTGAATACACATCACTTGTGACAGCAAGATGGGCAGCAAGATTTTAGCCTCATCGTAACTCTCCAAAGCCCTCTGTTGCCTGGGGGGGTGGAAGGGGGCTCATCAGGCGTCCTTGTTCCGGATCGGGGACACCAGGGCTTGTGCCGACGAATGATTGTTTTCACCTCTCTCTTTTGAAAAATGGCCCATGTTTAAGGATTCATAAAACTTAGGGAATGCATCACTGAGCCTATAACGCTGTGAGAGGCCCATGTAGAGAACGACTTAAAAAGAAGATTCATCAAACTAATTACTTCTCCCCCCACCTCTGCCCCCACCCCGCCCCTCTTTCTGCTTGGCCTGCTCAGAAAGACGTACAGTAGCAAAGGCTGGGCTGCTTCGAAGCCAAAGCCCCGGGGCCTGCGTGTGGGGGAGGGGCTCGGAGCGCCCCGGGCCTCCATCTTTCTGGGCAGACAAGAGTTTTTCCTGCTGATTCATCTATTCCAGAGGCTGAGGCAAGGCCAGGGTACCTAAGGAGTGGGGGGAAGGAGGGAGGAGAGGGAAATATTGGGACACAGGGAGGCTCTCTGTCATCCATCTCTCTAAGAAAGATTCTACACAGCCCCGTATGCTGCATCATGCCATGTATGTCCCCTGGGGCCACCTCTGGGTTCACCGGCAGCCACAGTGGCCGGTTCCTGAGCCTGCTGACTGCTTCCCACACAAAGTGACTGCCTCTCCTTTTCTGGCTTCCTGCCCGCAGCTGTCTGTGGCTGCACGGTAACCAAGGTGAGTGCTAGGGTTTGACACCACCAGGGGCAACCCCAGCCAGTGGAGAAATACTTCAGCTTCACGTCTGTCATGGGTTGAATGGTGGCCCCAGAAAGATATGTCCACCCAGAACCTATGAATGGGAGCTTGTTTGGAATAATGGTCTTTCTAGACATAATCAAGTTAAGAATCTCCAGGTGAGATCATCCTGGATTATGCAAGTGGACCCTAAATCCAATGACAAGTGTCCTTCGAAGAGGAGAAGACACACACAGAGGTGACATGAAGACGGAGGCAAAGATTGGAATGATGTGTGTACAATCCAAAGAACACCAAGGACTGTCAGCAGTCACCAGAAGCGGGGAGAGAGGCAGGGAACAAATTCTACGTCACAGCCCCCAGGAGGCAGCCACCCCGCCGACTCCTGGATTTTCCCCTTCCAGCCTCCGGACTTGTGAGGCAATGCCTTCTGTTATTGGAAGCCACCCAGTTCGTGGTACTTTGTCACAGCAGCCCTCAGGGGGATGGTTCTGAGATGTGTTCTAAACTGTTCCTAAGAGGGTCCCCAGTGGGATCGAGCCCCAGTTTCCCACAGAGGTAACCAGCTCATGTATACACCTTTACCGCTTTGTTCCTCTTCCTTGCCTCACTTCCTCAGTGCCCTACTGGGGTTTCCTGGGATCACCTTCAAGTAAACCTATGCCCAAGTCTTTTTTTTTTTTTAATCCTCACCGGAGGACATTTTTCCATTTTGTTGTTCCGATAGAGTGGAAGGGAGAGAAAGAGAGAGAAACATCGACATGAAAGGGACACATGGAGTGGCTGGCTCCCGCATGACCCAACCAGGGCCGGGGACAAACTGCAACCGAGGTACGTGCCCTTGGCGGGAACCGAACCAGGGTCTCTCTGGATGGCGGGTCGACGCTCTAACCGCTGAGCCAAACCGGCCAGGGCTGCCCAAGTCTTTATCTGCTTTTGGGAGCACCCAAACTAAGGATACACTGTTCCAGACCACTCATTCCTTCATTAATTCATCTCATCACCATTTCTAAGGGAGCCAGCACAGAGAGTACCTGTAGTAGACCAAATAATGGGCCCCAAAGATATCCTCATCTTAATTCTCAGAACTTGCAAGTGGTACCTTACATGGCAAAAGGGACTTTGCAGATGTGATGATATTAAGGATCTTGAGATGCCAAGACAGTTTTGGCTTATCCAAGTGAGCCTAATGTAATCACCAGGGTCCTTCTAAGAGGGAGTCAGGAGGTCGGAATAGTAGGGGGTCACGTGACCACAGAATCAGCAGTTGAGAGATGCCGTCAAGAGCCAAGGTCTACCAGCAGCCTCTAGAGACTCAAAGGAGCAAAGAATAGACTCTCCCTTGGAACCTCCAGAAGGAATCAGCTCTGCCAATACCTGATTGCAGCCCCAGAAGGCTCATTTAGGACTTCTGACCTCCAGAACTTAAGATGATAAGTTTGTGTTGTTCCAAGCCACTAATTTTTTTTTCTTTATTGATTTTAGAGAGAGGAAGGGAGAGGGAGAGAGATAGAGACATCGATGAGAGAGAACATTGATTGGCCGCCTCCTGCACGCCCCCCACTGGGCATCGGGCCCACAACCTGGGCATGTGCCCTGACCGGGAATCGAACTGGTGACCTCCTGGTGCATGGGTCGATGTTCAACTACACCGGCCGGGCTAATTTTTGGTAATTTGTTACAGCAGGAATAGAAATTTCACACCGTGATTAAGAATACAAGTGTTGAGACTTCCGGTCAGGATGGTGGGGAGGTAAACGCGGTATCACGTCCTCCCACAACCACATCAAAATTACAACTAAACTACAGAACAACCTTCATTCAAAACCGCCTGAAATCACTCTGCATGGCAGCCCTACAGCTGCGGGATCACAGCAGCAGCCGCATCCAGCCTGGTGGGAGGGCGGAGGGGACGGGCTGGGCCCACACCCACGTGTGGCGGATAAAAATCAGGAGGACACCTCGGCTGGGAAGGTCCTTCCTGAGGAGTAAGGGGTCCCCGTCCCACACCAGACGCCCAGGAAGAGAGTCCCCATCACTTCTGGCTGGAAAAACCAACGGCAACTGAGGCTGCGGGAGCCCCGGGCAGCTCCTCTTAAAGGGCCCGCGCACGGACTTACTCAGACTCGCTCCCTCTGGGCTCCAGCGTGGGGGAGGCAGCTCAAAAGGCACCAGAGACATATGAGGAAGAACTGAGTTGTTTGGCATTGGTGAGAGGGCTGGAGAGGCAGCTTTCTCAGGACAGACATGCTGGTGGAGGCCTTTGTTCCTTTGGTGAGCCCTCACCCCACCACAGACAGCCACCATATCTGGGACTTCAGCAACCTGGCTCACACTGGTAGCCCCGCCCTGCTGACTCCCTGAGGCCCCGCCCCACCCAACTTTCAGGCCCACCCAAGCTGTTCCCAGTGGCTTTACCATAACAATGGCCTGTCTTGGATCCTGCTTCAGATTTACCTAAATTATCCCAAACAAGCAGCATCTGGTCTCAGTGAGCCCCATACCTCTTGTTAAGTGGCCCCAGGCCTGGCACTAGAAGCAGCCAGCCTTGGTTCACAACTTGGCTTTGCCTGGGCACCTCCAAGCCCAGTACAAGAAGCAGCCATCAGCATATCACTTTGTAGCTTATGCCTGGTGGTCCCGGGTACAACAACACAGGCAGAGGCTGACCTGCTCCAGAGCCAGCACACCCAGTGGACAGTTTCAGACCACTGTGAAGCACCACCACCCAACCACCTCCACAAGCGACACACTCAATGAGTGGACTCAGTGGGTACCAGAGCCCTGCTGAAGTAAGTCTTGCTCTGTGTGGTGGGCCCTGCACAGCTAATCCTCCAAGGTAGTCAGAGGTCGGTGGTCAGTGGGCACAGCCAGTCCTTGCAGCTGATCAGCCTGAGTAAATCCCTCCCATTGATGTACCAACAGTGATCAAGACTCAATTACAACAGAAAGGTATACAGTCCACATGAGGGGTGCACCACGAGGGTCCAGCTGGGAGACCAGGGAGGCTGTGCCACTGGACCCTACAGGGACTACAATAGTCCACCCTAGGAAGCCCAGGAGACATAGCAACTCTACCTAATACACAGAAACAAACACAGGGAGGCAGCCAAAATGAGGAGACAGAGAAACAGGTCCCAAATGAAAGAACAGAACAAAACTCCAGGAAAAGAACTAAATGAAATGGAGATAAGCAACCTAACAGATGCAGAATTCAAAACACTGCTTATAAGGATGCTCAATGAACTTAGTGAGAACTTCAGTGAACTTAATGAGGGCCTCAAGAGCATAAAAAAGGACCAGTCAGAAATGAAGGAGGCACTAACTGAAATAAAGAATAATTTACACAGATTCAGTAGTAGAGTAGGTAAAGCCAAGAAGCAAACTATTGATTTAGGATATAAGGAAGCAAAAAACACCCAATCAGAACAGCAAAAAGAAAAAAGAATCCAAAAAAATGAGGATAGTGTAAGGAGCCTCTGGGACAACTTCAACGTACCAACATTCTTATCATGGGGGTGCCAGAAGGAGAAGAGAGAGCAGGAAATTGAAAACCTATTTGAAACAAAAAATAACAGAAAACTTCCCTAACTTGGTGAAGGAAACAGACATACAAGTCCAGGAAGCACAGAGAGTCCCAAACAAGATGAACCCCAAGAGGCCCACATCAAGACACATCATAATTAAAATGCAAAAGGTTCAAAACAAAGAGAGAACCTTAAAAGCAGCAAGAGAGCCCTGGCCGGTTTGGCTCAGTGGTTAGAGCGTCAGCCTGCGGTCCAGAGAGACCTGGGTTCGGTTCCCTCTAAGGGCACATACCTCGGTTGCGGTTTGTCCCCAGCCCTGGTTGGGTCGTGCAGGTGGCAACAACTCGACGTGTCCCTTTCACGTTGATGTTTCTCTCTCTCTCTCCCTCCCACTCTGTCTGAACAAAATATCAAAAAATGTCCTAGGGTGAGGATAAAAAAAAAAAAGGCAGCAAGAGAAAAGCAGTTAGTTACCTACATGGGAGCTCTCATAAGACTGTCAGCTGATTTCTCAAAAGAAACTTTGGCCCTGGCCGATTTGGCTCAGCGGTTAGAGCGTCAGCCTGCGGTCCACAGAGACCCGGGTTCGGTTCCCGCTAAGGGCACGTACCTCGGTTGCAGTTTGTACCCGGCCCTGGTTGGTCGTGCGGGTGGCAGCCACTCGATGTGTCCCTTCACATCGATGTTTCTCTCTCTCTCTCTCTTCCTTTCTCTCCCTCCCGCTGTATCTGAACAAAAAATGGAAAAATGTCCTCGGGTGAGGATAAAAAAAAAAAAAAAAAAAAAGAAACTTTGCACACCAGAAGGGAGTGGCAAGAAACATTCACGGTGATGAAAAGCAAGAACCTACAACCAAGATTGCTCTGTCCTACAAAGCTGTCATTTAGAATCGATGGACATATACAGAGTTTCCCAGGCAAGAAAAAGCTAAAGGAGTTCATCACCACCAAACCAGCATTATATGAAATGTTGAAGGGTCTTCTTGAAGAACAAGATAAAAAAAATATGAACACACAAAATGGCAATAAATACATGTCTGTAGACAATGGAATCTACAAACAAAATGAACAAGCAGAACAGAAACATTCTCATAGATACAGAGAACATTTTGTTGGTTGCCCCATGAGAGGGGGTTGAGGGAACGGGTAAAAAAGATGAAGGGATTAAAAAGTGCAAATTGGTTGTTTGACTGATGAACCTCAAAGGGAAGTGGGGTAGGGGGGTGAAATAAACCAAAGAACTTATATGCAGATATGCATATCCAATGGACACAGACAACAGTGTGGGCAAAGGCAGAGATGGGGCAGGAGCAGGGAGGAGGGGGACAATAGAGGAAAAAGGAGGAACATCTGTGATACATTCAACAATAAAGATAAGTTAAAAAAAAAAAAAGAATACAAGTGTTGAGATTGGTCATCACCAGGTTGAAGTCTTTTTTTTTTTCTTTTTTTTTTATCCTCACCTGAGGACATTTTTCTATTTTTTTGTTCAGGTAGAGTGGGAGGGAGAGAGAGGAAGAGAGAGAGAGAGAGAGAAACATCGACGTGAAAGGGACACATTGAGTGGCTGCCACCCACACGACCGACCAGGGCCGGGGACAAACTGCAACCGAGGTACGCGCCCTTAGCGGGAACCGAACCCGGGTCCTCCGGACCGCAGGCCGACGCTCCAACCGCTGAGCCAAACCGGCCAGGGCTGAAGTCTTGATTCTGCCACTTATTGCTATGGACCTTGGACAAGTTACTTACCTTCTCTAAGCATCGGTTTCCTCAGTTGTCAGGTGAGGATAGTCATGGCGTAGCTTCCTGACCCTGCTGTTGCGCGCACCACAGGAGGCAGTATGGGGGTCAGCGGTCAAGTCCATGCTGATGATTCCTTGGACAGCTACTATTAACCAGTCACTGTGCTCTACTTGTTGGAATACGAAGTCAAATACGACACAGTCCTTGCCTATGGTAGAATGCAGTGCTGGTCTCTAAGGCGATCATAGCCTAGAAGCATGGATGAGACAACCAATGTCTGCAAAAGGGGACTCTCGAGCCACTGCCCCAAATGGAACAAAGGTGCCCCTTGGTGCCTTAGGCCACAGCAGTTAGAGCCTCAGAGCAGCAGCTCCTTCACATTCCCCCTTGGCCTGAAGGCTCAGTAGTAATAATAGTCACAGCTGTAATAGCGATGGTAATAGCAGTGATTGTTACTCCCATCACAACTCTGCCATCACCAATGACCCAGCCCTTGGGCTCCAGTGTTCTGGTGGATGCTCAGTCTCCCATCTCAGGAGCCCTCCTTATTGTCCTAGAGTCACTCAGAATGGCAGCTATTTTGGGTTCCTGAACCCAATTTCAATGTGTGTGTGTGTGTGTGGGTGTGGCCCGGCTGGTGTGGCTCAGTGGATTGAGCGCCATCCCATGGACTGAGAGGTTCTGATTTGATTCTTGGTCAGGGCACATGCCTGGGTTTCAGGCTCCATCCCCAGTGTGGAGATTTCTGGAGGCAGCCGATCGATGTATCTTCCTCCCATTGACGTTTCTCTCTCTCCCTTCTTCTCTCTCTAAAAAACCAATACAATAAAATAAAAACATATCAATGTGGGCGGGGGGATCCCCACATCACCAACAAACATGTCCCAGATACCAGCTGATTGTCCTACAATTCAACTCAGTTCTGACACTAACTGCTAGAGAGAGCATCACATCCCACAGGTGAAGGGACTGGTCCTACAAGACTGCCCTTCCCTCCTCGCTTTAAATGCCAGTCGCAAGCCCTGTACTTCTGACCAATGACTATAAATCCGAGGTTCCCACGACCTCCTCCTCCTCGGGTTTGATTAATTTGCTAGAGCAGCTCACAGAACTCAGAGAAACATATAACTTACTAGATCACCAGTTCATTATAGAAGCATATAAACTCGGGAACAGCCAGATGGAAGAGAGATGCACAGGACAAGGCATAAGGAAAAGGAGTCAAACCCACCCCAGGCACAGCACTACCCTGAAATCTCCTCCTGTTCTCCAACCCTGAAGCTTTCTGAAGCCGTCCTTTTGGATTTTAATGGAGGCTTTATTACATAGGCATGATTGATCAAATCAGTGGCCATTGTTCAATTGATTCAACCTCCAACCACACTCCCCTCCCCAGAGGTTAGGGGGTGGGACTGAAGCTTCAATCCTTTAATGGTGTGGTTGGTTTGCCTTATTAACATAAAAAAAAGATACTTTTGTCGCCCTGGCTGGTTTGGCTCAGCGGTTAGAGCGTCAGCCTGCGGTCTGGAGAGACCCGGGTTTGGTTCCCGCTAAGGGCACGTACCTCGGTTGCGGTTTGTCCTCACCCTAGTTGGGTTGTGCGGGTGGCAGCCACTCGATGTGTCCCTTTCATGTCGATGTCTCTCTCTCCCTCTCACTCTAACTGAACAAAAACAAAAAAAATGTCCTCAGGTGAGGATTAAAAAAAAATAATACTTTTGTCATCCTATCACAGGAAATTCTCAGCGTTGTAGGAACTCTGTACCGGGAATGGGGTTGAAGAACAAATATACGTTTCTTATTATAAACCACAATATCACAGTAGGCACGCTCACTGCAAACGCTAGGCTCCCTGGAGCCCCAGAAACTGCCTCAGCTAGACAAAGCCCTGTGCGTGGTATGGGGGGTACATAGAAGGTTCCAGATGGACTTTAGAGCTGCTCCTCTCGCTCCTCCTTCCTTGTCCGGGTCAGACACCCACCTCTTCCCTCCCAGTGAGTCTGTGATGGGACACCTTGCAAAGCTGGGCTTGGAAACTACAGGTACACGGTGATGTTTGCCTTCGGTAAATGAAATGCAGTCGTTGCCTTAGGAGACAGACCAGCCCAGAAGCAGGAGAGACATGCGTCCATGTGAAAAGCGGTTCCCAAGCCCGGGCCAGAGGGAGCCCTTCTGTCTGGAATCAGGGCAGGCTCCTCGCAGAAGTGGCACTCACACCAGGGACACGCAGGGATGGTAGCAGGGGGCCCAAGGGCGAATCACAGAAACACACAGCGGCAGGAAGGGATTTGCTGAGTCCCAGGAAGGAGCTGTTCCAGGCGGTCTCCCTGTGTCTGGTCACAGAGGGAGCCCCGTCGTTACCGGTCTCCCTGTGTCTGGTCACAGAGGGAGCCCCGTTGTTACCGGTCCGAAGTCCACATGCCCAACACCTCAAAAGGACGAAACTCAAAACGTCAGAATTTCAAGTAAGGAAAGGTTTATTGATCGAGAAGTTGCCAACAAGGAGATAGGAGCCCTAGTGACACCTCAAATCCATCTTCCCAAAGTCCAGACTCCAGGTTTCTTTTATGTCAAGAGATGGGGAACCGGGAGGGGCAAGAGGTGATTGACCAGGGCAGACATCCGGGCACCAGCAGGGGTCCAGGGAAGATTGTGCTGCTGGAGGTGAGGGTTCCTGCAAATCTTTGATAAACAATACACGCGGCCCTTATCTCCTCAAGCTGCAAGCAGAATTCCTCTAATGATTAACCTGTCTACGTGAGCACCACTAAGCAGAAGTTATTAGCCTGAAGGCCATGGCAACAAAGGAGGACAAAATGGAGTCACAGAGACTCAGCATTTCACCCCGAGCCCATCCCCAGTCCAGGCCCTGCACACCCAAAGCCCTGGCCACGCTGCACCATAGCAGCAGGGACCCTCGCGGGCCAGTGGCGCAGACAGGTTAGTGACAGGTCTGGGGACCAGGCGTGCTGCTGCCATCTCTTCTCTTCAACCTGGCGGGGCCGTATGTCCTCACAAGCTTTCTGGACGGCAATGCAGTGATGGTTTAAAAGCTTTCAAATTGACCCAGCAGCCCTGGCCGGTTTGGCTCAGCGGTTAGAGCGTCGGCCTGCGGTCCGGAGAGACCCGGGTTCGGTTCCCGCTAAGGGCACGTACCTCGGTTGCAGTTTGTCCCCGGCCCTGGTTGGTCGTGCGGGTGGCGGCCACTCGATGTGTCCCTTTCACGTCGATGTTTCTCTCTCTCTCTCTCCCTCCCACTCTATCTGAATAAAATATCAAAAAATGTCCTCGGGTGAGGATTAAAAGAAGACAAACAAACAAAAAACAAATTGACCCAGCAACTGTCCGAAGTCCTCATGGTTGAGCTCGTGACAATGTAGTTTATAATAGTGAAAACTTGCAAATGAGCCCTGGTTTGGGTCAGTGGTTATGTCGTGGCAGAAATACGCACTCGGAGAATGAGAAGAGGACTGTTTAATGCTGGACACCAGTGCTGTCCAGGCGGGGTCACCTCCAGAGGCTGAGCCCGAGCCCCAGTTCCAGCCGCCTTTTATACATGATAAGCCTCCAGGCATTTGGGGGCCTTGTAGTTCCACTGTAGTTTAGGCCGGTTGGTCGATGTACGGGAATTACAAAAGCCAATGGTAGGATCTCTGTATTGCCTAAGGGGCTGCACCTGGTTTGCCTTCTCAGCGCATCAGCCCTTGGACTAAAGGGCCACAGGTTCGATTTCCAGTCAAGAGCACATACCTGGCTTGCGGGTTCAATCCCTGGATCCGTGGCCCTGGTCAGGGTTGTGCGGGAGGCAGCCAATCGATGTGTCTCTCTCACATCGATGTTTCTCTCATGCTCTCTCCCTCCCTGCCTCCCTTCTTTAAAACATTCTCAGATGATCATTAAAAAAAAAAAAAAAAACACGTGCAAATGACCTAAACAAACCATAACAGGTATGCTCAATAAGTGATAATGTTTCATACAGCAGAACACTGGGCAGCCATTAAAAAACTCAGCATAGCCTGGCCAGTGTGGCTCAGTGGTTGAGCATCGACCCATGCACCAAGAGGTCACTGGTTCGATTCCCAGTCAGGGCACATGCCCAGGCTGTGGGCCTGATCCCCAGTGGGGGGCATGCAGGAGGCGGCCAATCGATGTTCTCTCTCATTGATATTTCTATTTCTCCCTCCCTCTTCCTTCCTCTCTAAAATTAATAAAGAAAAAAATATTTTAAAAAACTCAATGTAGATTATTTTTATTTAGGAAAATACTCTCAATCCATTGTTAAGAGAATAAAACAGTTTCTGAAGTAGTTCATATGGCATACCCTAATTTTATTGAAATAAATATGTTTATATGCATATTTGCAGATGGAAGTTCGATGAGATTAAATGAGAGCAGTTTGCCACCCCAAAATATGTCTGAGACATTGTTTTAGGCTGGTTAATTTTAAGAAACAGCAAACCTACTTAAGCTCTGAAAACCAGGTACAATGTATCCTTTGTAAAAGGACATTTACATCGTAAGGAAATCTCCATCTGTAAGGGTGTCTCCCTCACCGTACCAGGCCTGCCTTCCCTATCAATGGAGAAGGCTTGGACTCAAATCTGCATTACAATCTTGCCCTTATTTACTGTGCTTTTCCTAGTGACTTCCCACCCCCAACATCTTTTGTCTTTAGCTGAAAGTGGTATTTAAGGTGATGACTTCCATCATTTGGGCAAGTTACTTAGTGTTCCTGAGCCTCTCCCATGTATACGGAGGTATACATATTATTAAACTTTATTTTTCCCCTGCTAATGTCTAATGTCAATTTGATTATTAGACCAGCCAGAAGAACTTAGAAAGGTGAGAGAACTCTTTTAACGCCCCAACATTAACATGTCATTTTATTTTTATTTTATTTTATTTTATTTTTTATTTTATCCTCACCCGAGGACATTTTTCCATTTTTTGTTCAGATAGAGCGGGAGGGAGAGAGAGGGAGAGAGAGAGAGAAACATCGATGTGAAAGGGACACATCGAGTGGCTGCCACCCGCACGACCCAAACAGGGCCGAGGACAAACCGCAACCGAGGTACGTGCCCTTAGCGGGAACCGAACCCGGGTCTCTCTGGACCGCAGGCCGACGCTCCAACCGCTGAGCCAAACCGGCCAGGGCCAGAACCAAACTCTTGCTGCTCCCCACAGAACCAAAGTCTCAGGACAGGAGGGGCACTTGAGCATGGGGACCCTTTCGGAAGCAAAGGGTTTGAAGAGCCGGTGCTGAAGCCCCACACCGCAAATAACCAAGTTCCAAGGTTCTCCAGGTAAAACTCCCCGCCACTACTTCCGAATACCCCTACCTCCTTCAAACCCTCTGATTGTAGCCACTGGGGAGTTTAGATTTTTTTTGTTTTGGTTTTTGTTTTTTGGTTTTTTTGTACATGCCCCTAGCGGGAACCGAACCCGGGACTCTCTGGTCCGCAGGCCAACGCTCCAACCGCTGAGCCAAACCGGCCAGGGCGGAGGTTTGGGTTTGAAGCAATACAGCTTCCCGTGCTCCTTGCTTAGCACTCTGCAAGTACAGGGACTCTCGTGTCTCCACTGCGGTAGTCGGTGTTCAGTGTTTGGCTCTGCTGTGCGTGAGGCTGGGAGGGCGGGTATGACAGTGACCAGCGACCCTCTGCACATTTGCTCGGTAACAAGGCCCTAAACTCAGAGGGAGGCTGAGGGCAGAACGTAGAGGCTGGAGGGGAGAGCAGGGCAGGGGCCAGAGGCTGCGAACAGCAGTGAGGGTCTCCACCGTGCCCAGGTCACGCAGGAGCGCCGGGGCCATGGAGCAGCCACACAGGCCTGGGCACGAAGAGCCGCTTTGTGCTGGTTGAGCCTGGCATCCCCGGTAACTCCAGGGTGAGAAAGGAGTTAACATCCAGAATCCTTCCGTGGAAGCTGCTGCTCAGAGCGCAAAGCCGCGTTTGTGAAAAATGGGCTCAATTTGATATTTGGAGAGCAATGAAATTGAAATCATTTCAAATTTTAAATGCCCAACATATTGACTCCCACCCTCTGATAGATCTTCCAAATTAGTTTTCGAGCTCTCCATGCCTAGCTCCAGGAGGGGATTCGCTTCTTTGCCAAAAACGTTCTTCTCCTTGAGTTGGAAAACAAGAGGCTCCGGGTTGGCTGGTCTCCCTGAGCCCGAGCCCTGGGTGTGCTACCGAGAGCCTTCTGCACCGGGCTGGAGGGACAGTGTTTTTCTTCCTCTCTTAGGTAATGAATTTGATCTAATGGGGCTGTCTGAATGCCCTGATACCATGGTGATAGGCACCCCGTAAACACAGAGATAAACAGGTAGAGAGATATATGGAGGCAAGCATAATTTGCTTCTAAGTGCCTTTTCACTGGTATAAATAAAGAAAGAAAATAAAGTTGTTGGAGGCACTCGCAATACTAATGTAAGAAGGAAATTAAGCACTAATTACAGCATTAAGGATAAATGAAAAGGCCCACACAGGCAGTTCGTGTGTGTGTTTGTGCGCGCGCGCACGTGTGTGTGTGCGCGTGTGTGCGTGCGTGTGTGTGTGCGTGCGTGTGTGTGCGCGTGTGTGCGTGCGTGTGTGTGTGTGCGTGTGTGTGTGCGCGCGTGTGTGTGCGTGTGCGTGTGTGTGTGTGTGTAGGGGCAGGGGTGAGAGGTGAGAGAAAAGGTACTGGGCTGGTGTAGCTGCACCCATTTCCTGGAGCTCCAGGAGGGCATTTGTAAAGAGTTTGTGTGTGGCTTCCTGTGACCTCTCTGCCAGAAGTCATCCCCCCACCCCACCCCGGCTCAGGGCATGCTTGGGTGGGTTAAGGAGTGGGATGCAGGCTGGATGTTAATGCCCCAGGAGTCAGGAGCCACCCTCAACCAATGAGGAACAGGAGTTGAAAGATAAATACAAAACCTGGCCGGTTTGGCTCAGCGGTTAGAGCGTCGGCCTGCGGTCCAGAGAGACCCGGGTTCGGTTCCCGCTAAGGGCACGTACCTCGGTTGCAGCTTGTCCCCGGCCCCGGTTGGGGTTGTGTGGGTGGCAACCACTCGATGCTTCTCTCTCACATCGATGTTTCTCTCTCTCTTCCTCCCTCTCTCCCTCCTGCTCTATCTGAAGATCAATGCAAAAATGTCCTCGGGTGAGGATTAAAAAAAATAATAATACAACTCCCGGGCCTCTCAGTAGGATGATCCCAGTGTCTTCTACATAGCCCCGCAGAGGGCCCCAGGCAGCATTGCTCCCCAAGTGTCCACGGGGTAATCCACCCAATAACTGACCTGAGTTGGCGCTCCCCACTTCCCTTTCTCACTTCCCGAGCCCCAACTAACAACTTACACTGCGCTCGCCTCGGGCCTCTGCGTCGGGGGACTCGCCAGGCTGTCTCGCACCAGCCGCCCAGTGAGTCGCTCAGGAAGCAGAGCCTGAGGCCTGCGGACAGCGCACAGCATTGCTGACGCACAGGGCTGGCTCTCAGAAGGCCCCGTGCTTGGTTTAATGCTCTGCTGTCTCCATCTGGAAAGTCTTCATAATTTTATCTTGAACCCGTGTTTCATAAGTGGCATCTGGTGGGACAAGGGAGCATGCGCGCGAACAGCACAGATACACTGGGTGGCAACTTGGGCTCTGCAGACAGCACAGCCCAAGTGATTCCCTGGCAACCCAGGGCAGGCACACACCCACGCCTGGGACAGCCAGGGCACCGCAGAGCCCCACGCCTGGATTGGCGGTGCTGGTGGCGGCAGAAGGAGCAGCCAAGGCGGAGGAGAGAAGCGCAGCTCCACACGGGGTTCGTGCTGGGACCCACAGTGGGAGACCAACTTGCCCATCAATGCCTGGACCCCATCCCTGCGACATCTGCACAATCATTAACTCTCCAGCCTGAGTGCCCGGATGGAAACTGCTGGAGCCCAGACAGTAAACTTTGTCAGTAGATTATTTAAAAAAATCAAAACATACACAGGGATGTTGCAAGAAAGCATATCAGGGAGTTGGTAGAGCTTCTCGGAGTTAAGAAGCTTGGGTTTTGAAAACCACAGCAACATTGCATGACAAATATCCACAGGCTTAGAAATAGAAATTAAATTTAAAGATCGTCAAATTCAACTGAAAAGAACACTATTTTCATCGGAAGCTTCAGATGAACCAATTATTAACAACGAAGACAATTTTTTAAATTGATTTTTCCTTGTGATTGAAGATACAGTAATAGAATGAATAAATGGGCATTTTGATTACATATAAATCATGAAGCCACTTTCAATTTCTTCTATGACCTCCACAAGTTACAGGAAATGTCAGAGAAAATATTTAAATGCCATTGTATAAATTTACATTTGAAATTAAATTCAGACTTACACGAAACTGATTTTTATAGTTAAATTTTTTAAAAATTGTTTTGTGAGAATCATCAGCTCCAGATATACTAAAATTTTTAAATTTCAAAATAGAAGTAATCTACTAGAAATTTATCACAATGTTGTCATGGCCTATAAAAATACTCTTAACAGCTCTAATAACAGTTGCATCAGCAGAAAGAACCTTTTCAAAATTAAACATTATCAAAGTTACGTGCAATCATGCATTTGCCAAGAGTGACTGATGTCGCTTTCAATTTATATTGATTGAAAATGAAATTGCTAAAAGTATAAATTTTGATGGCCTAATAAATGAATTTGTAGATAAGTGAGCCAGAAAAATATGATCAATCAAGAGATCACATTAATAAAGTATTATTTATGGTATTACATAAAATTATACCAAAAATAATTGTTTTGCAATTTGTAAATTTCTGTTGTTATTCGTGTATCGCTATCGCTCCTATTGTGTTTTACAAGCAATAAAACATTTTTAAAGGAAAAAGCTTTATACTTTAGTAACTTTAACAGCATTTTTGCCTGCTTTTTGAACAAGGGGCCCTGCATTTTCATCTTGCACTAAGTCCCACAAATTATGCAAGCAGCCCTGCCTGCTGAGTCTGCTTACTGAGTTTTCCAAGACAGATAGGTTTGGCCTATGGCCCCCAGGCCTGACATCGGCCGCCTCCTGCACACCACCCACTGGGGATTGGGCCCATGACCTGGGCATATGCCCTGAACGGGAATCGAACCCACGACCTCTTGGTACATGGGTTGTCGCTCAACCACTGAGCCACACTGGCTGGGCCTCTTTTTTTTTTTATCCTTACCCAAGGACATTTTTCCATTTTTTGTTCAGGTAGAGTGGGAGGGAGAGAGAGGAAGAGAGAGAGAGAGAGAGAAACATCGATGTGAAAGGGACACATCGAGTGGCTGCCACCCGCACGACCAACCAGGGCCGGGGACAAACTGCAACCGAGGTACGCGCCCTTAGCGGGAACCGAACCCGGGTCTCTCCGGACCGCAGGCCAACGCTCCAACCTCTGAGCCAAACCGGCCAGGGCCTGAGTCTCTTTTAAATCCAGCTGCAGCACTCCTTCTATCCTTGCTCACAGAGTTGGCAATGGTAATTACAAGAGGTAAACTGTAAGGAGTGCAGAGGAAGGAGTTCTTGAACCTGAGACCTTCCTTGACTTTTGTTTCCTAACTAGGTCTTTGTCATCCAGTTGCTGGCTGCAGGCTTCCCTTGGGAAGGAGCATAACTTTGAACAAGGAACTTCACTGTTACTGAGGACAATGCCCATTGAGGGACACAGCCGTGAGCCTTCAGCAGCTGGGGGCTGGCAGCTTGGCCCTGAGGAGGGATCGGGTAGAACAGAACAGTATCTACTATAGTCTACCCCTTGCACCACTGCATTCACTTCCTTCTCATAATGAGTTAACTCCACTTGAAGAACGCTTGTCCAGGCCCTGGCCGGTTTGGCTCAGCGGTAGAGCATTGGCCTGCGGTCCAGAGAGACCTGGGTTCGGTTCCCGCTAAGGGCACGTACCTCGGTTGCAGTTTGTCCCCGGCCCTGGTTGGGCTGTGTGGGTGGCAGCCACTCGATGTGTCCCTTTCACGTCGATGTTTCTCTCTCTCTGCCTCCCACTCTATCTGAACAAAAAATGTAAAAATGTCCTCTGGTGAGGATAAAAAAAAAAAGAAAAGAAAAGAGCTTGTCCAGGATTTGGGGGTCTTGTTTTCTGGGACACTTAAAAGAGAAGGGTTAGTTATAGCCCCTGCCACCGCTGCAGTTGATTTTGAAGCCATTATAGACACTCCTTCTCCACCACCCTTCCTAGAGTACCTTCCACCAGCGCCCTGTTCTCTAGCTGCCTTTCCTGGTGAGATGAGAAAGACCTTATCTCTGAAAGGTCTTTTTTTTTTTTTTATCCTCACCCAAGGACATTTTTTGATATTTTGTTCAGATAGAGTGGGAGGGAGAGAGAGAGAGAAACATCGACGTGAAAGGGACACATCGAGTGGCTGCCACCCGCATGACCATCCAGGGCCGGGGACAAACTGCAACCGAGGTACGCACCCTTAGCGGGAACCGAACCCGGGTCTCTCCGGACCGCAGGCCGACGCTCTAACCGCTGAGCCAAACCGGCCAGGGCATCTCTGAAAGGTCTGAACCGTGCGTTACCATGGCCTCCTGAGTCTGTGACTGCTGTACTTTCCCCTCACCACTGGGCATTGAGAGCACCAAGAGATTCCTCAGAGCATCATTTAGGAACCAGACGCCTCACTGTCCCAGTTGTGTAGCAGCAGCTCTATCTCCTCCTAATGATCTGAAATCCACTACCACGGCCAGGGTGGTGACTCTTTTCTCTGTCTGCCGGTCACTTGGCATAAGGAGCCCAAAGAGACTGGGAGGCCACTGAACCTTAAAGTTTACTGAAAACCTTACTGGATCCCCTAATGCAAGCAGTCCTCCTCTGAGAACCAAGACCTATAGATTCACATTGTGTGGACCAGAAGCACAGAGTCCCCAAGTGGATCAATGGGACTGATATTAATTGGGCCAGTTCTATTTCTACCTCTCTGTTCCTGGATCCACACATCCTACAGCACCATATGATCATTGTCGTATGATGTCCTGGTGGATAGTATCCCATCCTTACAGAATATTATCTCCAGACCCGGGTTCGGTTCCCGCTAAGGGCACGTACCTCGGTTGCAGTTTGTCCCCGGCCCTGGTCGGTTGTGCGGGTGGCAGCCACTCGATGTGTTCCTTTCACGTCGATGTTTCTCTCTCTCTCTCTCTGTTCCTCTCTCTCCCTCCCACTCTACCTGAACAAAAAATGGAAAAATGTCCTCGGGTGAGGATAAAAAATAAAATTAAATTAAATTAAAAAAAAAACAGAATATCATCTCCAAGCTGGTGCATCAGTGATGCCATGAACAGGCCATTTCTCTATCTATCGTGCCCATGGCTCACTGGGTGGTGCAATATGTGACAGAACCAGAGCTCCCTGTAGTCGCATGTCTTCTGTCCTGTCTCATTTGCTGTAAAGAGGATTCTTCTGTCCGAGATGATGCTATGTGAGATCCCATGTGAATCTCAGTGAATCAAGTTCTCTGTAAGCCTCGGGAAGTGGTGGTAGCTGAGGCCCAGCAGACAGGAGAGGCAAACCCGTACCGTAAACATGTACTGCTCCTGGTCAAGATGAATCATTGCCCTTTCCAGGGTGGGAATCAACTTGCTACCAAGTGGACAACTGGTCTCCACGAGGAATAGTGCCATATTGTGAGCTTAGCATTGGTCTCTGTTGATGACAGGTTGGACATTCCACAGTACAAGTAGCTAGATCAGCCTTAATGAGGGGGAGCCCATGTGGTTGGGCTCATGAGTGACCTCGATCACTGCTGCCATGACTCCTTCACTCACGTACCTGTTACGCCACTGTGCCAGCATTGGGGGGACCAATGACAGAGGACAGCTGATGTCAACTGGCCGTCATTTTATCTACGTGGCTGTTTAGTGCCTCCTCTGTGGCAGCGGCTCTCTGGTAGATATTTATGTGTGATACAAAGATCTTCTCACTTGGTGCGTACCCCCACAGGTCCCCACATTCCTCTTCTCCAGATCTGTTTGTCCGGATCTTCTCATCTTTCTCCCTCCTGGACTCTGGTCCACCAGCCTGGCCATTTGCCACTGCCTGTGAGTCTATCTATTCTCCAACTTCAGGCTATTGTCTTTCTGCACAAGGTAAATTATTAGGTGCATCATCTAGACCTCTGCCCATTTCTCCTCAATCCTGTCTGTCGGGGCCATCCTGGACTGAGGCTGTAGTGTGGCAGCAACTTGTATTTGGCTCGCACTAACGTACCACGTTGACCTATCTGCCATTCAAGTTCAACCTTTTCCCTTCTCCATCCACTGGTCACGAGGTGTCCCTGTCAGATGTGGCCTTTGAGATCAGGTGAAGGAGAGATGCTGGTGCAACTGTGGTGGATGACATGGGCGTCTAGGCCACCTGTTCATGCAGTTTACATGTGCTCTCTGGTCCTACTTGTATCCAGTCCAGAAGTACCATTGTCATCACACAGTGGATTGCTGCTGCGCCTGCCCAAACTAATGGTTTGGTACGTCTTAGTCCTGGCTCTTTTTTTTTTTTTTTTTTTTTTTTTTTAATCCTCACCCGAGGATATTTTTCCATTTTTTTGTACAGATAGAGTGGGAGGGAGAGAGAGGAAGGGAGAGAGAGAGAGAAACATCGACGTGAAGGGACACATCGAGTGGCTGCCACCAGCACGACCAACGAGGGCCGAGGACAAACTGCAACCAAAGTACGTGCCCTGAGCGGGAACCGAACCCGGGTCTCTCCGGACCGCAGGCCGACGCTCTAACTGCTGAGCCAAACTGGCCAGGGCAGTCCTGGCTCTTGATGTGCAGTTTGGGCAACATGGTCATTTGATACCGTATATTTAGGTGCTCCGCGTATATCAGGGCCCAGAAGGGCTCAGAGAGCTGCTTTCTGAATAGCATGGCATGACTTTGTTCCAGAAGCTATATCCAGGCAGTTACATTGTTATTCTTCTATTCATATCAGGACTTGCTATAAACTCCATCCACCATCATTTCTCACTACAATTATCGCAAGTGTTAAGCCATATAGCCCAAGCCACAGGGATGCTAGCACCACAGGCTGGACTTGCTACAGAGTCCGTTCTTCCCTGGGTCCCACTCAAAGCCGGCAGCTTCTGTATCACCCATTTGACAGGTATCTCCAAGTGTAGAGCTTGCTGCTCCAAGACCCTGAGGAGGCTTATGAAATATGGTGCTGCTTTTTTAAAAAAATTTTTTTTCCTTTATTGATTTTAGAGACAGAGGAGGGGAGAGGGAGAAAGAGATAGAAACATCGATGAGAGAGAACATCGATTGGCCGCCTCCTGCATGCCCCCCACTGGGGATCGGGCCCACAACCTGGGCATGTGCCCTGACTGGGAATTGAATTGGCGACCTCTAAACGCATGGGTCAATGCTCAACCACTGAGCCACACCAGCCGGGCATGGCGCTCCTTTCTTAGTGGTGGGATAATATGCAATAAGTTGTCTTTTACTTTTTAGGGGTTGTCTCAACATGCCCTAACCCAGTGGGTTCCTCAAACCTTCATTGATGTGGTTGGGTCCTAATTTTTACAGGGTTCACCTCCCACTCTTTGGAGCCCATGTGTCTTATCAAGACCTCCAATATGTGTACCACTTCTTGCTCATCTGGTTGGATTAACATGTCACTGTCAACACTGCATCCATGTGATGTTTTGCAGAATGTCCAGATGGTTCAGAGCCCTTCAGATAATGAGAGGGTGGGAAAGTTACCATAGCCTGGAGCAAGACCATCCCTGTCTACTATTGTCCAGCCCACACAAAGACAAGCCATGCAAGATGGAAAAGAATGTATTTGCCAGACCCATGGCCACATACCATGTGCCAGAAGCAAAGATGCCACACTGGGCAAAGCAGCTGTGATTGGGGCTTTTGTTTGGCTAAGTGATCTACTTTCATTTACCATGATCCATCCAGTTCTTTTCATGCCGAGCTGGTGAATTAATTTGGATATGTTGGGGACCACCAACCCCACATTGTTTACATCATCGAAGGTGGCCCAAATCTCTGCCATGCCCCCAGGATGTGATGCTCCTTGTGATTGATTCACTCTCTTGGCTTGTGTGTGATGTTGCTTCTACCTCATATTCTTCATGGTGGTGGCCCTTATCTGTAAGCCAAGGAACCAATGCGCATGAGGAGTCTGCTAACCAGTATGTTCATTCCATTTAGACATTCAGGAACCAGAGAAATGATCCCTGGGTTGGTTCATACATGTGCTTCTCATTCTAATAAGGAAGCTCATGGTGGAGTTTTGTATACCTGGCATCAATGTCTATACCAACAATCCTTGAAAAGTCTGTGTGGTTGCTTTTTTTAAATTTTTTTTAATCCTCACCAGAGGACAGTTTTTCATTTTTTGTTCAGATAGAGTGGGAGGGAGAGAGAGAGAGAGAGAGAGAGAGAGAGAGAGAGAGAGAAACATTGATGTGAAAGGGACACGTCAAGTGGTCGCCACCCACACGACCCAACCAGGGCCGGGGACAAACCGCAACCGAGGTACGTGCCCTTAGCGGGAACCGAACCCGGGTCTCTCTGGACCGCAGGCTGATGCTCTAACCACTGAGCCAAACCGGCCAGGGTGCTTTTTTTTTCTTTTAAAAAATAACTTTACTGAGGTGTAATTTATATACCATACATTCATCCATTTTAATTTTTTTTTTTTTTTATCCTCACCCAAGGACATTTTTTTTCCATCCTTTGTTCAGATAGAGTGGGAGGGAGAGAGAGAGAGAGAGAGAGAAACATCGATGTGAAAGGGACACATCGAGTGGCTGCCACCCGCACGACCCAACCAGGGCTGGGGACAAACTGCAACCGAGGTACATGCCCTTAGCGGGAACCGAACCCGGGTCTCTCTGGACCGCAGGCCAATGCTCTAACCGCTGAGCCAAACTGGCCAGGGCTACATTCATCCATTTTAAATGTATAATTCAGTTGTTTTTTTTACTGCATTTAAAGACTTATGTAACCATTCTCAAAATCCAGGTTTAGATTTTTATCTTCCCCTCCCCAAAATCCTATATTTTTTAGCAATAATTCCCCATCTCCTCAGCTCTAAGCAACTACTGACCTACTTTCTTTTTAATACTATTTTTATTTTTCAACTATAGTCGACATACAATATTACATTACTTTCAGGTGTACAACAGAGTGGTTAGACATTTATATACCTCATAAAGTGATCACCCTGGTAAGTCTGGTACCCAGATGATATCATACATAGTAATTACAACATTATTGACTCTAGTATTTGTCTCCATGAATTTTCTCATTCTGGACATCTCATATAAATAGAAGTATATAGTATATGCTCTTTTGTGTCTGGCTTTTTCACATACCATAGAGTTTTGAGCTTCATCCATGTTGTAGCATTTTTCAGTACTTTCCTGCAAAGACTGTCTTTATAGCATTGACAGAGAAAGCATGAATGACTGATGAGAAGCCTCTTCGCTTTCTCTTCATCTTTAGAGGTTTCTCACCGGAAATCTTTTTTAAGATAGTTGGATTATGGATGACATTAGGGGAAGGCAATATCGGGACTGCTAGATCTTCAGGAGAGTTGATCAGGTCCTCTGTGCAAGTGTGGATGTCCAAAAGTCCAGCAAAGAAGTATCAGCAGCCTTTCCCAGTTTATTGAAGGACATGATGAGGATATATATAACTATTCAAATGGAAGAGATGCACAGGGCCAGGTATGAGGAAGGGGTACGGAGCTTCCACGCCCCTTCCAGACCCCCCATTCTCCCTGCATCTCCTGTATTCACCAACCCAGAAGTTCTGGTCTGATTTTTCTATGGCTGTGTTACCCAAGTAAGTGGCCACAGGACCCTTTGGAATAGGAATGACCCTCAACCAAAGAGAGTTGGGAACTGATAGCTAAGTACCCCAGCTTCCTTGCTCATTTGGAAGAACAATTATGCCCCACATTGTCTCCCAGAGAGTCCCCAGTGAGATTTTGCCTCAGTTGTGCCCACAGAAGTCACCTGCTGTTTAGCTCACCTTTGTTTTTGTTTTTAATCCTCACCCGAGGACATTTTTCCAATTTTTTGTTCAGACAGAGTGGAAAGGAGAGAGAGGAAGAAAGAGAGAGAGAAAAACATCGACGTGAAAGGGACACATCGAGTGGCTGCCACCCGCACGACCAACCAGGGCCGGGGACAAACTGCAACCGAGGTACATGCCCTTAGCGGGAACTGAACCCGGGTCTCTCTGGACCGCAGGCTGACGCTCTAACCGCTGAGCCAAACCGGCCAGGGCCAGCTCACCTTTGATTGAACTTCCTCCCTGCCTTGGCTCACGATCCCAGTCTATCACTATGGTTTTTGGAATCTCTTCCCAAGTGAACTACTTGTACCCACATCCTTTGGGTCACAGGGAACCCGTGCTAAGACAATAGTGCAGAAACAAAGTGACCTTAGAAGCCATCCTGTCTCTTCCTGACCTCCAGGCCCTCCCAGTCTGCACAGCTACGCAGGACTGGTTCCAGCAGCCTCCGCGGTGACCCAGCCTGACATCCAATTCTCATTGTCACACCTCTTCATTTTAGTCTCAACCCTTGATCCCTCCTACTGGGATGTAAAACCACTTCATCATCTTATGATTTTTTTTCTTTTTCTTTTCCGAGAGATGGAGAACAGCTGACCACTAACTTTAGTGTGAGAGCCCCTTATATACTCGAGCATGGGTATTAAGCTTTACTTCTCCAGGCGGAATAATCCAGGTTCTTCTAAAGAGTGCCCCTCAGTCCTCTTTTCCAGGGCTTTAAGCATCTCCGCGGCTGTGAGCTGTCACCCCCAGGAGTTCACCACAGACCAGCCTGCAGGCTTCTGGAGACCATCAGATGCATGTTTTAACCCAGAGAAGTTCACAGAGGGGGAGGTGCCCCAGCTGCTGTAAATCACCCTCTCCCTTGCCTCCTCCCCAAAGCTGGAGAACAAGGTCCAGCTTGCTGTTGAAGCCATAAAACTTCCCTTCTTCAAAGGGCCCCTTTATCGGGCATGTTCATTGTAGCCGGCGTGCAAGTCCACCAAGGGCCCATAAAACTTGCCCAGGCTTTGTGCGGATGACCCCACAGGCCTGCGCCTTGGGATCCCACCCTTAAGCCCACAATGAAACTGCTGCAGGGTTCACCCAGAAACAGACTGGGCTCAATTTGCCTTGTGATTTGTTTGTTAGCTTTACAAATGGCTTTTGAGGCCAGACAACCCCTCCTAACCCTGACTACTTGATGGGTGGAAGCTCAGGGACTTCCCAGGGAACTGTGGGGGCTCTTGGTCTCCATGGAGATCGCAAAACAATTCACCTCAGGGGAAAAGCTGGTGCTGCCCTTGAATGGTGAGCCAACATTCAGATGGCGCTGGGCTGTCCTGTGTCCGGTGGGCAGAGGTATTTCTCCTTTGACCTCACCAGCATGGTCCAGGGCCTACTCCCTAAGAAACTCCAAGGCCCTTGCCTGGTCCCTAATGATGAATCCACTCTAGCAATCCTACCAGCCCTGGTGAGCAACATCTGCGCGAAGCCAGTCAGCAGAAGGCTGGTACTGATCTCATACAGAGTCGTGGTTAAGAGCACAGCCTTCAGCCCTGGCCGGTTTGGCTCAGCGGTTGGAGCGTCGGCCTGCGGTCCAGAGAGACCCGGGTTCGGTTCCCGCTAAGGGCACGTACCGGCGCTGGTTGGGTCGTGAGGGTAGCAACCACTCGATGTGTCCCTTTCACGTCGATGTTTCTCTCTCTCTGTCTCTCTGTCTCTCTCTCTCTCTGTCCCTCCCACTCTATCTGAACAAAAAAAAACGAAAAAATGTCCTCAGGTGAGGATAAAAAAAAAAAAAAGAGTACAGCTTTCAAACAACCCAAATATCGATCCGAAATAGAAAGGATATTCATTCATACCATGGGATACAGAAGAACAAAGCAGGAGAGCGGATCTTGAAACTTCTCATCACAAGGGGAAAAAAGAATTTGTAACTATGGTGATAGATGTTAACTAGACTTAAATGTGGTGATCATTTCGCAATATATACAAATATCAAACCATTATGCTGTGCACCTGAAACAAATATGTTATATGTCAATTATAGCGCAATTAAAAAATTAAAATATATTTTTTTAAAAAACAAAGCATGGATACACACAATCGTGCGAATGAATCATAGAGACACTCTGCCAAGTGAAATAAGCCAGACATATTAGAGTAAATACTACATGCTTCCATTTATATGAAGCTTTAAAACAGGCAAAATGTAATCTATGGCAGTAAAAAAAGTTAGAGCAGTTACCTCTGGGAAGCTAAGGGGGTTGACATTGACAGGAAAGGGATGTAAGAAAGCTCTCTGGGAGTGTTAGAAATGTTCCCCATCTTGATCTGAGTGCTGGTCACATAGGTATATACACATAGAGGAAGTAATCAAGCTATCCACTTCAGATCTGTGCTCTTGCCCTGGCCAGTTTGGCTCAGCGGTTGGAGCGTCGGCCTGCGGTACAGAGAGACCCGGGTTCGGTTCCCGCTAAGGGCGCGTACCTCGGTTGCAGTTTGTCCCCGGCCCTGGTTGGTCGTGCGGGTGGCAACCACTCGATGTGTCCCTTCACATCGATGTTTCTCTCTCTCTCTCTTCCTCTCTCTCCCTCCCGCTCTGTCTGAACAAAAAAAATGCAAAAATGTCCTCAGGTGAGGATGAAAAAAAATTAAAAAAAAAAGATCTGTGCTCTTTCCCCATGTAAATGATACATTAGCATAGTACTGGAGGGAAAGCCCCAATTTCTGACCTACAGAACTATGAGCAATAAATGGCTGTTGTTTTAAGCTGCTAAATTTGTGGTAATCTGTTACACGGCCATAGAAAACTAATGCTTCTCGGTTCTGACATTTGTCCTGCCCCCGGTTTACTGTGTGACCAAGGGTATGTCACTTAACCTCTCTGAGCTTCAGCTGCCACACTTAATGAAAACAATCACTCATTTCCTGCCTGCAGGATTAATGTGAAAATCGAATTAGTTAATATATGTGAAAGCACTTGGAAAGTTATAAATGAAAGTTTATTATTGTCATATTAAAAATAACCCCTCACCCGGTCGGTGTGGCTCAGTGGTTGAGCATCGACCCATGCACCAAGAGGTTGCTGGTTCGATTCCCGGTCAGGGCACATGCCCGGGTTGTGGGCCCGATCCCCAGTGGGAGGCACGCAGGAGGCAGCCAATCGATGTTCTCTCTCATCGATGTTTCTATCTCTCCCTCTCCCTTCCTCTCTCTCTAAAAATCAATAAAGAAAATAATAATAATAATAATAATAACCCCTTAACTTTGAGCACAGGAAATGATTTCAAATCAACAAGCCCAGGTCTGATAAGCCTCTCTTGTTGTAGGCCCTCAGCCATAGCATCAGCTGGATGTGGGCCGGTTCCGCGCTGGGTCTGGCAAGCTTGGGAATGAATGACGTCAAATGCGCTTCCTCTGAACACTGCCGCCTACATCCCATTTCGTCTCTGCCATGAATGTGACACAGGCAGATGCTTCACATTTATTTACTACTATATATATATAATTTTTTACTTCCCCAAAGTAAAAAACAGGAATTTTATTTTTCACTTGCTAGAAAGTTCTATGCCGTCTAGAACCCTACAGCTCTCCCTCTGATGGGGAAATACTGCCTTATATGAATGACTCTGAGCTAGCCCAAATCCTGAGTGCTGCCCTCTTAAAATATTATCGCTGTATCTTTTTTCCTAAGGACTAAAATCTCTTTCACCTATGATGATCAGATTAGAGCATCATACTTAATCCATCAATACATTTTTTTTCCTTAAATTTTTCTCACTTCTCCTGTTTTTTCCACACACATGTGCCTTTCCCTCCCCACCCCCATGCGCCCAATAGTTCTATTGTACTTTTGATTGGATCACTACTCAGTGTTTATCTTATTAAATGCTTAAATGTTTTTTAAATATTATTTTATACAGCTGATCCATGTTGTGAATGATGTTTTGTTTGCTCGTTTGTTTGTTTTTCTTGCACAATCCTTCCCATGGAGTTAATAGTTAAAACCTTTTGGTTTTTGCCCGGCCGATGTGGCTCAGGGTTGAATGTCAACGTCAACCCACACTCTAAAAGGTCACTGGTTCGTTTCCCAGTCAGGGCACATGGCCAGGTTGTGGGCCCGATCCCCAGGGGGGGGCATGCAGGAGGCAGCTAATCAGTGTTCTCTCTCATCAATGTTTCTATCTCTTTCTTCCTCTCCCTTCCTCTCTCTCTAAAATCAATAAAGAAAAAAAAAATTTTTTTTTTACAAACCTTTTGGTTTTCTTAGTTTTCTACATATTAATCAGTAACACAACTGTAGACTTTGCCAGGTAGCTAAATCTCCTCTGAAGACCTTCAGACATGTCAAGTATTCAATCGATTTCATCTTGTGGGAAATCTCTCTTCTGGAGTCTCTCATCTGTCCCATGTGGACCAGCTGCCCTCCAGGCCCTGTACACACATGATGTAGTATATATTGACCCCTTATTCTGAGCCCAGACACTGTGATATTTGAGGATCACAACAACCTTATGAGGTACATATTTCTATTTCCAGGACACTAAGTCTCAAAGAGATTAAATAACCCAATTAAAATATAGCTTATGAGTAGCAGAACCAGGATTTTAACCTATGATCATTTAACTCCAAAGCCCTGGGTTGGTTGATTCTAAATCATTTCCTGGGCTCAAAGTTGGGATTATTTTTAATATGACAATAATGAACTTTCATTTGTGAGCTGCTTTATAACTTTCCAAGTGCTTTCACATATATTAACTAATTTGATTTTCACATTAATCCTGCAGGCAGGAAATGAGTGATTGTTTTCATTAAGTGTGGCAGCTGAAGCTCAGAGAGGTTAAGTGACATACCCTTGGTCACACAGTAAACTGGAGGCAGGACAAGTGTTAGAACTGAGATGTATTGGTTTTCTATGGCTGTGTAACAGATTACCACAAATTCAACAGCTTAAAACACAAACAACTTATTAGCTCCTAGTTCTATAGGTCAGAAGTTGGGGCCCTGCGTGGCTGGATTGTCCGCTTAGGTCCTCCCAAGGCTAAAATCAAGGTGTTGGCCAGGGCTTCGATCTCACCTGGAGCTCAGAGTCCCCTTTCAGGTTCACTCAGGTTGTTGGCAAGATTCAGTTTCTAGCCATTGTAGGATCGAGGAGTCCATTTTTTTGCTGGCTATTTTCCAGGGGTCACTGTCAGCACCTAGAGACCACGTTCAAGTTCTTGCCACATGGCCCCCACCATTTAAAACCAGGAGCGGAGCCCTGGCCGGTTTGGTTCAGCGGTTAGAGCATCGGCCTGCGGTCCGGAGAGACCCGGGTTCGGTTCCCGCTAAGGGCACGTACTTCGGTTGCAGTTTGTCCCCGGCCCTGGTTGGTCGTGCGGGTGGCAGCCACTCGATGTGTCCCTTCACGTCGATGTTTCTCACTCTCTCTCTCTTCCTCTCTTTCCCTTCCACTCTATCTGTACAAAAAATGGAAAAATATCCTCGGGTGAGGATAAAAAATAAAATAAAACCAGGAGCGGAGAATCTCCCTGACACCAAATATGTCTCAGGTGTTGGGTTCTTCTCATTAGGAGGAACCCAGTCCCTTGTAAAATAATTTTTCTTTATTGATTTTTAGAGAGAGAGGAAGGGAGGAGAGAGATAGAGACATGGGTGAGAGAGAACATTGATTGGCCGCCTGCTGCATGCCCCCCACTGGGGATCGGGCCCACAACCTGGGCATGTGCTCTGACCAGGAGTTGAACTGGTGACCTCTTGGTGCATGGGTTGATGCTCAACCACTGAGCCACACCAGCTGGGCAAGCCCAGTCCCTTTTAAAGACTCACCTGATTAGGTCAGGCCCACCAAGGATAATCTTCCTTTCTTAAAGTTGACTGTACAATACAGCATAACCTAATCAAGGAGTGTTATGCCACCATACTTATAAGTCCCTCCCCACTCAAGGAGAAGGTATTCTATGGAGTATGGACCTTGGGGCATGTCTTGAGAATTCTGCCTACCACAGAAAGTGTACTGGAAATAGCATTCTCCCCACTGTCGACAGGGCTTCCTTGACCACTCACGCTGAGAACTCCATGCCCATTCCAGGTTATATTAAAAAAAGACAGCCCTGGCCGGTTTGGCTCAGTGGTTAGAGCGTTGGCCTGCGGTCCAGAGAGACCCAGGTTCGGTTCCCGCTAAGGGCACGTACCTCGGTTGCAGTTTGTCCTCAACCCTGGTTGGTCGTGCGGGTGGTAACCACTCGATGTCTCCCTTTCACGTCGATGTTTCTCTCTCTCTTCCTGTCTCTCGCTCCCACTCTATCTGAACAAAGAATGGAAAAATGTTCTCGGGTGAGGATAAAAAAAAATAAATAAACAAAATAAAATGTGGAGTGATTATTTTAAAATAAATAAATAAATAAAAATTAAAATTAAAAAACTAGACAGCCCTGGACAGTGTTCCCAGTGGTTAGAGCATTGGCCCATGCACCAAGGGGTTGTGGGTTCAATTCCTGGTCAAGGGCACGTACCTGGGTTGCAGGTTCCATCCCTGCCCCCAGTCAGGGTGCGTGCAGGAGGCAACCAAATGATATGTCTCTCTCACATCAATGTTTCTCTCTCTCTGCTCCCTCCCTCCTTCCTTCCCTTTCCCTCGCTCTAAAAATCAATGGGAAAAAAAAATATCCTCGGGTGAGGATTACCACCCCCCCCCAAAAAAAGACACGTCATTATGAAATCCCCTTGTGCCAATGCCTTACAGCGAGGCTGTGGAGCTGGTGAATGTGTCTGCCTCAACTCATTACATCAGAGACTTCTAATATATTCTGGGGTCCTACCTGGTCGTTGTAAATTTTAGCCTGAGTTTTTTAAAACAATCCTTCACCAGAAATCAGCCTGTCACAGAAAGACAAATGCTGTATGATTCTACTGACGTGAGGTGCCTAGAGTAGTCAAATTCACAGAAACAGGAAGTAGAACGTCGGTTGCCAGGGGCTGGGAAGAGAGGAAATGGGTATGAAGTTTCAGTTTTGCAAGATGGAAATGTTCTGGAGAGCTGTTGCTTAGCAATGTCAATACACTTAACACTACAGAGCTGTACGCTTACTTATGGCTCAGACAGTAAACTTTATGTTATGTGGGGTTTTGTATCGCAGTTCAAACTAAAATGAAATTTAAAAAATGAAAAAGGGCCCTGGCAGGTTTGGCTCAGCGGTTGGAGCGTCGGCCTGCGGACCAGAGAGTCTCGGGTTCGGTTCCCGCTAGGGGCACGTACCAAAAAATAAAAATAAAAAAAGGAATCACTCACCAAAACTTTCTGTGAAGTGAAGTACGCAATAGCTCTTCAAGAAGCCTCAGGGGCAGAAAATTACTAGAAAGTCGTCTGGATGTGGAGGACTCGCTCTCCTGACATGTGTCCCACCCTCCTTCTCTGTGCCTTCCGGACTGCAGAGCCTGCAAAGCCAGGGTTCTGCGTGCTAATTGGATCCCACCAATCAGATGCTCTCATGGGCGATTCGGAGGGTGGGAGTGAGGCCAAGGCCACATCCCATTGACAACAGTGGTTTCTGCAGTAGTTTCCAGTGCCCAACACGAGCCTCATAGGTGTCAATTGGCAGTTGTGGCAACAGCATTAAGGGTCTTGCCCTGGCTGGTTTGGCTCAGCGGTTAGAGCGTCAGCCTGTGGTCCAGAGAGACCCGGGTTCGGTTCCCGCTAAGGGCACGTACCTCGGTTGCAGTTTGTCCCCGGCCCCGGTTGGGGTCATGTGGGTGGCAACCAGTTGATGTTTCTCTCTCTCTCTCTCTCTCTCTCTCTCTCTCTCTCTCTCTCTCTCCCTCCCTCCCTCCCTCCCTCTTACTCTATCTGAAGATAAATGCAGAAATATCCTCGGGTAAGGATTAAAAAAAAAAAAAAGAGTCTTCCTGACTGTCTGGCCAGTGTGGTTCAGTGGTTGAGCATCGACCCATGCACCAAGAGGTCGCCAGTTCGGTTCCCAATCAGGACACATGCCTGGGTTGTGGGCCCGATCCCCAGCGGGGAGCATGCAGGAGGCGGCCCATCGATGTTCTCTCTCATTAACGTTTCTCTCTCTCTCCTTCTCCCTTCCTCTCTAAAATCAATAAAGAAAAAAAATTATTGCCCTGGCCAGTTTGGCTCAGAGGTTAGAGCGTTGGCCTGCGGTCCCGAGAGACCTGGGTTCGGTTCCCGCTAAGGGCACGTACCTCGGTTGCAGTTTGTCCCCGGCCCTGGTTGGGTCGTGCGGGTGGCGACCACTCGATGTGTCCCTTTCACGTCGATGTTTCTCTCTCTCTCTCCCTCTCTCTCCTTCCCACTCTATCTGAACAAAAAAAATGAAAAAAAATGTCCTCCGGTGAGGATAAAAAAAGAAAAAAGAATAAGAAAAAAATTATTTTAAAAAAAATGAGTCTTCTGACCTCTGGATCACAGCTAAGGTGGCATGCTCTTGACACCCGCAGTCCCCATAGAGCCGTCTCGTCTCCTACCTTCCTGGTTAAGGTGGCGATAGGTAGCTGCCCTTGGCAGGCCAGTAGTTTCCTGCTGTCATTCCGAGAGTCATTCCTGCAGGGCCAACCAAAAGCCCGGTCCTCCCATCCTTAGAACAATTTTGCAAATACCCACTACATCGAGCTAAATCCCTTTCTGCTCAAAGCGGGTGGACTGATTTCTTTTTCCTACAACTGAACCCTCAGTGTTAGTCACACATGCCAGTCAGACCTGTCAATGCTTTGGCGTTTGATCATTATATCACGTGAGGTTTTGGTGGCACCTGACAGAGGCCAGCATCTCTGACTTTTTCCAGGGCTGTGCTGGGGGCCTTATACGTAAATGGAGGCTTTAGCAAGTATTCCCACCTGCACACTTTTACCCGGTCTCCGTACACTGGAATCCACACCCAGCTGGGCCCCACTGCCGTTGGATGGGGCTTTATTTCTCTCCTTTCCCTTTCACAGCTACTGGAGAACTTTTCCCCTCTACTCAAGCTCCAACCCTGATTGTAGCAGAGCCTAGGGCTGCCCACGCAAGGAATCCATCCTCCCCACCCATTTCCTTCTCACAGAACCCAACCTTGTTTGGATATTAATCAAATAGCTCTTCATTTGAGGTAGCATGTTCTATGATGGGTTTATGACCCAGTCCTGGCTAATAAGAGAGTCTTCTGGGAAGCTTCTAATAAGAATTTTTCTTCCTGATAAGAAGTGAGAGAGGCCCTGGCCGGTTTGGCTCAGCGGTGAGAGCGTCGGCCTGTGGACCAGAGAGACCCGGGTTCGGTTCCCGCTAAGGGCACGTACCTCGGTTGCGGTTTGTCCCCGGCCAAGGTTGGGGTCGTGTGGGTGGCAGCCGCTCGATGTGTCTCTCTCACGTCGATGTTTCTCTCTCTTCCTCCTTCCCTCCTTCCCGCTCTAACTGAAAATAAATGCAAAAATGTCCCCGGGTGAGGATAAAAAAAAAAGAAGTGAGAGTGGAGGGTTTTCTCATTGCCTCATTGCACATAAGTTCCTCTCCTAAAACAGGTACTTGATGCCAGGAACTACAGCAGTCATCTTGACACCATGAGGTGACCGGAATGGGAAGAAAGGGCCAATGGCTAAGGATGGCAGGACACAGTGGCTGACAGAACTGGGTCCTTCATGCAACTAATGAACCACGGGCAAACCCTGGAACTACCTACCTCCAGACTTCTTGTTAGCTAAGCAGTTAAGGCCCTTAAGATTTAAGCCACTGCCCTGGCCGGTTTGTTCAGTGGTTAGAGCATTGGCCCACAGACCAAAGAGTCACAGGTTTGATTCCAGTCAAGGGCATATAGTCAAGGGCATATACTTCAGTTGTGGTTCAGTCCCCGGCCCTGATCAGGGTCGTGTGGGAGGCAACCAATCAATGTGTCTCTCTCACATCAATGTTTCTCTCTGTCTCCCTCCCTCCCATTCTATCTAAAGGTAAATGGAAAAATATCCTCGAATGAAGATGTTTGAATGGAAAAAAATAGATTTAGGCCACTAATAGTTGGATTTTCGAGTACTTGAAGTCAAAAGCCTTTCTAGCCCTGGCCAGTTGAGCTCAGCGGTCAGAGCGTCGGCCCACGGACCAATGAGTTGCAGGTTCGATTCCAGTCAAGGGCACGTACCTCGGTTGTGATTCACCCCCAGCCCTGGTTGGGGTCGTGTGGGAGGCAGCCACTCAATGTGTCCCTTTCACATCGATATTTCTCTCACTCTCTCTCTCTGTTCCTCTCTCTCCTTCCCACTCTATCTGAACAAAGATGGAAAAATGTCCTCGGGGGAGGATTAAAAAAAAAAAAAGCCTTTCTAGCTGACACATCTAGCTCATTCCTGAGAACCCTGGCAGATGCCCTTGCCTTCAACTTTGCAGAGGAAATGGAGTCTTCTTCCTGCCCACCACCCACCTGACACACAAGCATTCTCCCTCCCCTCTGGTCTCATAGCCACGGGCCTCTTATCTGATCTGAGGCTAATCTCTCCCTTGTGCTCCTGACACCAGCCCTGCCCCTCTGCGGGGACCTCAGCTGTCACCTCCTTTCTCTCCTGCAGTCCCTTCCCAAGGGTGGTCTTGAGTTAGCACCCAGGGCTGTGTGTGCTGCACTGAGTGGACATGTCTCGCCCTGATCACCGAGTAGCTGCTTCTCAAGGGCCCCTTCCCTGTGCCCTGGGTGAGCCCCAGGAGGTAAAAGAAACATTAGAGGTTCAGAGCCTGGACCTGTTCCCTGACCCCGGAGTAAGCAGTTGCCCGGGACTGTGTGTATAGCGGGTACTCATGCCAACATCTGCTTCCCACTGCCAGGCTTATTTTCTTCTGCTTTTCCTCCTTATTTTTTTATTGAGGGCATATTTTCTTTATCTTTAAGGCTTTTATAGCTTTGTCTCTCAGCCTTGTTTTAGTATATTCTGTTGTTATGATTTATGTTGCTTTTACTGGCTCCTTACCCTAGCACATAAACATGTTTAAGTTTGCCACAGCTTAAAAAAATAAAATAAAACAAAAAAACCCTTCCTCGACCCCGGGTTGTTGCAGAGTTTCGGCATCCTCTCTGTCTCTCCCTTCGGAAGACATCCGCACTCACGGATTTCTTCACTTCCCACTCAATCCTGAACTTCCGTCTCCAAGACCAGCTGCTCAGCCTAACCTCGCCTAGCACGACGGGGTTTTGTTGGCAGGATGCTGGGAATTTCTCCCAGCTGTGGGAAGAAAAGAAAAAAGGGATGCGGCTGGGCCACCAGGACCTCTGGGACTTTTTTCTTGTGGCTCCCATTCCCTCTGGTCTCCCAGCTTCTCCCTGGAGAGATGCTCTTCCCTCCACGTGATTCCCAGCTGCTCCAGAGCCTTCTAGCCAATGTACCCTCTTGGCTCCAGTTTGAAAATCGCAGGGAAGGATTCTGATTGGTCCAACCTGGGTCAAGTATCTTGCCATGGATCAATCAGCCAGAGCCACAGGAGGCAAAGTCAGAGAGCAGAGACCAAGCCTCAAGGAGGGGAATCAAGAGCCAGCTTCTCAGCTGGCCTCTTCCTCGCCAACAGCAGCTGCTTGAACCTCTTCTCATTCAGGCGGGGGGCCCCACCTCTACATGGCGCAGGCCTGACCTCTTCCTGTGTGTTGGTTTCTTTCAAATGCCAACACCTGCCTGAAGCCATGGGGCTCTGCTCTGCTCATATATACGACAGGGCAGCAAAACTGAGAAATTACGTACCTCCGGTTGACTTTCAACCATGACTCCCAGGTGCATAGATGGCTTTGCTTCCTCAGCCCTCAAGGGGGCAAGTGTAGCCCGGCCGGTGGGGCTCAGTGGTTGAGCATCGACCCACGCACCAAGAAGCTGCCAGTTTGATTCAGGGTCAGGGCACATGCCTAGGTTGCGGGCCTGATCCCCAGTGGGGAGCATGCAGGAGGCGGCCAATCCATGTTCTCTCTCATCAGTGTTTCTCTCTCTCTCTCCCTCTCCCTTCCTTTCTCTCTAAAATCAATAAAGAAAAAAAAATTTTTTTTTTTAAAAAGAGGGCAAGTAGCCCTGGCCGGTTTGGCTCAGCAGTTGGAGCGTCGGCCTGCGGTACAGAGAGACCCGGGTTCGGTTCCCACTAAGGGCACGTGTCCCTGGCCCTGGTTGGTTGTGAGGGTGGCAGCCACTCGATGTGTCCCTTCACATCAATGTTTCTCTCTCTCTCTCTTCCTCTCTCTCCCTCCCGCTCTATCTGAACAAAAAGTGGAAAAATGTCCTCGGGTGAGGATAAAAAAAAATAATAATAAAATAAATAAAAAAAGAGGGCAAGTATAGTGGTCACAGAGATGTGCCCCCAGGTGCCCCTTCAAGGAAGGACTTGTCGCCCCAGGGTCAGCAGACAGTCTCCAAACACTAACAACCACTTCACCCTGCGGCACTTCCTTCCCAGAGGAGCCCACATCCAGTGACTGGCCATTTCACCCACCGTGGGACAACTCCGACGGGCCACGTAGGCTTCAGTGTTCTCCAGGGGATTGGTCCAGGCTTTGCCAGGTCAGCTTTGCAGTTCAAAACCTCCCTCCGCCCAACCCCACCTCCTCCCCCTCCATCCCCAAATGCAGTTCGTAAAAACAATCTCAGATGCCAAATGTCACTTTGGTTTCTGCATCCAGAGAACCTAAGCTGTGACAGGCACCCCTGAACTGTGTGTCCTACAAAGCCTCCCAGAGGCCCCTGTGGGGCTGAGCACCAGTTGCCCATAGTGGGAACCGGCTTGGTAATATTCTCTCTTCAGTAGCTGCTTCCCCCCCGTCTCACTTCCACACTCGCCTTATTCTCTAAATCTCCTAAAATCTACTTGCTCTAAAGTCCTTCTCTTGGGGACAACACAAACTCAGACACCAGGATTATTGTGTCGGAGAGGAGGAAACCTTCCTCTACTCCCAAGGTTCTTTTGGCTGGTCTAACAATTAAATCTACATGAGACAGATTAACAAGAGAAAAATAACCAGATTTTATTACATAAGTACGTACGGAAACCCCACATACTGAAGACAGCAATGGAAAATTAAGTATATGTGCCATTCTGAGCGAAGGATGAGATCAGGCCTCAGAGGGGAGGGAGGTCATTGACAGGACAACCGAAGAGCAGATGTTCAGTAATTAGATGTTTGCCCTGCCCTATAGGTAGGTCATAAAGTTTTTTCCAGTAATAACTCTTATGACAGGCAAGGCCCCCGATTTGAATTCTTTCAGAAAGAGGTAAAAGTTTCTCTTGAGCGTACACGGTCTGAATTGCCTTCGATTCAAAATAATTCACATGCCAAAGTGGCACGTCTTGGGGGAGGTCTGTTGTGAACACCTTCGATTGTGACTTTTTTGTTAAATGCAGAGTACCACCCTTCATCCGCAACGTGTACCAGTGTGACCATGAGCTCTTCCTGAGATGCTTTCCTCCCTCAACGAGCTGGGCTTCCTGCCCCTCTGCTGCCCACTGCTTTACCGGCCCCTCTTCCTCTCCAGGGAAGCTTCCTCTGACACCCAACACATTCAGTGGATCTCAGCACTGCCCTGGAGTCAGCCACCACTACACGGGATGGCCCGCGCTGCCTCCTGCCCAGCTCTCTCTCAAGCTCTGGACTCAGACATTCAACTGCCTTCTGGCCCTCTCTATGCGGATGCCCCACGGATGCGTCAAATCGACATGGCAGGACTGAACTAACTCATCACCTTTGGTTGTTGTTGTTAATCCTCACCCGAGGATATTTTTTTCCATTGATTTTTAGATAGAATGGAAGGGAGGGACGAGGGTGGAGGGACAGCGATGTGAGAGACACATTGATTGGTTGCCTCCTGCATGACCCCAACTGGGACCAGGGATCTAATGTGCCCTTGACCAGTAATTGAATCTGCAACCCTTTGGTCCGAGGGCCAACGCTCTAACTGCTGAACCAAACTGGCCAGGGTTCATCACCTTTTTCTTTTTCTTTTTTTATCCTCACCCGAGGACATTTTTTCATTTATTGTTCAGATAGAGTGGGAGGGAGAGAGAGAGAGAGAGAGAGAAGCATCGACATGAAAGGGACACATCGAGTGGCTGCCACCCACACAATCCAACCAGGGCCGGGGACAAACTGCAACCGAGGTACGTGCCCTTAGCGGGAACTGAACCCGGGTCTCTCTGGACCGCAGGCCGACGCTCTAACCACTGAGCCAAACCGGCCAGGGCTCATCACCTTTTTCTAAGCCAGCTTCCCCTCCTACATTCGCCTTGTCAGCAAATAGTATCACTGTTTGTTGTCCCCAAAACCAGCTCTCTGGAAGTCACCCATCTCCCCACTGCCTCATTAGCACTTTCTTGTCCTGGTGCAAACCCAATCCCCTGCCCCCAATCAGTCTCCCCATTTCCAGGCTTTACTAACCATGTGACCTTGAATAAGTCATCAAATCTCTCTTGGTGTCAGTTTCTACACCTAAAAATGGGCTTTTAATAAAATTACCTACTCTATAGATTTGCTGTGAGGTTTAAAAGACTTTGCACATGTAGCCCTGGCCGGTTTGGCTCAGCGGTTAGAACGTCGGCCCGCGGACCAGAGAGTCCCAGGTTCGGTTCCTGCTAAGGGCACGTACCTCGGTTGCGGTTCATCCCTGGCCCTGGTTGGGGTCATGTGGGTGGCAGCCAGTCGATGTGTCTCTCTCACATTGATGTTTCTCTCTCTCTCTCTTCCCCCCCATCTCCCTCCCACTCTATCTGAAGATAAATGCAAAAGAAAAAATGTCCTCAGATGAGGACAAATAAAAAAATAGATTAAAAAAAAAGACTTTGCACATGTAAAATTCTTACAAAAGTATATGGCACATACTAAGTACTCTATGATTGTTAGGTTTTTATCATTGTTTCTGTTGTTGTTTATTTTTATCCTTCTTTTTTTAAAACATGTTTTTATTGATTATTTAGAGAGAGGAAGGGAGACAGAGATAGAAACATTGATGAGAGAGAAACATTGATCGGTTACATCCTGCACGCCCCCCACTGGGGATCGAGCCTGCAACCTGGGCATGTGCCCTGACCGGGAATCGAACTGGGACCCCTCAGTCCACGGGACGGTGCTCCATCCACTGAGCCACACTGGCCGGGCAGTCTTTACCTTTCTTAAGGCCCTCATCAATTTCCGTCTTATCCTGTTCAGTTACTTAGACGCCGTCTTTAAATGCTCTGCTGGCCTCCAAGATTCTTGAGGGCAGGGTTGTATCTTATTCATCTATCTATCTATCTATCTATCTATCTATCTATGACCAATGTCCTTCCATACCTACTTCCTGTCAGCCACACTTCCACTCAGATGTAGCGCTGGAGTAGCTAGGGGAATATTTTCTTTTTTTTTTATCCTCACCTGAGGACATTTTTTCCATTTTTTGTTCAGACAGAGTGGGAGGGAGAGAAAGGAAGAGAGAGAGAGAGAAACATCGATGTGAAAGGGACACATCGAGTGGCTGCCACCCTCACAACCCAACCAGGGCCGGGGACAAACTGCAACCGAGGTACGCGCCCTTAGCGGGAACCGAACCCGGGTCTCTCAGGACCGCAGGCTGACGCTCTAACTGCTGAGCCAAACCGGCCAGGGCTAGGGGAGTATTTTCTATCCAGCTATGGGGAAGCTGAGTTAGGGGTATATTTAATTTGGGTTCGGTGGGTGTTTGTGCGTGTTTGTAAGATGCAGCTAGCAGCTATCCCAGTATAAGAACAGCTTCCAGAAACACTCCCCCCACCCACTGGGCTGACTCCCCAGGGGATGTAACATGAAGATTCAGACCCACTGGGCTGACTCCCCAGGGGATGTAACATGAGGTTATATCTCAATGCAAACATGTCCTATGGTACCCAGAACCAGAAGGGTAGTGGAGGAGAAACAAGGCTTGAAAAGTATGGAATCAGAAGCTACTCTGTGGAAAATTCTTCCAATCATCAGACATGAAACATTATAAGCGGGGGATTTAGTTCTTATTCATCCCCAAACGAAGGAAAGTCTGCTGTCGGGAATAGATTCAGCAATACAATGTATACGATCGTGAATGCACCACATATTTCTTTTTCCTTTTTCATGGAATGTGTGTGGAGTAGAATTTATCAGAATTTCTGGTTTGTAGGGCGCAAACCTCTAGCAGCAAAACAGTGAGTAGGTCTGTCTGTGAAGGTACGTGTTTCATCCACTTCAGTGAATTGGACCGGATCTTAGAAGACGTGATGCCTCTTGTTCTGATGAAGTCTGGCAGTTCCAGATGAAACAGCAGGTAAAATTGCCACTGACACAGCGAAATACCCTGAAGAAACATATTTATCAATGAATCCATTTTTATCCCGCAAGGGTAATTCGATTACATAATTATGTAGCCCCGTGCCATGTAGTGGCAATTTAAGAAGGCATTTGAATTGCTCTTGTATGCCCTAATTTCAAATTAACTTTATATAGAGAGAGAGACATATATATATATATTTTGAATTATTGATCAAACCAAAAACCCATCACTGAGTATGCAGCCAAAAGTTGTAAGAGAAAAAGTACTATAGAGACGTGTTAGACTATAGTATAGTACATACTATAAAATATAGTATGTTACCTTGTCTGGATTTCGTGAGGTTTGGGTATCTATCAACTCTTTAAAATTCAGGATTTCTCGTGATTTCTCATCAGGCCAAATTTTGCACCTGTAATCTTCCGTTCTTTTCCTTAAAGATGGACCTGAAAATTGTGTGAGTTGCAGGCCCTACAATGCCCGGACCGTCCTCTGTTTTCACCCCATGACCCGCACGTGCGCACTGTCATCACCGCCGTCCGTGCCCACCGCACTGCACCCACATTCCCTCGGCTGAGCATGCTCAGAGGTGTCTCTTGACAGAGGGAAGAAAGGGCCAAGTATAAAAGGCTGTAGTTCTATCATGTAATAGAGCTGGAATTTGGAAACCACAGAGGTGAGCCGGTGGGACAAATTCAGTCAGCTGACTCCCACTTTGGGGACTGAAGGACAGGGATGTTTGGCAAATAGAAAAAGAAAAAAGAAAAAAAGGAGGGATCTTCCTTTCTGACGGGCCAGGCCGAATGACTCCCACAAAGAAGGGTGGCAAGAAGGGCCATTCTGCCATCAAGGAATCAGTGACGAGAAAATACACCATCAATATTCACAAGCGCATCCAGGGAGTGGGTTTCAAGAAGCATGACCCCCAGCCACTCAGAGAGACCCAGAAATTTGCCATTAAAGAGATGGGAACTCCAGCCCTGGCCGGTTTGGCTCAGCGGTTAGAGCGTCGGCCTGCGGTCCGGAGAGACCCGGGTTCGGTTCCCGCTAAGGGCACGTACCTCGGTTGCAGTTTGTCCCCGGCCCTGGTTGGTCGTGCGGGTGGCAGCCACTCGATGTGTCCCTTTCACGTCGATGTTTCTCTCTCTCTGTTCCTCTCTCTCCCTCCCACTCTACCTGAACAAAAAATGGAAAAATGTCCTCGGGTGAGGATAAAAAAAAAAAAGAGATGGGAACTCCAGATGTACATATTGACACCAGGCTCGACAAAGCTGTCTGGGCCAAAGCAGTAAGGAGCGTTCGATGCCGTATCTGGGCAGAAAACGTAAAATGAGGATGAAGATTCCCCAAACAAGCTCTATACGATGGTTGCCCACATACCTGTCACCGCTTTCAAAAATCTACGAACAGTTAATGCGGATGAGAACTACCTGCTGATTGTTGGATAAAGCTATAAAACTGGGGAAAAAAAGAAAGAAAAGAAAAGAAAAAAGGGGGAAAGAAAAGACCCAGAGTGGGCTACAGTTCTGTGTTTGACCACAAGATGGAGGTAAAAGAGTAGTCTCTCCATTCAGTCAAAAACTCATTAAGAGCTAATCAAGGTAAAGTGGGTTTTTCCATGTTTCCCGCCGGGGCCGGCTCCCCTTTGCCAAGCCTCAGCGCACTTCCTATTGTTCCCTTCTTTTTGGTTCAAGTCGTCACAAATCTGCATTTTTGTTTGTTAACTCAGCTGTAGCCCGCAGTTTGTCTTCTAGACAACTTCTCTGCTTCTTATGGTTAAGGATTATGTTCTTATTAACTATTATTAGAAGAATTTTCTGACTCGGAAGTCTCAGGACTTAAAACTAAAGTCTTAGCTCAATAACTGCCTGATCGTGTGCCGCTGTGCTTGGAAGTTTCATTCCCCGGCTTCGAGCTCGTGTGCATGTCTCCTACCTCTCCCCAGGCGGGGCTCTGTTCAGAGTGCTATCTGAGACACCGGCCCCATTCCCGTCTGTCTGAGGGAGATATGGGTCCATCTAGTTTCACCGGGGCCCTGTGAAGAATTAATTACTCCTATATTAACCATAAGAAACAGGAGCGACTTGCCTAAGAAAGACAACGATCAAAATAGATAGAGTCAAGCTTCCTGAATCCAACCCTCCGTTTTCCGAGCTGACATTGGACACGATCACCCTCCTTCCCCCAGATTTTGGCAGGCCTTAGCCCCTTAGGCCAACACCATCGGCTCAGAACACTTCGCACAGAAAGCACAGCGCAGTGACTGACCACCTTCTTGACCTCTTCTGAGAGCTTGGCTGTCACTGAGGGCCCTTGACCTGGACACGTACTTGGTATATTGGTGGGGGCTCTTTTTTTTTTTATCCTTACCCGAGGATATTTTTCTATTTATCTTCAAGTAGAGAGATAGAGAGGGAAAGAAACATCGAAGTGAGAGGGACACATCAACTGGTCCCTCCCGCATGACCCCGACCAGGGCCGGGGACGAACCACAACCGAGGTACGTGCCTTGGCTGGAATTGAACCTGCGACTCATTGGGCCCCGGGCCGATGCTCTACCGCTGAGCCAAACTGGCCAGGGCTGGTGGAGAATCTTGCAGGAAACAATAAGAGGGCGAAGGACACAGTCCCAGAGCCACCAAGCTGCTGTCCTGCGTGCCCAGATGCATGAGCGCCTGCCTCTCCAGCAGTCACGGCTACAGTGTTTGCTTAGGGCGATGACGCTGCCGGCTGAGGTCGGAGATTACAGGGTGTGAGGACGTGGCAAAGCTGACTTCTCCACAGTCACAGCAGCTCTTGCCTGTACCTGTAGTAAATCTCCCTTATTCCTTGACATCTCTGGGATTGACATGCCCCATGGGACAAGAGCTGCTTTTTCAAAGTGGGTGACAGGGGCAGAATCAGAAACGTCATGGCCCGTTTTCCCTGCAAAACGCCTCTCCGGCTCCAGATCCTGTTTATTCTGTTTTGCTTTGTAGAATTTCCTCGCTCTGGACAGCAGCTTGGGTTCTCTGGTTGGGCACAACAGGACAACCAGTGCTGGACAAGGAGTGAGGGGACCTAGATGCAGATGGCGGCTGTGTGACTACTGCACCCCGCTTCTTCCCTCAGCTGTGGGGAGCGCCACCAGCAGACAACCCCCAGCTATCAGGCCCTCCAGCTAAGGCCACACCTTTTCCCAGGGTCGGCCACCTTCAGTCACATTGATAAGAGGATATTAAAACCCATGTTTCTCACCCCACCTTGAGACCACTCCAAGAGTCATTTTATCTTTCAAACTCCCAGAGTCCGTTAAGATGAAATAAGCCAGAGAAAGACAAGTTAAAAAAGACTTCCTGCCCTGGCCGGTTTGGCTCAGTGGTTAGAGCGTCGGCCTGCGGTCCAGAGAGACCCGGGTTCGGTTCCCGCTAAGGGCACATACCTCGGTTGCAGTTTGTCCCCGGCCCTGGTTGGGTCGTGCGGGTGGCAGCCACTCGATGTGTCCCTTTCACGTCGATGTTTCTCTCTCTCTCTCTCTCTCTCTCTCTCTCTCTCTCTCTCCCCGTCCCACTCTATATGAAATAAAAATGAAAAAAATGTCCTCGGGTGAGGATAAAAAAAAAGACTTCCCTGAAGATGGCATTGCAGCTCAACTCCTCCCCTTGCCCACTCCTGTGTTCTCTGCTCCGTTCTGGGGCGGATCCCAAGGACTCTCCCTATAAACCTCTGCACACTAAACTGCATCTCAGAGTCCTCATCCTCGGAAGCGCACATGAGACAGTGGCCTTGGAAAGGTCAATGCCCTTTCTGAACCCTGCCCAGAGGCTCTCCAAAGCTGTGCACCTTGCCACCCGCTGCTCCGTGTGTGCTCGTTTGCCACAGCTGCCGACTGCAGACCCCATCGGCTCTTGGCCACTAGACCCACCAAAGAACCCACAGCGTCAGCAGCCTGGGAAGCAGTCGCAGAGCTGTGCCCACGCACGGAAGTGGCTGCTCACGAAGGCAGGCTGGCGCGCAGTACTGGGATGCTGTACGCTGCTCTGTTTGGTCTTTGAGCCCATCCGCTGCTTAATTCTAAGGGATAATTTCTCCACTCGGTCCCTCCAACCTGAAGACGGGCCGGGGAGGTGGTCCACTCCCATTAGAGGTTGTCCAGTATTGACCTTTGCTATCTGTCCTCCTACACGGCAACACTGTCCAATGGAAACAAAAATCCAAGCCACAGAGGTCATCTTAAATTGTCTAATAGCCACACACAAAGGTAAAGGGAAACAGGTGAAATGGATTGCAGTGCTTTACTTAACCCAATATATCTAAAATATTATCATTTCATTTCAACATGCAATCAATACAAACGTTGAACTCTGGCCCTGACCGGTTTGGCTCAGCGGCTAGAGCATCGGCCCGCAGGCTAAAGAGTCGCAGGTTCAATGCAGGTCAAAGGCATGTCGTACCTCGGTTGCAGTTCAGTCCCCAGCCCTGGTCAGGGTCATGTGAGAGGCAACCAATCAATGTTTCTCTCTCTCTCTCTCCCCCTCCCTCCCTCCCTCCTTCCCTCCCTCCCACTCTATCTGAAGATAAGCGGAAAAAATATCCTCGGGTGAGGATTAAAAAAAAAGTTGAACTTTGGCGTGTATTTAACATAGCACCTGTCATGTTGGACTATTCACATTGCAAACACCCAGTAGCCGCTGTGGTAACCATACTGGACACCACAGGCAGAGATTCCAGGTGAAGCGAATTTAAGAAGATATATGAGAATCTGGGATTCTGAAGCTGAGCACTTTGGGCTTCTAGGGTTGATGAGTTTTAAGCCTGAACTCAAAGGTTCTTGATGGCCCTCACCTCTCATTTCCCCATAATGTAGGGGTAATGCGGAGCCTGCCTCGCAATGGCTTTCTTACCCCCGGCCCCGCCAACAGTGGGCAACATCAGCCAGATGTGAGGCTCATACTGTTTGAAAGCATCACCGAAGACATCTTTATTTCGAGTTGCATGTGTGCACCTCGCACAAAGTCCTGACCAATTTTCTAATCCCAGTCAGGAAAGGAAGCATTTGGAGAGAGGTATAATGCTACGTGTTCCTGCGGAATGTAAAACGTTTAATTAGATGCCAAGAATGGAAAATCTTGATTCAGAGCCCGAAATGGCTAATAAGGTTTTATTGTTGCTATTACTTAGAGTTTTTATAGAACTTTAGGCTGGCAGAGTGCTTTTCAATCACTTGCGAGAATCTAACTTTGTTAACAGCGAGATGAAAAAAATGTTCTTCTATTCATCAGGAGAGACAACATACATAATATTTTAAGTATTTAAGAATTACGACCCTGCTGTGAGAACTACTGAAATGACCTGCTACGTGGATGTAAGAGAGTCTCGTTACAGGCACAGGACATTAATGCAGACACCAATGTTATTACCCTGCTGAGTGTGCAGGGGTGAATTCTTGCAAGTCAGGAAATAGGAAGTTTCTAAAACAAACATTCGCCGGCTCTAGCTACACAGATGGAGCTTTTTGTCCACACGTGATTTTTGAACATTTTTCTAAAGGAACTCTTAAGCTTTTATGGGTGATCGTATTATAAAACCATACATGGTTCCAATACAGCTTAATTTATGACTGCTCTGGGTCACTGAAATCTCCCAGGATTCTGCTGTTGGGGCTGCTGCAACTGGAAACAAATTTGCACCAATTCTTCTATAAATATTATCAGTGGGCAGCACTGGCTGGAAAGCATGTGAAAAACAGATTTCCCTTCCCATATCCACTGAAGGCAAATTCAGGCCCTCTAGCCTTTTGGATATATCAGTTAGCTTCTGCTGCAACAATGCTGCCTAACAACCAAGTCAGAGCTGCGTGGCGTACAGCAATGAGTACTCACACATCCGAATGGTTGGCTAGGTTGTTGCAGGTCATGGCTGAATTCACTCATGGCCGGTTGGTTGTTGGCCTCGGCTCTTCTCCACACATCTCTCATGGTCCAGCAGGCTGGCCTGGCATATTATCGTAGAAACAGCAGATGCCCGAAAGAGGGCGAACACAGGACATTTCCAGCTTCCGTGTCATGCTTACTAGTAGCCCATTGGCCAAAGCAGGTCATGTGGCTGAGCCGGCATCTACAGCTGGGGTAGAGCAACCTACCCATTGTGGGAAGGCACTACTAAGTCACATGGCCAGGGGATGAAAGGAGGGGTGAGAATTGAGGCCATCTGTGTGAGCTACCACAGTGGAGACTGGGTAGAATCATTTTCTTAAAAAGGAAAGGCCAAAACAAGTAATGTCATCCAGCCCTGGCCGGTTTGGCTCAGCGGTTAGAGCGTCGGCCTGCGGTCCTGAGAGACCCGGGTTCGGTTCCCGCTAAGGGCATGTACCTCGGTTGCAGTTTGTCCCCAGCCCCGATTGGGGTTGTGTAGGTGGCAGCCACTCAATGTGTCTCTCTCATGTTGATGTTTCTCTCTCTCTCTCCCCCGCTCTATCTGAAGATAAATGCAAAAATGTCCTCGGGTGAGGATATAAAAAAAAAAAAAAAATGTCATCCATGTATGCATCCATTTGGACAGAGTGAAAAGGTTTTCAACTGGCAACACCAAGCTAACGTCAACCCACTTCTTATCCTCACCTCTTAGAGCAGTTCCTAGGCCAAAGGTCATGGGCAATTTTATTTATTTATGTTTCTCAATCCTCACCCAAGGATATTTTTCTATTTTTCTTCAGATAGAGTGGGAGGGAGAGAAAGGGAGAGAGAGAGAGAAACATCGATGTGAGAGAGACACATCGACTGGCTGCCTCCCACACGACCCCGACCAGGGCCGGGGATGAACCGCAACCGAGGTACATGCCCTTGGCTGGAACCGAACCTGCGACTCATTGGTCCACAAGCCGATGCTCTAACCGCTGAGCCAAACCAGCCAGGGCAAGTCATGGGCAATTTTTGACTAAGCACTAATGGGCAAACTTTGACAGCGTGAAGCAAAAATGCTTTTCAAGTGGACCGCTTTATGAACAACACGTGGGTGAGGAGCCCACAGCACCCTCCTGCCTGCCTCCTTATAATAACCTCCACTTACAGCCTGAAGCAGCGCGCACAGTTCCACCTCGGAAAGCAGAAAGTCCGGAGGTTCGGGCCCCTGTGGTTCCACCTGGACCAAGTTTGGGTGGTGGCCACACATGCTGAGGAGAGACTGTGCTCTCTGCCATTAGGCCGAGCATCAGCTGGCCCCACGCCAGGCTAGCATCCGCGCCCATCTGTCAGGGTGGCACCTGGCCCTCTTCTCGAAGCAGATGGTTTTCATTGATCTTTCTTTGCCAGTCTTTCCTGCGTTAACACTCCAAACCTGCCCGGCCTCATCCTGGAACCTAATGGAATCCTCACATGCTCCCGTTTCCTGTATCTTTTCCCTGGTAACCAAATTCTTTTTCTTTTTTCTTTCTTTCTTCCTTCCTTTTTTTTTTTGAAGTTTTTAGTTTACTGCAATAGTAAGATTAGAAGTGGATTTGTATATACAGAGGGGAAAATCAATAGCCTGTATTTTCTAGGACAAAATCTAACCTGACAATTACTGACAATTGTCAATTACAATTACAAAAAAAAAAAAATCATGTTTTCTCCATTTCGCTGATCTTGACATACAGCTCACCTCATATCCTAGACCAAACCGACTTTGGCCTTCCTGGATGTCGACTTGACCTAACAAAACCTCTCAAAGGGAGACAGAAAATATGAAGACCTGTACCCTCCGCACGCTGAGCCTCAGGCTGACAATTTAGTGGCCCAGAGGACAATATGGATTTAAAAGTTATTTTGTTTGTAAAGGTAAAGGCATGGGTTAGGGCAACTCAATGTTACACATATTCCAAAGGCAAGATTATACCTTGGCCCTGAGGCTCCAGCCAGGAAGGGGACAGGTGGCCCTGGTGACCTCTGGCCCAAGGACAGCAGGGCACCTCCCCCATCCCCCACGCCCATGCTCCGGCCTGCTGATCTCTGCCTGTGACCCAGCCCCTGGAGGCTTAGCTTTGGCCAGTGGGGCTACCCAGCAGCACTGAGCAATGTAAAAATCACAGCTTTCGTTGGGTGTTTCTCCTGGTATATGCCGGAGATGCCACCATTGGGGTAAATAAAAGGAGGAAGACCTGCCCTGGCCGGTTTGGCTCAGCGGTTAGAGCGTCGGCCTGCGGTCCAGAGAGACCCGGGTTCGGTTCCCGCTAAGGGCACGCACCTCGGTTGCAGTTTGTCCCCGGCCCTGGATGGGTCATGCGGGTGGCAGCCACTCCATGTGTCCCTTTCACATCAATGTTTCTCTCTCTTCCTCTCGCTCCCTCCCACTCTATCTGAACAAAAAATAAAAAAATGTCCTCGGGTGAGGATTAAAAAAAAAAAAAGGAGGAAGACCTACAAGCAAACACTTCAGTATGTACGGAATCGTTCTGGTCAACAGAAACATAGTGGGAGCTGCAGGTGTAATTCAAAATTTTCTACTAGCTGCAGTTAAAACGAAGAAGAAACAGGTGAAATTAATTTTAATAAGATAGTTTATCTAACCCAATATATCAAAATAGTAGCATTTCAACATATCCATCTGAACGGTGATTAACGAGATATTTTACATTCGGTTTTGTGTATTAAGTCTTGGAAACCCAGTGTGGATGTGATACAGCACGTCTCCATCGGGAAGAGCCACATTTCAAATGTTCAGTAACCACATGTCGCCAGGGGCCATGATATTGGACAGGGCAAGGCAAAGGTATTTCCAGAAGGGTTTCCCGAAACAGTTAACAGGGGTGCCTCTCAGAAAGAGGACGAAGGGACTAGGGGGATAAGGATGGCAACTTTGCTGTTAACCATAAACCCTTTTGTATTGCTTGAATTACATACCAAGTATATGGATTGCATATATTTTTTTAATATGTTTTTATTGCCCTGGCCAGTTTGGCTCAGCAGTTAGAACGTCGGCCTGCAGTCCAGAAAGACCCGGGTTCGGTTCCCATGAGGGCATGTACCTCGGTTGCAGTTTGTCCCCGGCCCTGGTTGGTCGTGTGGGTGCCAGCCACTCGATGTGTCCCTTTCACGTCGATGTTTCTCTCTCTCTCTCCCTCCCACTCTATTGGTACAACAAAATGGAAAAATGTCCTCAGGTGAAGATAAAAATAAATAAATAAATAAATAAATAAATAAAATTTTTATTGATTTTTAGAGAGAGAGGAAGGGAGAGAGAGAGAGAAACATCGATGTGAGAGAAACATTGATCAGCTGCCTCCTGCACGCCCCCCACTGGGGATCAAGCCCGAAACCCAGGCATGTGCCCTGACCGGGAATCGAACCGGGACCTCTCAGTCCAGGGGACAACACTCAATCCACTGAGTCACACAGGCCGGACATGGATTGCATATTTTCTTAAGAAAGAAAAGAAGGAAGACCATATACCCTGATGTTTTTTGAGTGGTAATTCTCAGTATTGGCAAGCAGAGGAAATGAGGCATACCCCACACTGTTGGTGGGAGTGGATGCCCACTGCACTGTTCTGGGGGGCACTACTCTATTGGACTAGTCAGACTTCTCCCAAGAAACAGAACCAATAGGAGAATATTCCTTCAAATTACATTTAAATGTGTTTTTACTATATCCGCACCAAGCGAATTGCTTCCAATCTTCACAAAAACCTCAAGGTGGAAAATGTTGTGGACTCCATTTTGCAACATGGGAACCACGACTCCGAGAAGTAACCAACTGGCCAGCTAGTCAGAGGTGGAACTTGAGTCTGAGCTGATTCTGCCTGACTTCAAAGCTAGCAGATAAAGATAAGGAGAATGAACACAGATGGTCCGATAAAAACTAAAGATTTATTATAGGGAATTGGCTCATGTGATTCTGGAGGCTAAGTCTCACGATCTGCTCTCTGCAAACTGGGGACTCCGGAGAGCTGATGGTGTGAGTCCCAAGCCAAGGGCAGAAAACGGTTGTTTCAATCCGACGAAAAAAATTCTTCTTTTCCCTGCCTTTGTTCTACTCGGGCCCTCAATGGATTGGACAAGGCTCACCCACACCACATGGGGAAAGGGGCAGTCTGCTTCATTCTGTCCTCAGATTTAAATGGTAATCTCATTTGGAAACACCCTCACAGACACAATCAGAAATCACGTTTAATCAAATATCTGGGCACCCGAGAGCCCAGTCAGGTTGACACATAAAATTCACCATCCCATCTATGTCTAGAAATCTACCCTAAAGAAGTGACTGGGCAAGAGGGCACTGTGCTTTGGACAAGAATGTTCATTTCAGCCCAGCCGGTGTGGCTCAGTGGTTGAGCATCGACCCATGCACCAAGAGGTCACCAGTTCAATTCCCAGTCAAGCACATGTCCAGGTTGTGGGCCGGATCCCAGTGGGGGGCATGTAGGAGGCGGCCAATCGACGTTCTCTCTCATCGATGTTTCTATCTCTCTCTCCCTCTCCCTTCCTCTCTCTCTAAAATCAATAAAGAAAAAATATTTAAAAGAATGTTTGTTTCAGTATCTTCATTCTTACGGAAAGTGGAAAACGTCCTAAATATTATAAACAGATGTGCAGTGAAATTGCACCCTCTGGAGGGGGTGGCTTCTAAAAACAAGCAATAAGAGGAAATCCCCAACAGTCAAATCGCCCTTGAAAATCACTTGGACAGTAACATATTGGAAGCTCAGCACTAAATCCTACCCAATGAGGTGACTGCTTCCCAGAGCGAGCCCCTGATGGAGTAGTTTACTTGCACATAGGGGGCACATTGTATGAAAAAATATGTGCCCTAGCCCTGGCCGGTTTGGCTCAGCGGTTGGAGCGTTGGCCTGCGGTCCTGAGAGACCCGGGTTCGGTTCCCGCTAAGGGCGCGTACCTCGGTTGCGGTTTGTCCCCGGCCCTGGTTGGCCATGCGGGTGGCAGCCACTCGATGTGTCCCTTTCACGTCGATGTTTCTCTCTCTCTCTCTGTTCCTCTCTCTCCCTCCCACTCTATCTGAACAAAAAATGGAAAAATGTCCTCGGGTGAGGATAAAAAAAAAAAACAACAACAAAAATATGTGCCCTAGACACTGGTATCACTTGGCAAGATGGGGAGACACATGTGAACTGGGAGCAACTGAGGAATAGATTTGTGGCTTCCATCTCATGCTCACTCTTTGAGTAAACTAGTGGACAGAATCACCTGGAATTTAAATTGTTTTCTTTTTCTAAATAATATATATATATTTCTTTACTGATTTCAGAAAGAGAGGAAGGGAGAAGGAGAGAGACAGAAACATCCATGAGAGAAAACATCGATTGGCCGCCTCCTGCATGCCCCCCACTGGGGATCGGGCCCACAACCTGGGCATGTGCCCTGACTGGGAATCGAACTGGCGACCTCTTGGTGCATGGGTCTTCGCTCTACCAGTGAGCCACACCAGCCAGGCTATAATATATTTTTATTGATTTCTTTAGAGACAAAGGAAGGGAGAGAGAGATAGAAACATCAATGTGAGAGAGACACAGCGGTTAGCCACCTCCTGCATGCCCCCCACTGGGGATCGAGCCCACGGCCTGGGCATGTGCCCTGGCCGGGAATTGAACCAGGACCTCAGTCCATGGGACGACGCTCAATCCCCTGAGCCACAATGGCCGGGCTAAATCGTTTTCTCTTGCTCTGTGAAGTGTATACGGTTCAACATACTTTAAAGGGGCTTATGGTGTGACTCTGCTGCATATTGACAAGTGCATATAAAGAATAAAGTATGGCCCGGCCAGTGTGGCTCAGTTGGTTGAGCATCGACCCATGCACCAAGAGATCACTGGTTCAATTCCAGTCGGGGCACACGCCGGGGTTACAGGCTCGATCCCCAGTAGGGAGCGTGCAGGAGGCAGCCGATCCATGTTTCTCTCTCATGGCTGTTTCTCTTCCTCTCCCTTTCTCTCTCTCTCTAAAATCAATGTTAAATATTCAAAATACTTTAAAAGAATAAAGTATATAAGGGTATACCCCAAAATATTGTTTTTATCTGTAGTCAGGATAACAGATTACTTTTTCTTTTGTCTTTTCTTGTGTTTGTGCGCGTGCATGAATGTTTATCTGTATTTTTACATTTTTATCCAATAGACAGCCTGAAGGTGGATTTTGCATTACTTCCGTCAGAGAAAAATAATAACTTTGTAAAGCCAGTGCCAGCCCTGTCCGGTTTGGCTCAGCGGTTGGAACATCGGCCTTCGGACCAGAGAGTCCCGGGTTCGGTTCCCGCTAGGGGCACGTACCAACAAAATAAATAAAGAAATAAAAGAAATAAAGCCAGTGCTAGCCCACCATGAGGAACTCACCCAAGTTAGAAGAGTTGCAGGTGCCTAAAAGGGGAAACAATGGGCCCTAGTTCAAGCACAGGTGCACGCTCTGGCCACACGCTCTGGCCACACGCTCTGGCCACACGCTCTGGCCGAAAGGAGTCAGGGAGGCATTAGAGATGGTGCTCGCGCTTACAGAAAGCCGGGGTCCTGCTGGGGCCCCCTGAGGACAGCAGCTCCTCCAGACGGCCCCCCTGCCCTAACTCCATGCCACTACCCCCTGGGGCTAAAAAAAATTAGAAATGTCTCCTGCAGGGATGGCTTCCCGCTGGAGAACCCAGCTTCCCCCCAACTTTCCTTTACGGCTGTGCTGTGGCCTCTGCGGCCACCCCGCAGATTGTCACGCCACACAGTGAGCTAGCACAGCCGAATTACCAGCCTCGGCACAGCAGGAGGGACTCCAGCAGACACAGGACACATCTCAGAGGGACGAGCGTGGCCTGGTCGCACTTAGTGAGGTGCGGGTTTCAGGCCAGAAATGATCCCTTGCAGCAACCTGCTGTCATTTCCAGTCAGCAAGCTGCAGCCTGTAAACACTCTGATGAGAGTCACTCCCGGCCCCGGAGGCTCACCCCAGACAGGACTGTCCGGACAGGTCTCATGTCATCACAAGCCTCCGGAGAGGTGTTGCCACAGCTACCGCGCAGATGAAGGGAGCCAGGCTCTGGGAGGCAAATTAACTCACGTAAGAGTCACGGGTTGGGTTCCTGGGACAACTCTGAGGCCGAGGTGAGCACACAGGATGTTTATTAAGTCCCCTCGGAAAGGAGGAGAAGGAAGCAGGGGAGGAAGGCGGAGGATAAAGTCAGCCAAGATGCAGACCCAGTGACAGCCTCAGTCACCCCCATGGGAAGCTCTGGAGCAAGAACTGCCTTTCAAAGTTGTCCTGAGTTGCACCTAGATGGCCAGATTTTCATACTCCAGCAGCCATGGGTCAATGGCAGACCCTGCAGGGGTCGAGAGCTGAGGACTGTCTTCCAATCGCGCTGCCGATCACGTGGCATTTTCCTGCATTTTGCGGTTAGGCAAGGCCATGTGATCAGTTCTGCCCACCGAGTTGTGAGCTGAAATGACAGGTGTCACTCCCCAGCCCAGAGTCAATGACAGAGGGACTACACAAGGGCATGAATACAGGAGGCAAGGTTCATCAGGCATCACCAAATAGCAGTCTACCACAATGGTCGATCATTCATTTATTCCATGGATTCATTCATTCATTCATCAAATCCTTTTGGAGCACCTTGCATAAGCCCAGCATTGTGCTAGGCTCTGGGATTAAAACATGAATAATCATCAGCCCTGGATGGTTTGGCTCAGCGGTTAGCGCGTCAGCCCGCGGACCAGAAAGACCAGGGTTTGATTCCCGCTAAGGGCACGTACCTTGGTTGCAGTTTGTCCCCGGCCCTGGTTGGGGTTGTGTGGGTGGCAACCAGTCACTGTGTCTCTCTCACATCGATGTTTCTCTCTCTTTCTCTCTCTCTCCCTCCTGCTGTATCTGAAGATAAATGCAAGAATGTCCTCGGGTGAGGATAAAAAAAAATAATAATAATAATGAGGGTCATTACCCTCAAGGTGCTCTACATGTGACAGGGGAGGTAGGTGCAAGCAAATAATTGCAATACACTGTGTTCATTCCTACAGGAGAGGGGAGCACTGTCTAGAGGAGTCCAGAGAGGCTTCCTGGAGGTGATGACATTGAGCTAGCTCTTAAAGGGCAAGTAATGCCCTGGCCGGTTTGGCTCAGCGGTTGGAGCATCGGCCTGTGGTCCAGAGAGACCGGGGTTCGGTTCCCGCTAAGGGCACATATCTCGGTTGCAGTTTGTCCCCTGCCCAGGTTGGGTCGTGCGGGTGGCAACCTCTCGATGTGTCCCTTTTACGTCAATGTTTTTCTCTCTCTCTCTCTCTCTCTCTCTCTCTCTCTCTTCCTCTCTCTCCCTCCCACTCTGTCTGAACAGAAAATGGAAATATGTCCTCAGGAGAGGATAAAAAATAAAGGGGGGGGGGGCAAGTAAGTGATTACCAAGCAGACAGGGCACAGAAGAGCTTTTCAGGCAGAGGAAGCCACACCTCCAAGGACACGAAATGTTGTAGTGGTTGCAGAGAGAGGTTCGGAGCGCCTGGAGCAGAGCACGCGCGGAGTGTGGATGCCAAGCTGAGGCATTTCGCTTTGAACACCAGAGGAGGTTTTCCAGCAGGGAGGTAGTGTGAGACAGTCTTTCCAGGAGAATAACTCCGGAGGGAGGGTGGAAGATGAAGCAGCAGGGGCAAGATTGGAGGTAGACCAGATGGAGGGCCACTGCATGAGTCCCGAAAAGGGACAATGAGGCTCAAACCAGGGCCCAGGGGTGAGGATGGAGGCAAGAGACCAGATTCCAGCAGAATTTCTGGGGTGGGATGGCTAGTTCTGGATGATTGGCCTGAGTTCTTTAGACAGAGGCCTGGAGTAAAGAACACTGGTGTATTCTAGTGGCTTGATGGAAATTCGTTTATTCGAATTCTCTGCTTAATAAACAGTTTTCTGGTCTATAGTTTGGCCTATGAAGGGTGGTCCTGGAAGAATCTCCTGTGCAGATCAAAGGCTGTGTTTAGGACCCAGAGAGAAAGAGCTAGTGAAAAACACAGGCTGTTTTTATATCTTACTCTGTTGCTAAGGAATTAGGTCTCAATTTCACGTTTTGGCTGATGTTCTTCCTTCTGGAACAGATGGGTACATTTTCTCTTCTACCTACAAGATATAAGGGTAGAGCTTACATAATCTGCTGACAGACTGCATGTAGCGTATGAGGGAAAGGGCAAAAGTGAAGATAACACCAGGCTTTGGGTCTGAGCAACTAGAAAAATGGAGTTAGTCCTGGCTAGTTTGGCTCAGCAGTTAAGAGCGTCGGTCTGCAGACCAATGATTCGTGGGTTCGATTCCAGTCAAGGGCACGTACCTCGGTTGTGGTTTGTCCCCAGCCCTGGTCCGGTCGTGCAGGAGGCAGCCAGTCAATGTGGCTCTATCGCATCGATGTTTCTCTCTGTCTCTGTCTCTCTCTCTCTCGGTCTCTCTCTCTGTCTCTCTCTCTGTCCCTCCCGCTCTATCTGATGATAAATAGGAAAAAGAAAATAAGAAAAATGAAGTTATCACTTACTGAGATGGGGAAAGCTGGGGAGGAGCAGGTTGGGGGAGGCAGGAGTTTAGTTTTGGACTTGCTGTAGGTGATGACCTATTAGGCATGCAGATGAAAAAGTGGAGAAACTGGTTGAATATATTAATATAAAGTTCCAAGACATTACCCAGAATGCAGCAAAGAGAGAGAGATGAAAAATATAAAAGAAGGGCCCTGGCCAGTGTGGCTCAGTTGATTGGGCATCATCCCAGGCACCAAAAAGTTGCCAGTTCGATTCCCGGTCAGAGCACATGCCCAGGTTGTGAGTTCAACACCTGGTAGGAGGTGTGCAGGAGGCAGTAGATTTATGTTTTGTTCTCACATCGATGTTTCTCTCTCTCTCCCGCTCCCTTCCTGTCTCTCTAAAATCAATTAAAAAATCTTTTAAAAATAAAAATAAAAACATTAAAAAGGGGGTTTAGCCCTGGCCGGTTTGGCTCAATGGTTGGAGCGTCGGCCTGTGGTCCGGAGAGACCCGGGTTTGGTTCCCGCTAAGGGCACGTACCTCAGTTGCAGTTTGTCCCCGGCCCTGGTTGGAGTCGTGTGGGTGGCAGCCACTCGATGTGTCCCTTTCACGTCGATGTTTCTCTCTCTCTCTTCCTCCCACTCAATCTGAACAAAAAGTGGAAAAATGTCCTCGGGTGAGGATTTAAAAAAACGGGGGGGATTTATAGATATGGAGGATAGAATGAGATAGTCTAATAAATGTTTGATTAGCATCTGAGAAGGAAAAAAAATAGAAGGCAATATATAAGGAGATAATGGTTGACAATTTTCCAAAATGCATGAAATACATGAATCTTAGATCAGAGCCCAACAAATTCAAATAGGACAAAAAGAAATTCACACTGAGACATATCACAATGAAACTGTAGATGCCAAACTAAAAAAAAAGATTCTGAAGTAGCCTGGGGGAAGGGGAGGGCACTTACCTATAAAAGAGTGACAATAAGAATGTCAACATAGTTTCCAGCAGCAATAGTAGAAACCAGAAGACAGCCAAATACTCTTTTTTAAAAAATAATAATTCACATACCATGCAATTCATTCTTTTAAAGTGTGCAATTAAATGGTTTGTTTGTGGGTTTTTTTTTCATCCTCACCCGAGGACATTTTTTCGTTTTTTGTTCAGATAGAGTGGGAGGGAGAGAGAGGAAGAGAGAGAGAAAGAAACATCGACGTGAAAGGGACACATTGGCCCTGGCCAGTTTGGCTCAGCGGTTAGAGCGTTGGCCTGCGGTCCGGAGAGACCCGGGTTCGGTTCCCGCTAAGGGTACGTACTTCGGTTGCAGTTTGTCCCTGGCCCTGGTTGGTCGTGCGGGTGGCAGCCACTCGATGTGTCCCTTCACGTCGATGTTTCTCACTCTCTCTCCCTTCCTCTCTCTCCCTCCCACTCTATCTGTACAAAAAATGGAAAAATATCCTCGGTGAGGATAAAAAAAAAAAAAAAAGGGACACATTGACTGGTTGCCTCCCACACGACCCTGACCATGGCCAGGGACCGAACCGCAACTGAGGTACATGCCCTTGACCTGAACCAAACCCAAGACTCATTGGTCCTCTGACCAAGGTTCTAACCACTGAGGCGGCCAGGAGTAGCTCAACACTTTTTTTTTGGTTCTTACTGCATACTACAAAACTTGAGAACACACTTCTGTCTGGAGGTTTTAAAGTTGACTCTTTTTTAAAGAAAATTGTGATAAGAACACTTAACATGAGATATACCCTCTTAACAATTTGTTCAGTGCACAATCAGTATTGTTATTTATAGGCACAATGTTGTACAGCAGAGCAGAATGCCTTTATCTTACATGACTGCAACTTTATACCCATTGATGGGCAACTCCCCATTTACCCTCCCGGCAAGGCTGAGTCTTAATTAATTTTTTAAATTAACAAAACATGGGAGAAAAATATACCCCGACTTTATACTTAAGGAGTATCTACTGTAATCGTCTCATAAATGAATTAGCCAAAAGTATAAACTTTACATTTCACACTAAGAAATCCTTGAAGTTTGAGACTATAGAATACCAAAAAATATGTGCTAGATAACAAATTTCCAGAATGAATTCTTCTGGATGCCCACTGTTATTGCAAAGGAGATCCCAAATTAAATATAAGTTAAATCACAAAAAAGGTGGCAAATTTGCCCTGGCTGGCTTGGCTCAGCTGTTAGCGAGTCGGCCCGTGGACCTAAGGGTCGCAGGTTCGATTCCAGGTCAAGGGCACGTACCTAGGTTGCAAATTCAATCCCTGGCCCCGATTAGGGTCATGGGTGAGGCAACCAATCAATGTCTGTCTCTCTCACATCTCTCTCTCTCTCTCTCTCTCTCTCTCCCTCTCTCTCCCTCCCTCCCTTCCACTCTATCTAAAATCAATGGAGAAAAATATCCTCAGGTGAGGATTAACAACAACCAAAAAAAAAAAAAACAGTGACAAATTTTAACTAATTTCAAAGTTTCTTAGAAAACTAAGAACCTTGGAAAATATTGAATACATTTTTAAAATAAGACAAATCACAAAATTAGAGAGTTTGTAATAATACGGTCTCACACACCTTTACTCAACCGGGCATTCATCTTCAATAACTACTCTTTGAATGTCTAATATTAATAAGCATTTTTGTGTCTTTTATATGTCAGGTACTATAGTACATCATCCTGTTGAATCCTTTTAAGAGTACTTAGGGTATATTATTTTCCTGTTGCACAGACGAGCAAACGGAGGCAGAGAGAAGTTGAGTAACTCGCCCCGGTTACTGAGTGGCCGTGCCCGGATGTGAACTCCAGGCACCGTGCCCAGTACTCTTCCTTCTAACCACTGTCCTCTGCTGCCTCCGTGTGCCCAGCAAGAAACCCAGGCGCTGAGATGCGATGTTGAAGACAAACTCTTCCCTTTAGGGAGTTGATTCCACAGTTGAGATCCAAGGAGCCCCGGAACGAATAGTATATACAAGGCGGGGCAAAAGGAGGTTTACAGTTGTAAGTATGCAAAACACGCTTGATTCTTATATTATTTATTAAATTGTTGTCTTATTTTTCATACGAACAACTGTAAACCTACTTTTGCCCCACCCTATACATCTGAGTAGGACAAACTTGACCAGTTTGGACTTAAATAAGGTCACCTGGCTTGTTTGGGTTTTATTAACATTTTTTTAAAAACGTTGAACCTTGCCCTGGCCGGTTTGGCTCAGCGGTTAGAGCGTCGGCCTGCGGTCCGGAGAGACCCGGGTTCGGTTCCCGCTAAGGGCACGTACCTCGGTTGCAGTTTGTCCCCGGCCCTGGTTGGGGTCGTGCGGGTGGCAGCCACTCGATGTGTCCCTTTCACGTCGATATTTCTCTCTCTCTCTCTTCCTCTCTCTCCCTCCCACTCTGTCTGAATAAAAAATGGAAAAATGTCCTCGGGTAAGAATAAATAAATAAATAAATATATATATTTTTAATCTAAATAAATAAAACATTGGACCTTTTCAAACTTACACAAAAGGAGAGTGCTATAATGAGCCCGCGTGTACCCATCACCCAGTGTAACCAGTGTGAATTTACGGCCCATCTCAGTTTATCTGTATCCTGCCCACTTTTCCTTCTCCCACCTCCTCTCTATTGATTTTTTAAAACAAATACCAGCCATCATATTCTTTTGCCTGCAAATACTTCAGTATGTATCTTTTAAAGAGAAGGAACCCTTGTAAACATAACCACCATAATTAACAATGATACCTTCATATCACTTGGCCTGCAGGGAAGGAAAAAGAATTTTCCCTCTGCCCTTTTAAGTTCTTGGCGGAGACACACAACCCCCACCCCCACCTTGTAATAAAAATGTTAAAAAAGAAGTTTAATAACATGTATACTTCCTGTATACGACCCAGGAAAACTGAGTAACTTCCTGAAATGGCTGAAACCACCACCTTAAATATCATCTGCAGCTGCCCTGGCAGGTTTGGCTCAGCGGTTAGAGCGTTGGCCTGTGGTCCGGAGAGACCCGGGTTCGGTTCCCGCTAAGGGCATGTACCTCGGTTGCAGTTTGTCCCCGGCCCTGGTTGGTCGTGCGGGTGGCAGCCACTCGATGTGTCCCTTTCACATCGATGTTTCCCTCTCTCTCTCTTCCTCCCACTCTATCTGTACAAAAAATGGAAAAATGTCCTCGGGTGAGGATAAAAAATATATATATATATATATCATCTGCAGCTGAAAACAAAAGAAGATGCTGAGGCCCTGGCTGGTTTGGTTCAGCAGTTAGAGCATCAACCTGCAGACTAAAGAGTTACGGGTTCGATTCCAGGCCAGGGCATGTCTGTCGGTTGCGGTTTGATCCCCAACCCTGGTCGGGAAGTGCAGGCAACCAATCAATGTTTCTCTGTCTCTGTCTCTGTCTCTCTCTCTCTATCTCCCGCTCTCCCACTCTATCTGAAAATCAATGGTAAAACATCCTCAGGTGAGGATTAAAAAAGGGGGGTGGGGAGGCAGTTATGGGAGGTTATCAGGCAAAATACAGTAAACAAGGGTCTTAGCCTTCTCCACGGGAAGAGTTTCTAGAGATTTGGAGTCATCCTTCTCCTCCAGGTACAGAGAGGGAGACGTCCTTACAGGTGGAGATTTCTCTTATACATGCAAATGTCTCTTACAAAAGGATAACTTCTGCCCAGCTGGCCTGGCTCAGTGATTGAGCATCAACCCATGCACCAAGAAGTTGCTGGTTCAATTCCCGGTCAGGGCACATGCCCAGGTTGTTGGCCCGATCCCCGGGGGGGGCATGCAGGAGGCGGCCGGAGGCAGCCAATCGATGTTTCTATCTCTTTTTCCCTCTCCCTGTCTTTCTCTCTAAAATCAATAAAGGGAAAAAAAATTTAATAAAAAGAATAACTTCTCAGTTTTCAGAGCTTTTCTTGTCTGCTGTTTCTTAAAAATAACCAGCCTGCAATAATCCTTATGCCAAAGAGACATATTTTGGGGTGGTAAATTCTGCTCCCCTTCAAGTCTCTTACATTCAAATTAACTGCTTGAGGGTCCACATGCCCAGATTAATAAAAAGCCCAGTTTCTCTCTTGGGGCCCCTCTCCAGGTGAATTATCCAGGACAGCCCAGCCGGTGTGGCTCAGTGGACTGGGAGGTCCCAGTTCGATCCCCGGGCAGGGCACACGCCCAGATTGTGGGCTCGATCCCTGGTAAGGGGTGTGCAGGAGGCGGCCGATCGATGTTTCTCTCTCACATCAATGTTTCTATCTCTCTCTCCCTTTCTCTCTAAAAAAATAAGTAAAAATAAAAGAAAATTACCCAGGACACCAGTCCAATTCCATCCCAAATACCTGTAAAAGAAAGAACTAATGAATCTGAGCTGTCCCCCAACAGGCACCCTCTTTTTTTGCTGCCTTGACTGCCTGCAAGTTTTTTGTTTGTTTGTTTGTTTGTTTGTTTGTTTTATCCTCACCCGAGGACATTTTTCCATTTTTTGTTCAGATAGAGTGGGAGGGAAAGAGAGAGAGAGAAACATCGACGTGAAAGGGACACATCGAGTGGTACGTGCCCTTAGCGGGAACCGAACCCGGGTCTCTCTGGACCGCAAGCCGACGCTCTAACCGCTGAGCCAAACCGGCCAGGGCTGCCTGCAAGTTTTGCTAATGAATACCAGTGGTTGCTCAGTCCGACAGCCCTAACTCACCCTTAATCCAGCTCCTGTCCAGGCCCCAGTGGCTCTCCGAGAAAGGCTGACCCCCTTCCTCTGGGGAGCCCTGGGATAAGGTGCCAAGAGCTGGATCCCAAGTATATGTTTCTACTTTGCCTAGAAACAGCCCTTGTTTCCACAACACACCTGGGGGGTTGCAGGCCCAGCCCCACCTTGGCCAGAGTCCATATTTCTTAACAGTCAACACTAAGGTGTTGAGCCAAGCTTCTTCCTTCTTGGTCCATTTACCCAAGGGCTCCCATGTCCCCTCTCTGGCCAGCAGACACCCACCAGGACCCTCTCAACGCATCAAAGAAGAGAGATGCCTTGAAAGTAAAGGACTCGGGCTCAGTTCCCTATCATCTCAGGAATCTCTTGAGCCCCACACAAATTTGTCTTGAGACAGTCACACATACCAAGGCCCACAGGGGGAGGCAGGCCACATCCAGCCACAAAAGAAGGTCATGTTCTACCCCTCCCCTGGGCTATCTGTCATCATGTATTTACATAGCTAAGAGAGGTGGCCCAAGGACCTCTTAGAACCAAGGTCAACTCCTAGGTAACCTGCAGTCTCCTCCCAGACAGCCTGTGTTATGGGTTTGCCTTTTGTTTGTTGTTGTAATTTTCACTTTGTTCATTTATTTTGTTAAACATAATATATTTGCATGGTTCAAAATTCAAAACATACCACAGGAGATATATATATATATATATATATATATATATATATATATATATTCTCCTTCCACCCAGATTCTCTCTCCAAAACCAACCAATTTAATCAGTTTCTTGTGTTTCCTTCAGGAACATTGTCTACACACGCCAATGCACCTATTTCTACATATAGTCCTCTCCTTTTTACATAGATGGTAGCATATAAAACACAATGTTCTACTCCTTGATTTGTTTTTTCACTTAACAGTTTATAAACATAGGACTTTCTGTTCTTGTTCTTTTCTTAAATATGTTTTTATTGATTTCAGAGAGAGGAAGGGAGAGATAGAAAAATAGATGAGAGCAAAACATCAGTGGGCCGCCTCCTGCACACCCCCCACTGGGGATTCAGCCTGCAACCTCGGCATGTGCTCTGACCGGGCATCGAACCAGGGACCTCCTGGTGCATGGCATGACGCTCAACCACTGAGCCACACCGGCCGGGTAGGACTTTCTGTTCTTATTATAGCTGCAGGGCACTCCAAACTGAATGGACTGTAAGTTATTGAACGGAAAGTCTTCTTTTGGTGGACTTTCAGGCTGTGAGGCAGGCTAGTAAGAAGCTAGGAAGATTCCTTGGCAAATGGAACGGGAAACTGAGACAGATAGCTGAATAAACTGGCCAAGCAATTTACAGCCATGTACAGGTCTCCAGGGTGGAAAACCCAGGGTGACTAGAAAGTAGAAACGAGCAAAACTGGTGCCAATCCTTGCCCCCAGGGTGGCCTGTCCTCCCCTGGCACATCGCTGGCGTGCGGCTTAGAACGCCCTGGCCTTTCATATTGCTGGTCATAGGTTTAGACCCCCTGACCTTCCCCCCCGGAGATAACATCTAGGCCTCAGTTGTATTTCAGCTCCAGGCCCAGAAAAGCAACCAAATCAGGCGCACGACGTCAGGACCAGCTTCCATGACTAATGACGCCCCTGCCCTGGTGCAGACCAATCAGTAGAGACCACGACCCTGAAAGGATACATCTAGAAAAACTGACGAATATTCTATTGAGATCCTTCCCTAAGACCTCCCCTAAACTCCCAGCGTTTAAAACCCTCAAGTCAAGCCCTGCCAGTGTGGCTCACTGGTTGAGCATCATCCCATGCACCAAGAGGTCATCAGTTCGATTCCCGGTGTGGGCACATGCCCAGGTTACGGGCCCGAGTGTGCGGGAAGAGGCCAATCAATGTTCTCTCTCATCAATGGTTCTATCTCTCTCCTTCTCTCTAAAATCAATAAAGAAAAACAATTTTTTTTTTTTTCATTTTTTGTACAGATAGAGTGGGAGGGAGAGAGAGTGAGAAACATCGACGTGAAAGGGACACATCGAGTGGCTGCCACCCGCACGACCAACCAGGGCCGGGGACAAACTGCAACCAAAGTACGTGCCCTTAGCGGGAACCGAACCTGGGTCTCTCCGGACCGCAGGTCGACACTCTAACCGCTGAGCCAAACCAACCAGGGAGAGAAAAACAAATTTTTTTAATAAATAAATAAAACCGTCAAGTCAAGGCCCCAGGGTGCACTCTCACACCTGTGCCTTCCCCTTCCCCTCTCCTTCCCGCGCAGGCGCACCTCCTAAATCTAAGGGACTCCACGAGAGACTAGCAACCAGGGAGCAATGGGCAGCGGCAGCTCATCCTGGGCCAACGCCCTGAACCTGACCCCAAGGCTCCTTTTCTCTGACTCTCCAGGGAGCTGACAGCAGCCCGCCTCGGCCCACTTCTTTCCCATAGCGTTTCTAGAGTCCAAACAGCCCCGCCTAGTCTCCTGTGGCTTCTTCTATCCTAGGCCCTGCCGCACTGCACTGTCTCCAGCTGTAATAAACGACCTCTCAAAGTCACCTGGCCTCGCCCTGGCCGGTTTTGCTCAGCAGTTAGATCGTCAGGCCTGCGGTCCAGAGAGACCCGGGTTCGGTTCCCGCTGGGGACACGTACCGCGGTTGCAGTTTGTCCCCAGCCCTGTTTGGTCGTGCGGGTGGAGTTTGTCCCTGGCCCAGGTTGGGTCGTGCGGGTGGCAGCCACTGATGTGTCCCTTTCACGTCGATGTTTCTCTCTCTCTCTCTTCCTCTCTCTCCCTCCCACTCTATCTGAACAAAATATGTAAAAATGTCCTCGGGTGAGGATAAAAAAAAAAAAAGCAAGCCCTGGCCAGTTTGGCTCAGCAGTTGAGCCTCGGCCTGAGGGCCAGAGAGGCCCGGGTTCAGTTCCTGCTAGGGGCACGTACCACAAAAAAAAAAAAAAAAAAGAAGGAAAAAAAAAAAAATCACCTGCACTCATGGGCAATCTTTCCCGCACAAAGTCAAGAACCCACACACAATAGCGGCTGGCCGGAGGCAGACCTGCTCTGGGTCCGGTCCTGTCTGGTGCCCGTTGTTTGCATTCCTTTCCAATTACAAACAGCACTTACAAATAGCACTGCACTGGAGAAACTTATAAACAGACAGCTTTTCACGAGCAACTTCTCTTGCCTAGAAACAAATTAAAATCCCAATTTAGGAGGCACCCTGCTGTATAAGATAAAGAGTGATAAAGTACTTTGGAGGATCCGAAAAGATAGCACTTACTTTTGGCTGGCTGGGGGCTGGTGAGCAGAGCCCTGTGGAGTGGGAGAGACAGTCTGCAGGAGGGGAAAACGCAGATGAATTCATTTAGAAAAAAATTAAGTTACATTGAACTATATAGAGAATGTTCTGTAGGGAGGGGGTGAGTTGTTATTTCAATTAAAAAAAAACAAAACTCCTCTAACTTAAAGCTCAGTATTAAAATGGCATCGTATATACTGCTTGCCTAGGAATGTGAATATCGGGCGCTCCAAAATAAATTACAGACAGAATGCAAAATCTGACCCAGTTCTTAGCAACAGAGACTATAAAACACTGTAATGAAGGCAAAAATCCACTTCAAAATCTCCATTGTCTCAGAAGATGGAATTTAAAGAACTTTATTCAGTGGCATTATCACTGGTAAATGAGAATAATACTCTTCCTGCCCTTGGTTGTTAATATATGCTTGCCCCTTCTCGGCAAACGTCTCCGCTTTGCTTTTTGGTCGGTGGGTGAAAGGTGAGTAGCGTGCAGTTAAGGCGGCAAATTTTCCTACAAACAGGCAGCGCAGACATAATATCTTTCCACATCGCTCTCGATGCTCTGCATTATTAATTAGGATGTTAAATATACTGCTTGGTGCATGAGGTTATATTTAACTTCATATACTGACAATCTGATCTTGGCACCTTCCTAGGTTGGAAAATTAGATTGTAGCCGCAGCATTTCTTATGTTTGTTCAGAAAACCATACCTGAAACAGGGTGGGGAATCCTTTTCAGCTGACCCAGAGAGGTGAAAAGTCAGCTGAGGTCTGGTATGGCGTCCCCCACCAAATAAAACTGGGAAAAGAGCAACATCCACGATTAGCTCCTGGCGCTTTGACTCCCAGGCTCAGTCTTGCTGAAAATTCTGTCTAGACGTATTGGGAAAGACTTGGGCTTTGGCCTTAACCAGACCTGGGTTCAGAGCTAGATTCCGCCAAAACCTAAAATACAAAAATAGGGGATCAGATGAATAAATTGGGGTGCATCCACACAATGACGTATTATGCAATTATTAAAAACATATATGCAAACATTCTGTGAAATGGATGGTACGGCAGCGTTTCATGTAAAGGCAGAACATTAGAAGCATTTTCAATGTCTGTTGAAACAGGTTTAGAAAATTAAAATTTGATAATGCGATGAACTGACCAAGGCCAGTTGATTTGATCAGACTCTCTTATAAGGCTCTCTGGCAGCCACCATTGGTCCCTGGTAGGCGGGGCCTATTTATTCCCCACCTTGCCACCAAGGTATAATGAAAGCAGGTCCCAGGTCCAAGTCAGCCAGGTATATATTAACAAGCAGGCCTAGCAACAGTGGTACAACCTCTTCTGTGCAGTCAGAGTCTGAACTCGATCCTTGCATGCAAGTTTCATTTGGGATGAAGGCTACAATATTCTAGATGCAGGATCCCATTAACCTTGTAGGAGTCATCAGGTAGGCGGTATCAGACAACCAGAATGTCCAAATTTATGACTGGACAAAGGTCCCACTAGAGATCTAGCCGCAGGTGTCACTGAGTGCAGGTTACCTGTCTGTCTAGATTCAACATCCTGCTTGTACAAGTGTGTGGGATATCTCTAAAATAGTTCAGCCAGCCCTGGCCGGTTGCTCGGTGGTTAGAGCATCGGCCTGCGGTCCAGAGAGACCCGGGTTCGGTTCCCGCTAAGGGCACGTACCTCGGTTGCAGTTTGTCCCCGGCCCTGGTTGGGTCGTGTGGGTGGCAGCCACTCGATGTATCCCTTTCACGTCGATGTTTCTTTCTCTCTCTCTCTCTTTCTCTCTCTCTCTCTCTCCCCCTCCCTCCCACTCTATCTGAACAAAAAAAAAAAAAAAAAAAAGGAAAAATGTCCTTGGGTGAGGGGAAAAAAAAAAAAAATAGTTCAGCCAATCCATATACTTTGAATACTTCTCATTTCAACAATAGGAGCCCATTTCGAATATCACTGTGCAGATTCACTTGAATAATCATTATGCTAATTAGCAAAACGTCTGATGTTGATTGAAGATAAAAGTAGATAAAGCATTTGGAGAAGCTGACAGCCCCTGGAGTGTGAATTCCTATAAAGGGCACCTGGACCGGACGTGTAGCTTAAACCAAATAACATTCACGTTTCTAACACACTGCCCACCTTTAATTGCAGACGGAGTAAGACAGACAACAGAATACTCAACCACCTGCCGAGGCAAGATAGTTGAGCCATTTTAAAGTAAAATGAGCAAGAGTATATAACATATATATATAAAATAAAATCATGTATATGATTGAATAGATACACCTAGAGGAAAGTCTAAGACAGGAATAGAACTTACTGTGACCCCTGGAGAATCTGATTAGAGGAAAGAAAAGGGAGAATCTTCTACTTTTTACTTTATGCATTTCTGTAGTTTGAATTTCTTACCAATGAGTATGCATTACTTTGATGACAAAACTTCAAAAATTGACACTTTTTACAGAAGGATGTTGCAGAAGAATAATTATGTCAAGAAATGTTTACAATATATTCTTGGGTAAAAATGTATTCTTGGGTAAAATGTACTAGATGGTGTTACAGTAGACATGATAATTGTTGTCTCCTCATCTACGGCAAAATGTGTTTTCCAAAGACGGCCATTCCAGTAAATAACCCAACTCAAGGCTCTTCTTCCGATGTGATTTTGACAGGCCTCCATTGACAGGTTGGGGGGGGGGGGCTATGTTCCCTCCCCTTGAACCTGGGCAGAATTTCTATCTGCCTTGATCGAGCAAGTGATGCGACGAGAAAGTGAACAAGGAAGGGATGCCCAGTGGTCCCCTAAGGCTAGGTCTTCTGGGGCTTTCTGACACTCGTAGGACACACACTGGAGCCTTTGGAGTCCTGAGCCACCATGTAAGATATCTGATGACCCTACATCCGCCACGCTGGGATGTACATGTGGAGAGACCGTGTAGAAATATACACATGAGAAAGACAGCCCAGGCCGCTTGGGCTCAGCAGTTAGAGCATCGGCCCGCGGACCAGAGTCCCAGGTTCGGTTCCCGCTAAGGGCACGTACCTCAGTTGCGGTTTGTCCCCGGCCCTGGCTGGGGTTGTGCGGGTGGCAACCAGTCGATGTGTCTCTCTCACGTCGTTGTTTCTCTCTCTCTCTCTCTCTCTCTCTCTCACTTGGGTGAGGATAAAGAAAAGAGAGAGAGAGAAAGACACCCGATATGTCCCAGCTGTTTGAATCTTCCCAATCCAGGTGCAGGAGCCTTTGAGATGACGCCCCCTCCAGCCACCATGTGACAGCAAAGGCATGAGCGACCTTAAGCCAGGACCACCAGGTGAGCTGCTCCCAAATTCCTGACACAGAGAAACCTTGAGAGATAATACATGATTATTGTTGTTTGAAGCCACTAAATCTTGGGGTGATGTGTGGTGCCACAATAGATAACTACCACATTCCCTGAAGAACTTGCTGCTTCTTCAGCCTGGGAGGGGAGCGCTACGGATTGAATCACTGGCCCCAACAAGAGCACCCACCACCCACACACACCAACAGGGATGGGACCTCTGGAGAATGCCTGGCTCGGGGGAGCTTCTGCGTTTCTCTCTTCCCGAAATTTGGAATGTGAACACCAACACTGAGCTCCCTAGCTTGGAGGCACTGACACTTCCGCTTCGCCTTCTACCCTGTGTCCCAGAAAACAGAAGGAATCAAACTCATGAGAAAAGCAGGAAAGAGAGACCCAGTAACTTTAAAAGAGGATGAGAGGAAATGAATTTATTTTTCTGTCCTGTTCCTGATAGTCCTCCTACCCCTTGGTTATTCCTTGAGATACCCGTCTCACCACCACCACCACCACCACCATCATCATCATAGCTAAGAATAACTGAGCGCTCACTATGCCAAGCACTGTTCTAACTGCTCTACGGGCACTAACTTTTTTTTATTTTTTATTTTTTTACCATTTTAACTCATCTTTATTGTTGAATGTATTACAGATGTCCCCCCCTTTTTGTCCCCCCTGACCCCCTCCTCCCCAGTCCCACCCCCCTCCTGCCTTCCCCACACTATTGTCTGTGTCCATTGGTTATGCATATATGCATAGTTCTTTATTTCACCCGCCCTCCCTTCCTCCTTCCCTTTGAGGTTCATCAGTCTAACAACCAATTTGTTCTTCTTAATTCCTTCATCTTTTTCACCCATCTCCCCATCCCCCACCCATCTGATAAGCAACAAAAAGTTCTCTGTATCTATGAGTCTGTTTCTGTTCTGCTTGCTCATTTTGTTTATAGATTCAATTGTTGATAGATATGTATTAATTATCATTTTATTGTTCATAGTTTTGTTCTTCTCCTTCAAGAAGACCCTTCAACATTTCATATAATACTGGTTTGGTGGTGATGAACTCCTTTAGCTTTTTCTTGTCTGGGAAACTCTTGATATGTCCATCGATTATCAATGACAGCTGTGCAGGATGGAGTAAACTTGGTTGTAGGTATGGGCACTAACTTTAATCCTCACATGATCTATGTGGCTGACACCTCTACTATTATTGTCCTTATTTCACCGATGAAGAAACTGAGCCCTAAAAGGTAAAGTAACTTTTCTGAGGTCACACAGGTAGTTGAATCACCAAGTCAGTGCTCTTATGAACTCTTTTGCCAAAACTTTTGTTACATACCCTTAGATCCTGCCAATAAAGGACCTCTGTTTTGTTAAGGTCTTAAGGTGAGCAAATGAGTCACTTGCAACCAAATTATTTCTGATTAAGCCAAGTATGTACAGAACTATTCCAGTTTGGTAGAAATTGATACAAATAAACTTAACATGAGTACGAGAGGGCAGAAGGCGATGGTTGCAGGAAACACTGTGATAGCTCCAGGTGGAAGCGTCGAGTCAGAGCTGCAGGTCACTGCGACTTCCAGGGTTGAGACGCTCACCTATTGGTGCTGCCACTGCAGGTGCAGGGCTGAAGTGGAGAGAACTGGGCACAGGAGTGGAGGACGGGAGGGGCTCTGTCTTGAAAACAGTTGTGGCCAAGGAGGCATGGGTTTGCCCTGTTCTTGCCTTTGTAATCATCTGGAAACTGAAATTACTGTGATCACTTCACTAGCAGATTCCTTCCATTTCATTCTTCATGTATAAATAGAAGCCATCATTTGTTAACTTGTTTCCATTCATTCATTCATTCATTCATTCATTCACTGATGTAACCAATGATGTGTGTTTACAATGTTCTCTGTGATCAGGGTCCCTGCTAACTTGGAGGTGAACCATATAAAAAGAAGCTTTCGCCCTGGCCGGTTTGGCTCAGCGGTTAGAGCGTTGGCCTGTGGTCCGGAGAGACCTGGGTTCGGTTCCCGCTAAGGGCACGTACCTCGGTTGCAGTTTGTCCCCGGCCCTGGTTGGGTCGTGCGGGTGGCAACCACTCGATGTGTCCCTTTCATGTCGATGTTTCTCTCTCTTTCTCCCTCCCCACTCTAGCTGAACAAAAAAAAAAAAAAGGAAAAAAAATATCCTCGGGTGAGGATAAAAAAAATTAATTAATTAATTAAATAAATAAAAAGAAGCCCTCCCCCCCTTTCTCCCTTCAAATGGGACATCAATTCTCAGCAACTTCAAAGTTCAGCTCCAAGTTAGCAGGACTCAGAGTTCACAGAGCACACTGCAAACACACAACACTGGATACATGAATGAGTCAGTGAGTGAACACACTGAACACATAATGGCTTCCATTCATATTAATTTAAATATGCTCATCCACTAGGAGAAAACAGAATACTCAACTTTTAAAACTTTTTAAAAATATGTTTTTAATGACTTTTATTTTATTTTATTTTTTTAGAGCGAGAGGAAGGGAGAGGGAGAGAAAGACACATAGATTTGAGAGAGAAACACCCATCAGCTGCCCCCTGCATGCCCCCTACTGGGGATCGAGCCCACAACCCGGGCATGTGCCCTGAACAGGAATCTAATGGAGACCTCTCAGTCCATGGAATGATGTTCGATCCACTGAGCCACACCCACCAACCTCAAGTTTTAAAACTTTTTAGGTGTAGCCCTGGCTGGTTTTGTTCAATGGTTAGAGCATCGGCCTGTGGACCAATGAGTCACAGGTTCGATTCTGGTCAAGGGCACGTACCTCAGTTGTGGCTTGTCCCTGGCCCTGGTCAGGTTGTGTAGGAGGCAACCAGTTGATGTGTCCCTCTCACATCGATGTATCTCTCTCCCTTACTCTCTCTCTCTTCCTCTCTCTCCTCCTCTCTCTCTCTCCCTCCCACTCTATCTGATGATAAATAGAAAAAAAAAATCCTTGGGTAAGGATTTTTTAAAAAAATCTTTTTCGGTGTAATTTGCATACAGTAAAATGCACAAATCTTAAGTGAATAACCTGTTGTATTCTCATCTATGTATATCCCCCATACAACCACCATCCAGATCAAGACACAGAATATTTCCATCACCTCAGAAAGTTCCTTGTGACCCTTCTCAGTTTACGTCCTTCACCCTCGGAGATAATGACTATTTGGACTTCTATTATCATAGATTCAGAGGGTATCATGCTTGTAACTAGGTTTTTCACGGCTGTTGGAGAGAACTCTCCCAAAGTCACAGAAGTCAGTATCCAGTGGCTCAATGAGACGAAGTACCCACTAAAACTTGGAAATAAGATTGCCCTCTGTCTCACTCAGTGTTTAATCAAGAAAACAAACTTGAGAGGGACCATGGAAGTGGGTGGGAAGCTCTCATGAATGGAGAGGTATAGTCTATGCAGTCACCCCAAAAAGGTGGCTTATTACAGTGACATAAATATCCAACCTGCCTGGGGGTGAGGGTGGGTAGTTGCAGCTGTGGAGATGGGTACAACAGAGCCTCATCAAGTTGATTTTGAATAAGTAGGATTCCTGAGTTACATGCTAATATATTAGGAGAGACTGGCACATACTTACATAGCTCATCGTAAATTAACAAAATGCTCTTTGCAACATTAAGATCTTACAAGTTTATTGTTTTGGGTCAATGTCACAGTCAGAGTCACTCTGGGACACTGATGGACCTGGGGCTCTCGGGCTAGAAGGCTGAGGCCTAGATTGTGCCCCGTGGTGAATTCCCACGGTAAATACCATCTCTAAGATCTCTTGGTAGACAGCTGCTAACGTGCCAACCACAACACTGGTCTTTCTTTGGAAATTTCCACACTCACTGAAAACATGTTTGTAAATGTAAGATTCTCCAAATGGAAATGGAAATCACATACAAATAATTCCTACCAAGTCAAAGGGGAATACACCTTTTCAAAATTCAAACTAGATTTTTAAAAACCTTTTTATTGTCAAATACAACACACATCTAACATCAATGTTCAGAATATGGGTAATTAAGAAACGACCATCCTCAAATCTTTCTGTTTCCCTCTCAGACACATCCTCCTCTCCACCACCCCGGAGGGAACCACTCTCCAGACTTTGATGGTAATAATTTCCCTGCCTTTCTTTAGACTTTGACCATCTATGCCATAACCCTAAGCAATATAGTTTCTTTTTGCCTGTTTTTTTTAACATTATATAAATGGAATTATACTGTTCATTTCTTATACTTGTATATAACATATATGTCATATATAACATATATGATATAATATAAAACAATATGTCATGTAAAACATATGTGATATATATTATTTATATTTATTCCTTTTGTGTAATAGTATCCCATTGTATAAAATATACCATATTTTATTATCCATTCTGTTGTTAATGGACTTAAATTGCTTCCATTTTGGGGCTATTATGAACAGCACTATTATGTACATTTTTGTACATGCATTCTAGTACAGGTAAGTATATATTCCTGTAGTATTTATTCCAAAAAATGGAATTACTGGGCTATAGGGTATGTATATGTTAATTCTTAAGAGATAAAGCAATGTTTTCAGAAATCACTGCACCAATTTATATTCCTACAAGCATGTTATGAGTTTCAGCTGATTCACGTCCTTACCTACACTTGGCATGGTCAGACTTATTAATTTTGCCAATCTAGTGGTGTGTGTGGTATCTCATGGTTTCAAATTTGCATTCTCCTAACTACTAATGAAGTTAAGCATCTTTTCATGTATTTGCTGGCTTTTTGGATTTCCTCTTCTGTAAAGTATCTGTTCAAGTCTGCCACTCATTTTTCTATCAGGTTGATTTTCTCTTTTTTAAATTATTTTTTATTTATTGATTTGAGAGAGAGAGAGAGAGATGGAAACATCGATGAGAGAGAACATCGATTAGCTGCCTCCTGCATGCCCCGCACTGGGGATCAGGCCCACAACCTGGGCATGTGCCCTGACCAGGAATCAAACTGGCGACCTCTTGGTACATGGGTTGATGCTCAACCACTGAGCCATACTGGCCAGGTTCAGGTTGTTTTTTTCTTATTGATTTGTAGGAGTTATTTATATATTCTGGATACAACTTATCTCTTCTTTTTCCATTTTGTGGCTTGTAATTTTCACTTTATGGTATATTTTTAATTGACTATTTTTTTAGAATAGTTTTAGATTTACAGGAAAATTGAGAAGATAATACAGAGAGTTCCTATATACCTCACACCCAGTTTTCCCTATTATTAACATCTTACATTAGTGTGGTACATTTGTCACCATTAATGAAACCCTCCCCTTCACTTTTCCATTCTGTATATGGTATCTTTTGAAAAGAAATTCTTAATTTAATTGAATGACACCCTGGCCGGTTTGGCTCAGCCATTAGAGCGTCGGCCCGCGGACCAATGAGTCTTGGTTTCAATTCCGGTCAAGGGCACATACCTCAGTTGCGGTTTGTCCCCCGCTCTGGTTGGGGTCGTGAGGGAGGCAGCCACTTGATGTGTCCCTTTCACATCGATGTTTCTCTCTTTCTCTCTGTTCCTCTCTCTCCCTCCCACTCAATCCAAACAAAAATGGAAAAATGTCCTTGGTTGAGGATATAAAAAATAAAAAAGAATAATTAAGTGAGGGCTGCATGGTCTTGGGGCATGACATGATCTTGGTCTCCACAGGGCCCCCTGATGGCTGATTTGCAGGGACCGGGGCCACCTTACCATGCTCTATCTGGGATCGCTCAGAATTTACTGCTGGAATTAATGGGGTGTGGGGTGGGGTGGGGGGAAGACTTAGGAAATCAAACTGCAGTATGTATATATTCTTTCAAATCTTTTGAAACTCTAGAGCCAAGAGTTTGATGTCTTCGTTTTCTGGTTCTTCTGAGAGTCCTCTCCTCAGGGCATGAGATGGCTGGAGTCTTGGCTATTTGGCCTGGGAGGAGAGGTGTAATGAAGGAGGAGGCTTTTTTCAGGCACACATGTCATTCCTTCTAATAGTATCCTGCCACTCACATATCCACTTCTAAATGCTTCAAAGAAAAAGTTAACCACACATCACCAGGCGTTTACTGAGCCCTAAAGATTGGATCCAAAGGGCTGCATTCATAAAGCAGAACTACTGATGATTCAGAACGTGACCTTGACTACATATGCACTCCCTCAGGTTTCAATCTCAATCCACGAAACAAGAAGGCTTCCTACAAGGTTTATTTTACTGGATTCTAAGGCTATAAGAAGTAGCATCGCCCTGACTGGTTTGGCTCAGCGGTTAGAACGTTGGCCCGCGGACCAGAGAGTCCTGGGTTCGGTTCCCGTTAAGGGCACGTACCTCAGTTGCAGTTTGTCCCCAGCCTCGGTTGGGGTCGTGTGTCTCTCTCACGTCGATGTTTCTCTTTCTCTCTTCCTCCCTCTCTCCTTCCCACGCTGTCTGAGGATGAACGCAAAAAGGTCCTCAGGTGAGGATAAAGAAAAAAGAAGTAGCATCGCCCCTTTAAGACCTCAGAGGAAAAGGGGCCTTGGACTTAAAGGATAAGGGATTCACCCTTAGCTTAGAGAGCGATGTTATTTCTCAAGACAAATCGAGTATGAAGGATTGTGAGATTCTGAAATTTTCCTGGGGGAGAGGGAAGAGGAGGGGTTTATTTTATTCCAGTCTATTAACAATATTTTTGGTCTTCTTCAAATTAAAAAAATGTTAAGAATGGGCCCTGGCTGGGGAGCTCAGTTGGTTAGAGCATCATCCCAATACGCCAAAGTTGTGGGTTAGATCCCAGCCAGGGCAAATATAGGAAGTAACCAATGATGCATAAATAAGTTGAACAATAAATCCATATTTCTCTCTCTTTAAAAAATCAATAAATACAATTAAATGTCCTAGAATTCTTCAAAGAACAGAAAAATTCACTCCTTTCCCTGTTTCTTTAGGCTGCATAGAAGTTCAGGAGCTCTGTTCCACTTTTATTTATTTATTTTTTAGAGAAGAAGGGAGAGGGAGAGAGAGAGAGAGAAACATCAATGAGCCCTGGCCGGTTTGGCTCAGCGGTTAGAGCGTCGGCCTGCGGTCCAGAGAGACCCAGGTTCGGTTCCCGCTAAGGGCATGTACTTCGGTTGCAGTTTGTCCCCGGCCCTGGTTGGTCGTGCGGGTGGCAGCCGCTCGATGTGTCCCTTCACGTCGATGTTTCTCTCTCTCTCTCTCCCTCCCACTCTATCTGAACAAAAAATGGAAAATGTCCTCGGGTGAGGATAAAAAAAAAAAAAGAAACATCAATGAGAGAGATTGACCAGAGATCAGCCTCCTCCTGCATGGCCCCACTGGGGATCGGGCCCACAACCTGGGCATGTGCCCTGACTGGGAATCGAACCAGTGACCTCTTGGTACATGAGGTGACGCTCAACCACTGAGCCACACTGGCCGGGCATCTGCTCCACTTTTAACTGGTTATGCCCTTAAATAAGGTGGATTTAGAAAAGCTCTTTCAGGGCCTTTGGTCTTGAACCTGTTCTAAGATATGCAGCAAGATGGACGAGTGAAATTTTAGTTGATGTGAAGAGAAATTACTCCATTATGCTAAGAAATGAATTTTTTTTAAATGATTAAATTGTTATTGACATTTTTTTCATGGCACTCATTTTAGAGTTGCTGTTTTGGAAATCAGCTGCTTTAGACATTTTTGGTAATCCAATAATTTCACATTTCTAATGGGCAAATAGCCCTTCAGCCTTCTCAGATTTCTTCAGTCATATTTGTACCAATTCTCCTCTAAAGAAAGCAAATTTGAGAGTCAAGAGTTTCCTGAAGTTGAGTGAGAAAATCCAGATTCCATTCCCTAAACTGACAGTGGCTTTGGTGAGCATAGTGCGGTCTAGAAAGTTCAAACCAGACTGCTTGAGGAGTGTTCTGATTCCAGGTTTCCGTTGGGCAAGTTTTTCCTAGGACAGGTCTGCTACCCGAGAAACTCCTGGGGTCAGTTTTCAACCCAGTTTCCTTTCTTCTGAAAACTGAGACTGGGAGCTGAGTTAACAGGGCATTCTTTGCCCAACAAGTCTGTCTCACATTTGTGCACTGAACAATGCTCCAACACCTTCCATGGCTCCCATTTCCTACCAAATGAAGTGTTAAGTAAAGTCAACATCCTCTATAAATATGTCCCTCACTGATATTTTCGCTTTATGTGCTTCCTCCCCCATACATCTCTTCTTTAATTAAACTAAACAGTCAATCCTCAATCTGACAAGGCTTTCTCCCTGCCACAACTTAACAGTTTTTGCTACCTTGGCAGAACCTCCCCATCACCTATTCTTGCATGTTGAAACCCCACCCATCTTTCAAGGTCATCCGCTGGGGAATCATTTTCTAACTACAGATGGCTACATTGTGTCACTTCTTTCCTCATATCATGGGCAAAAATGTATGTGTTGTGGGAAGGGAGAATCCTGGTCTAATTAATATGTCTAGCCCTCACATAACACCGAGTGAATGGATGAGGAAAGTAATTAATGTTCCTGTCACATCACTCCTGGTAGATGAGAAAGTCAGAAAATCTTAGGAGGTAGGATTACCAGATTTCGCAAATCAAAACACAGGAAGCCCAGGTATACGTGAATTTCAAACAAACAACAAATATATATGTGTGTGTTAGTATAAGTACATCCCCTGAGATACGACATATTCATACTAAAATTTTTTTGTCGTGTCCTACTGGGAGGGCAGGGGTTCCCAGGGTCTCCTAGCTTCCTCCCAGCTGGTGCTCAGCATACGTGCAATAGTCAGAGCGAAAGCCAAACCAGCCACGCAGCTTCCACGGCTACACCCGTAGCAGGGCGGTACCAGGCGATCGGGAAAGACAGGCAACCTGGTTGGAAACCGTCACCCGAGACTGGCCAAAGGGTCTGCACCCGGGAAGAAGCCTCACCCCGGGAGCTCTCTGGACCCCTCGACAGGATCCGTCTCCTCCCCACACCTGCGATGGCCCGGCCTCCCCTCTAACTCGTGACCGGTTGTCACGGGCCAGGGGGCGGGGCTGCCGCTCCGCAGCTGCCGTCTACCATTAGAAGGGCCTTCCATCCATCACGTTGGACTCGCCCATCAGACTGACGTCGGCCCGGCTACGCCTCCCCCGCAGGCAGCGGCGTATCTGGCGATTGGCGGAGAGGGCGGCAGGGCCCAGCGGAGGCGACGACGGGGCGGTCTCAGGGACCGGGCCGAGCTGGAGCTCCTCGCCCCGCGGTTGCTGTGGTCGTTCGCCTTCTCCCTGCCGGTTCCGTGTTCCCCTGCTCCGCTGCAGCCGGCGCGGACCCATGGCTGCGCTCGTCGTGCTTCTGTCCTTGTTGGTGGCGGGTGAGGACCCGGGCGCGGTTGAGGCGCGCTCCGCGGGAGCTGAGTCGCCGGGGTCGGGAGCGGCCACGGGCTGCAGCCGTGGGGCGCGTGCCGCAGTGCGGGCGAGGGGCGCCAGCCTGGCCGCAGCCCTCTCGGTGGCGGCGCGGCCGGGGGAGGGGGCGGGGCCGGGCCGCGTCGGGGGTCTGAGCCGGCCCCACCCTCCGCCTCCCCGAGGTAGGCGCGTCCGGCGGTCTCGCCTCCAGTCTTGGGTCATCCCGGCCTTCTTCCGGCTCGGGAGGCGCTTCGGAGGACGGGAATGCGTTTCTCAATTAAGTGTCGAGCCGCAGCCCTCTGCGAGGAGGGGAAGGCCGACTCTTAGCTGCCATCAGCGGCTGCGTTTCTTTGCAGGTTTCTGGTGGCTTCGTTTCTAGCAGTTGGCATCAGTGATTGTTTCAGGATACAAAAGTTGGAGGTGGAGGAATTGTTTCTGTAGGATTGTTTCCAAAGGCGGGTTCAAAGTAGCTCTCAATGGTTTGTCACAGTTACCAATTTTAAGGATTTGGAAACTAAGATGTGTGTCACGTTCTTAGGGTCACATGTCAAATAATGGTAGCTTTCGGAGTGGAACCTAGGTTCCCTAGCATTCAGCAAGGGGCGTGCAAGTCATCTAATAGTTGGTCCCTTCCCGTGTACCATGTAATTCATTTAATTTTACAGCAATCCTTAGAAGAGGATATCATCATCGTTTTACATAGTGATTAAGCCTTGGTAAATGACCCAACACCACCCAAATAGTAAGCAGAAAAGCTGGAGTTGAACCCAGATCAGCTGGCTCCAAACCTGGGTCTTTTCCATTACATGTGTTGTGGCACAGGTAGTGGCAATGCTACTACTACGTGAGAATGTGGGGATGATGGGGGCTGGGACCGGGGCGCAGACAGTGGCCAACAAGAGGCCAAGTTGGAAACAATTTGGAGGAATTGGGTTCTGTTCCCCATTGTATCGGTTTAAAACCAGTAGGTTAAAAATCTATAGGAGGCCTATGCCTCTGCTTTGTGCGGTTCTAGAATGTCCCACTTATGGAATGGTGGTTTAATTTCTGCATGGGGGTACAGACCACTCATGTTCTTGAAATCTGCAGATCTCCATCCCTGGATTGCCCAGTGTTGTGTGTTGAAGATAGTTACGATTATTTTCACGCCCCCCCAGATTTTAGGGTTCTTTTGTTTGTTTTGTGTCTGTCTCTGAAAAGTCATTCCGATCTATCTAGTAAGTTGCTTTGGGGAAATTTTTTATTTTAATTTTTAAATCTAGTTTTTGAAATTTAAAAATCTCCCCTTTGATACTATGATTTTTCTGAACGTCTGCTAATTCCACGTTTAATGTCATGAGTGATATTATGTTGATTCAGTGAGGTTTAGGGGATTTTATTTGTTTGGTTTTGGTTTGGTATATGGTTTGAACATGCTTTTCTAACTAGAATAGTCTAGTTCATACAGATCGAGAGTCCAATCCTGTCAGCTTTTGCATTGCTTGGTCTTGTCAGCTGAGGTTAAATTACTTTTTTCCACAATGACTAAATGTGATTTAATGGAAAACATCTTTAAGAGATCAGACTTCTCTGTTTGAGGGAAAAAAATAAGTTCTTTAAAATGGTGTTACCAAATCAGGGAGAGACTAGAGGAGGGGAACTAGGTTATGAATAACATGTCATAAGGAGTATTTGAAAAAATTCAGATGTGTAGCCTGGAGAGGAAGGGCCAAGGGTAAACAGCACATGGAATTTGAAGGGATGTCCTGTTGAAGAGGGATTCGATTTGGTCACTGATGTCTCAGAGGTAAAAAGTAAGACCTATTTATTTTTTCATGTATTGATTCCATCCACCATTCATAGAGCACAGCATAGTATGGTGGGAGTTCCCAAAGGGCATCGCACTTAGCCTCTAGCTCAGAGTGGGGGGCTGAGGGGAAATTTCCCTGGGGTGGGGGTGGGGGGGTGCCTCACTGGACAAATGTGAAAGGTTGGCGTCGGAAGGAAAGGCATTTCCAACAGAACAGCATGTATAAAAGCAGAGGTATGAGAGCAAAGAGCAAATAGTTTCTTGGGGCCGAAGTGTATAGGGGTTAAGTTGAGAGATCCCAGAAGTAATGTTAGTGAGGTGCCCTTGGTGTTATGTTTTGGATTTTGTCTCAAAGGCTCTGGCAAGCAAGTGAAGGTGGTTAAGCTCAAGGATGAATGAACAGATCTGTATTTTGAAAAGGTGATAGGAAGTTAGGTCAAAAGGTGGCCAGTTCCAGCAAACCTGTTGAGGGCTTGAAGAGTGTGCACTGGACATGGAGGGGAAAGGATTCGTGAGATAATCAGAAAAAAGATCAACAGAATTCAGTGGTTGATGAGCTGCGATGCTGAGGAAGGATTTATTTTTTTATTTATCATCAGATAGAGTGGGAGGGAAGGAGGAAGGGGGGGGGGGAGAGACGGAGAGAAACATCGATGTGATAAAGCCACATCGACTGGTTGCCTCCCGCACGACCCCGACCAGGGCTGGGGACAAACCTCAACCGAGGTACATGCCCTTGACCGGAATCGAACCTGCAAATCATTGGTCTGAAGGCCAACGCTCTAACCACTGAGCAAACTGGCCAGGGCTGAGGAAAGATTTAAAGGTGACCCATTCGAGCAGCTGGGTGGAAGGTGATGTGTCGTCCTTCGAGACAGAGAATACAGGAGGAGTGTGTGGAAAGGTGGTGAATTCAGTTCTGAACCTGTTGAGTTTGAAGGACCCATGGGGCTTAGAAGGAAATGCTCAGCAGACTGCTGGGTGTGTAGGTCTAAGGCTCAAGAGAAATGTAGGCTGAAAATCAAAATCTGGAAGCCATCAATATGTTTTTGGTGTTTTCAGCCTTAGGAGAGAGATGGAACTAGGAAAACAGTGAAGGTCAGGAATGGAGCCCTGAAATATTCAAAGGGGAGTATGCTATTTGTTCTACTGGGATGCCAGAAGAATGTACTAGAACTTTCTTCCATTTATATCAATTTTTTATTCTGCACCCCCCCCCTTGTATAGTAATGGTTAGATATTTTATAGAATGTCCCTCAACTGGGGTTGCCTGATACTTTCTCATGATTAACTTGGGCAGAATACTACACAGATACCTCTTTTTTTAAAGATTTCCATTTTTTTTTGCCTGGTTGGTGTAGCTCAGTGGTTGGGCATCGACCCATGCACCAAGAGGTTGCCGGTTCGATTCCTGGTCAGGGCATGTGTCCAAGTTGTGGGCCGAATCCCCAGTGGGGGGCATGCAGGAGGCGGCCAGCCAATATTCTCTCTCATTGATGTTTCTCTCTCTCTCTCTCTCTCTCTCTCTCTCTCTCTCTCTCCCCCTTCCTCTCTCTCTAAAGTCAATAAAGGAAAATAAAATAAAAAGGACCTTTTTAAAAATAAATAAAAATAAAGATTTCCATTTTTGTGTGCTTTGTAATAGGAATATATAATCTATTATGCTACACGTGTACAAGTGTATACTTTGTAAATAAATATATGTATAGCGGGGCTACTTTCAAATTTTGTACTGAAAGGGTTGAAACCTAAAAAGTCCGGACATCTCAGCTGTCAAGGTCGGGAAGGGAAAGGAACTGAGGAGAAGCAGCCAGAGGGGCTGGAAGAAAAACCAGGGGCAAGGGCTTATGAAGACCAAGGCGGGAGATTTTCAAGAAGGGAGTTGCCAGTATCAGGTGCTTTGGGAAGTTAAATAAATTAAGGACTGAAAATTGTCTTTTGGATTTGGTGAGTTCCAGTGGCATGGTGGGGTCAGAAGCTTGGAGTAGGTGGTAAATGTGAGATGAAGACAGAGAAGCAAACGTGGCTAACTTCTCTGCCAGGATTCTTCCTCTGAAGGGAAGCAGAGGCTGGTAGAGGCTGGGAGGACCAAAGCGGTGGTTTTACTTCTAGAATGGAAGCACCCTAAGCGTATTTTTATACTGATGTGAAAGGACCAGTTGATATGGGGAAAGGGATGGTGTAAAGTGTGGCTTCATTCATTCATTAACTCAAGTATTTACTGTGCATCGATGTGTCAGGCACTGTTTTCAGCCCTGGGAATGTTGTATGAACAAGACAAACAAATAAATCCCTGCCTTTGGGAGCTTGTGTTCTACAGGGCCACTTTTGTATGCCTACAACCATATGGGCACCTAACTCCTGATAAACTGTGCCAGAATAGTGGCTTAATAAACATTGAATGAGTAGTTTAATAGGTGAATGAATGGAGGTCCTGAAGAAGGTTGAACCACAGGGTTATTTTAGGCTGGGAGAGGGACATTCTCTATGGAAGGAGAGGCGATAAGGATAGGGGCTCGTGCAGATAAATTTGTGGTGGGGAGAGGAAGCAGGTAGCTGGAGGAATCCCTCTGCTTTCCTTTCTTTTTTTTTTTATCCTCACCCGAGGACATTTTTCCAATTTTTTGTTCAGGTAGAGTGGGAGGGAGAGAGAGGAACAGAGAGAGAAACATCCACGTGAAAGAGACACATCGAGTGGCTGCCACCCGCACAACCAACCAGGGCCGGGGACAAACTGCAACCGAGGTACGTGCCCTTAGCGGGAACCAAACCCGGGTCTCTCTGACCGCAGGCCAACGCTCTAACCACTGTGCCAAACCGGCCAGGGCCCCTGCTTTCTCTTGAAGCTGGAGATGAGTTTATCTGATGAGACCCAGTCAGGAGTGATCAAACAAAGATGAAAGAAGTAAGGAAGCCCATTTCAGTTTAGCACAAGGAAAAACTTTTCAAAGGACTAGACTGTTGGAACAGTAGAGATGATCGGAAGTTGACATGGTGTCCCCCTTTAGGTAGAGGATAGGTGACTTTCTGTCAGGTATCCCAGAGATACCTGCATTAAGAAGCACTTTGTAGACCCGGGTTCGGTTCCCGCTAAGGGCACGTGCCTGGGTTGCAGTTTGTCCCCGGCCCTGGTTGGTCATGTGGGTGGCAGCCACTCGATGTGTCCCTTTTGCGTCGCTGTTTCTCTCTCTCTCTCTCTCTCTCTCCCTCTCTCTCCCTCTCTCCCTCCCACTCTATCTGAACAAAAAATGGTAAAGTGTCCTCGGGTGAGGATAAAAAAAAAAAAAAAAAGGTATAGGAGTCCATGACTAATGTCTAAAGCACTAGGCTCCTGAAGGACTGTTATGTAGGCCCAGAAGTAGAATCTAACTCTACTTTCAAAGTACCACACGCATTTTAAAAAACATTTGGATCTGGAGATAGCCCTGTTTTGAGATGTGGCCCTACTCACTCAACTATAAAGTCGAGGCAGCCCAGCAGGTGTGGCTCAGTGAATTGAGTGTCATCCCATGCACTAAGAGGTCACAGGTTTGATTCCTGGTCAGAGGACATGCCCAGGTTGTGGGTTCGAACTGATCGATGTGATGTTTCTTTCTCATCGATGTTTCTATCTCTCTCACCCTCTCCCTTTCTCTCTAAAATCAATAAAAACATATTTTTAAAACAATATTCTAGATAGATAAAGTTGAGGCAAAGTAAGTTAGTATAATTTTGCTGGGGTTAAGTGAGTAGGGCCATATCTCAAAACAGATCCAAATATGGTTTTTCAAATGTGTGGTACTTTGAAAGTATGGGTTTCTTGCAGCCCCATTTTCTCTAGAATTTGCAATAACTACTACTACTTTAGTGAACCAAGATGTTTATCAATTACAAATGGCCATTCCATTTGGCTAATCTGGGGAGGAGAGGGAGCAGTCTACCCCAGGCTAGAACAATTTGGAAATTTCTGCTCTGGTGGCTGATCTGAATCGAAACTCATAACTCTGCATGTTGTCTCAGCACCATCCTGAGGCCTTTATTTACTGTCAATACTGCAACACTGAAACACTTACTGTGGCTTCCAACTTTATTCCCATACTCTGTAAGTGAAACTTTCCTTAGGTGAAGAGAATAACAATCTTGCTTTATTACTAGTATTATTTTTTTATCCTCACCGCAAGGACATTTTTGCATTTATCGTCAGACAGAGCTGGAGGGAGAGAGGGAGGAAGAGAGAGAGAAACATCGATGTGAGAGACACACATGGAGTGGTTGCCACCCACACGACCCCACCCGGGGCGGGGGACAAACTGCAACCTATGTGCCCTTAGCGGGAACCCTTAGCGGGAACTGAACCCAGGACTCTGGTCCATAGGCTGATGCTCTAACTGCTGAGCCAAACCAGCTAGGGCACAATGTTGCTTTATTAAAATCTAGTTTTCCATACTAGGCATGAACAACATTTGTTTTGGACTTGGAGCTAATCTTTTCAAAGGAACCCAAAAGGTTCCATTAGCCACTTGACCTTGTGTAAGCTAGACATCATTGGGTTAACACCTGACGGGTGAAGAGGCCAGACACCTCTTCCTTAGCCTTGGAGGGCCTATAAAATAGTCCCTTTGGCCCTGGCCGGTTTGGCTCAGCAGTTGGAGTGTCGGCCTGCGGTACAGAGAGACCCGGGTTCGGTTCCCGCTAAGGGCACGTACCTCGGTTGCAGTTTGTCCCCAGCCCTGGTTGGTCGTGCGGGTGGCAGCCACTCGATGTGTCCCTTCACATCGATGTTTCTCTCTCTCTCTCTTCCTCTCTCTCCCTCCCGCTCTATCTGAACAAAAAATGGAAAAATGTCCTCAGGTGAGGATAAAAAAATATATTAAAAAAAAAAAAAAATAGTCCCTTTGTTCTCATCCTTCACCCAGGCCCCATACCCCTAAACTAGTTGACTTTATTATTACAGAATACCTTTTCTTACCTTCTTGACATGCCCATTGGAAATACTATTTCCGGGATTTTGTTTCTAAAGTCTGAAGTGTTTTATACTCTGACTGGTAACATGTTACCCGTTTGACAGCCCTCATTTCACTAGGTTTGCCTGTGAGATTAAAGGAAAGATATGATCTTTTCTAAGATATACTAACCTGCTGAAATTTTAGGGTGGAATGCTAGGAATTTTATAACTTTGCATTTTGAAGAGAGGGTCAGTGGTAGAAATAATTTAGAGATTTTTAAGTTTCCTTTCTTCCTTATTCTGTGCAAGGATTTCGTTTTTTGTTTCTTTGTTAAAAATTTTTCTTCTTCTTTATTGATTTTTGAGAGAGAAGGGAGAGGGAGAGAGAGAGAAAAAAACATTAATGAGAGAGAACATCAATTGGCCACCTCCTGCATGTCCCCTGTTGGGGATCTGGCCCACAACCTGGGCATATACCCTGACCGGGAATCAAACCGGTGACCTCTTGGTGAACGAGTCGATGCTCAGCAACTGAGCCACACCAGCTGGGCATGTTTTTTGTTTCTTAAATTCTGGAGAAGTGCCACTGACTTCTAATTCTTGACAAATTGCCACATGCTCCTGTTTAAGGGCCATTTGTAGGAAGGCATCTAGATCATTAGGAGAATCTGGTTTCATAGTTGTGTCTTGGCTACAGCAGAATGTGTGGACTTATATTCTTATGTTCTTATATTCTTAGAGTGATATCTTGAAAAAGAATTCATTGATGCTTATTCAGGATTCATCATTTTGTTCAATCATAATTTTAGCATGCTAAGTCAATGGGAATGGGGAAACATATTTAATAATTTTCAGCATGGATGCAAAAGATTTATGATGCTCATCACTCATTTACTGATCTGTTTTCTTCTCAGGTGTTTTGGGGAATGAGTTTAGCATATTAAGATCACCAGGGTCTGTTGTTTTCCGCGATGGAAACTGGCCTATACCAGGAGAGCGAATCCCAGACGTGGCTGCGTTATCCATGGGCTTCTCTGTGAAAGAAGTACGTGTGTCTTTAAAAATATCTGGGCCCTGGCCAGGTAGTTCAGTTGATTGGAGTGTCACCCTGCTACGCCGTTTCGGGTTCAGTCCCCAGTCAGGGCATATACAGGAATCAACCAATGAATGCATAAATAAGTGGAACAACAGATCAGTGTTTCTCTCTCTCTCTTTTCCTCTCAAATCAATAAATAAAAATTTTTTAAAAAATTGGAGCTGCTTCTGAAAGCATTTTTGTTGATTTCTACTAATAGCCCAAGAAAGCAACAAGCAAACAGGTATATGTGGTACAGATTGCAAAGTAAAAAAGCTCATTCATAGTTGGGGAGATCTTGGATAAATGCTTCAAGCTTAGCTTATGAAACCAAATCCTTCTAAACCTTTATCCATGTAATAGTTTATTCACAGTAGTGACATTCTTTGTATATAAAAAAATGCATTTGTCCTATCAATAGGATGTATAATTTTACTTTATTTTTTCAGTATACATGATAGATTTGTGTCTTAGTTCAGGCTGCTATTATAAAGTACTGTAGACTAGGTAGCTTATAAACAACAGACATTTCTTACCATTCTGCGGCCGGAAGTCTGAGGTCAGGGTGCCAGCATGGTCAGGTTCTAGTGAGGACCCCCTTCTAGGTTGCAGACTGGGGACTTCTTGTTGTATCCATCCTCACATGGTGGGCAGAAGGTGAGAGCTCTCTGGAGTCCTTTTTAAAAAAAATATTTTTTCTATATTGATTTTAGAGAGAGACGAAGTGAGAGGGAAAGAGAGATAAAAACATCGACAAAAGAGAACATCAATTGGCCACCTCCTGCATGCCCCCCACTGGGGATCAGGCCCACAACCTGGGCATGTGCCCTGACCAGGAATCGAACTGGCGACCTCTTTGTGCGTGGGTCTACGCTCAACCACTGAGCCACACCAGCCGAGCAAGTTTGGTGCTTTGGATGTGGTCTCTAGAGATCATCAGTCTCTCAAAGGAACTTTCCCTCTAGGTCCTGAGTGCCCTTGAAACCGGAAGCAGTGCATGGGAACTCGCTCTGTTCCGCCTAAGGGAGGAGCTCCCGAGCTCCTAGCATGAACTGGACTGGTTGTTTACATTTAGGGATGAAATTTGCATTTCGTTCTTTAAGACTTAAATTTGACTACAAATGGCAATTACAATAACCTTTAGAAATAATTATTAGTAAACGAATATGAGTTACTTTCAGCAGGAATTTTGTTTTATTTATATAGAGCTTAGTCTAATGAGAATTTTTTTTTTTTTAATCCTCACCTGAGGATAAGATTTTTTATTGATTTTTAGAGAGAGAGGAAGGGAGAGGAGAGAGAAACAAGAGAAACATCTGGTTGCCTCCCATATGCGCCCTGACCAGGGATAGAACCCGCAGCCTCGGTGTGTGCTGTGACTGGGAATGAAACCTGCAAACTTGTGGTGCACGGGACAGTGCTCCAAACAACTAAGCCGCCCGCCAGGGCTCAGGAAAGGGCAGGGTGCCAGCATGGTCAGGTTCTGGTGAGGGCCCCCCTTCCAGGTTGCAGACTGGGGACTTCTTGTACCCATCCTCACATGGTGGACAGGTGCTGGTAGGAAGAAAACATCCATGGTTACAAGAAGACAAGAATATTTTGCAGTCTGGAATTTCCAAAGTACCTATGTTTTGTTTACTTGCCTGCTGTTTTCCAGCAAAGATTTGAGTGACTTACTGTTAACTGTTACTGTTCGAATCTCTACAAGCTTTTAAGAAAATGAAGACGGTAGAAATCCACATCCTTGATTAGGAGAGTGCAACTACTGCCTTAAATAAAACATTTGCTCCCCCTGTGAACTGTCACTGCCAGTGTCATCCCGGAATCCCTTAGTTCTGTTTATTAGATGTTCTCGGAACATGGTTTCCTGAGTCGATAATTCAGCACCGTTTCACGCTTTTCCATGTTTAGGACCTTTCTTGGCCAGGACTTGCGGTGGGGAACCTGTTCCATCGTCCTCAGGCTACCGTTATGGTGCTGGTGAAGGGAGTGGACAAACTCGCCCTACCCCCAGGCAGTGTCATTTCGTACCCTTTGGAGAATGTGAGTATTTAGTTTAAAAAATTAAAGGGATACATCTTTAATTTTGTCTTGTCAGCTATCATTATGAATTGTGTTCTAAGCACACTTGTCTTTTTTTTTTTTTTTTTTGGATGCACTGATTGATAAGTAAAACAGCTTCTGTTTTAAAAAAAATTACATGGTGGTCATAAATTTACCGAGACTCGTCTGTTTCCTGTGGGTGGGAGTACTGTCTGAGATAAAAGGCAGACAAATTGCCCCACTCTCAGAAGAGTCAGAAGCTCAAAAAAATGAAACCCGTTGAGGGTATATCCTGCTGATACTGTCTTGGGCATTATCTTATCACTTTCCCTTCAGAATTTTACCTCATTTTCCTGTAAGAAGAGACGGGGGGCTCTCTGGCTGGCTCGCTGACTCCTTCCCAAGCCTTTCAAGCAATAAGGCTGAATGAGCTGTTGAGAGAGGCCCTCCTTCCACTACAGGCGTATAGAAGTCACCAAAACATTTTTACGTACATAACTAAACATAAAAACAAGGAAGGGACACACAACAGGTGCCACATTTGAGTAGAAAACTCAAAAGCCACAGTGGTGAGCAAGAGCTGACGCTGGACTTGTGTTTTGTGCAAAAAATCAGGGTCTGCAGAGTGCTGTCTGATTCTTTTTTTTTTATCCTCACCTGAGGACATTTTTGCATTTATCTTCAGATAGAGCAGAACGGGGGGGGGGGGGAGAAACATCGACATGAAAGGGACACATCGAGTGGCTGCCACCCGCACGACCAACCAGGGCTGGGGACAAACTGCAACCGAGGTACATGCCCTTAGCGGGAACCGAACCCGGGACGATCTAACCGCTGAGCCAAACCGGCCAGGGCTGCTGTCTGATTCTTGAAAGGAGGACTAGTAAAACCCCAGCTACCTCAGGGCTGCCATAGAGGAGCTGCCTGCCTCCCTTCGCCGTGGGACCCTTAGAGTCCTCTAAGAGAAATCAGAACTGCAAGAGTATGCTGTGCTCCAAATTCACACAACCCGTCATATGGACATCTCCACAGCCCAGGGCTCCTTCGGACCAAAAAAATATATATTGTCTATTCTATGTGGCTCAGTGATTGAGCATTGACCCACACACCAAGAGGTTGCTGGTTCGATTCCCGGTCAGGACACATGCCCAGGTTGTGGGCCTGATCCCCAGTGGGGGTCATGCAGGAGGCAGCCAATTGATATTTTCTCTCATCAGTGTTTCTATCTCTCTCTCCCTCTCCCTTCCTGTCTCTCTAAAATCAACAAAGGAAAAAAATTTTTTAAAACAAAATGAGTCCAATTTACAAAGCACTTGGAGGACAAAATGCCATGTGGGAGCCAGCACGTGCAACCAGTAATTCATCCCCAATAGACTAGTCTCAAAGAGATTTGAAAATACGCACATTAACATTGTGAGAGTTAAAGGCAGGGACAGAAACTATGAGGCAACTATGACATTTTGATATGTGGTGCTTTCATTGATATTCACTCCTAAATATTTCATAATTTATATTGTGATTTCTTTAACCTATGAATTTTTAGAGGTGTTTAATATGTGAGTAATTTTTTTTTCATCCTTACCCAAGGATGTATTTTTGTATTCATCTTCAGATAGAGTGGGAGGGAGAAAAGGAGGGAGAGAGAGAGAAACATCGATATGAGAAACACGTCGATTGTTGCCACCCGCACGACCCCAACCGGGGACAAACTGCAACTGAGGTACGTGCCCTTAGTGGGAACCGAACCCGGGACTGCCTGGTCTGCAGGCCGAAGCTCTAACCGCTGAGCCAAACCAGCCAGGGCAATGTGTGGGTGCTTTTAAAATCATTTTCAGTTTTTCAGTTTCTAATTTCATTACATTATAAGACTGTGGTCTGTATGATGCTGTTGTTTTGGAAATTTCTTTCAGACTTTCCTGTGGTCTGGTATAGATCAATTCCAAGCATGACATGCTTACAAAAACAACCATGTACTAGGTCTCAAGGCATAATTCAACAAATAATACAGAATCAGTATCTCATAAACCACCCTCTCTGACCACAATGCAGTTAAATCTAAAAATAATAACAAAATGATACCTTAAGAATGTATTGCCCTGGCCGGTTTGGCTCAGCCGTTAGAGCGTCAGCCTGCGGTCCACAGAGACCCGGGTTCGGTTCCCGCTAAGGGCATGTACCTTGGCTGCAGTTTGTCCCCAGCCCTGGTTGGGTTGTGCGGGTGGCAGCCGCTCGATGTGTCCCTTTCACATCGATGTTTCTCTCTCTTCCTCTCTCTCTTTCCCGCTCTGAGTAGAAAATGGAAAAATGTCCTCGGGTGAGGATAAAAATAAAAATAAATAAATAAATAAATAAATAAACAAACAAATAATACAGAATCAGTATCATATAAACCACCCTCTCTGACCACAATGCAGTTAAATCTAAAAATAATAACAAAATGATACCTTAAGAATGTATAGCCCTGGCCGGTTTGGCTCAGCGGTTAGAGCGTCGGCCTGCGGTCCAGAGAGACCCGGGTTCGGTTCCCGCTAAGGGCACGTACCTCGGTTGCAGTTTGTCCCCGGCCCTGGTTGAAGTCGCGTGGGTGGCAGCCACTCGATATGTCTCTCTCATGTCAATGTTTCTCTCTCTTCCCCCCTCTCCTCGTTCTGCTCTATCTGAAAATAAATGCAAAAAAAAAATGTCCTCAAATGAGGATAAAAAAAAAAGAATGTATTTGGAAATGGTAAAAACAAACAAAAAAAGATGTGATTTTTTTTCAGGTTTAGGGCACACTGAACACCCAATAGGCTAAAGCCAAATCCACACCTAGACATAATGAAATAGAAGAACCATCAAGAACACTGAAAATCGCCCTGGCCGGTTTTGCTCAGTGGTTAGAGCATCTGCCTGTGGTCTGGAGCGACCCGGGTTCGGTTCCCGCTAAGGGCATGTACCTCGGTTGCAGTTTATCCCTGGCCCTGGTTGGTCGTGTGGGTGGCAACCACTCGATGTGTCCCTTTCATGTTGATGTTTCTCTCTCTCTCTCTCCCTCCCACTCTATCTGAACAAAATATCAAAGAATGTCCTCGGGTGAGGATAAAAACAAAAACAAACAAACAAAAAAACAAAAGAACACTGAAAATCTTAAAAGCTTCAGAGAAAAGGCATTGTCATTACAAAGGAATGAGAATAGAATGATAGCAGATTTCTTATCTGTTGCCATTAGGGACCAGAAGAACAAGAAAGAAAAGCAGTAATTTGTATAGTATAAGGCTAGTAATGATAATGAAATATTGATCCAATGAAATTATGATAGAACTATTGGGAGGGTGGAGAAATAGAGTGTATGTATGGGGCAGGGCATGCCACTGTGGTTGGTGAGGTAGGAGAGCTAAATTCTTATTTTCTTTTTTGGTTAATCCTCACCAAAGTATATTTCTCCATTGATTCTTTTTAGATAGAGTGGAAGGGAGAGGGAGAGAAAGAGAGAGAGAGAGAAACATCAGTGTGAGAGAGACACATTGATTGGTTGCCTCCCACATCACCTTGACCAGGGTGGTGATCGAACCTGCAACCCAGGCACATGCCCTTGACCAGGAATCAAACCCTTGACCCCTCGGTCCATGGGACAGTGTTCTAACCGCTGAGCCAAACCAGTTGGCCAAGGCTATATTTTCATTTTCTATAATGGGTAATACGTCAATCGTGCCTAAAACTGAAAAATCAAAACATAGTAATATAACCATATTATTTAGAGATGGTGCTAAAAGGAAAGGAAACAAATGATTTGAAGGTGAGGGCCTCAGAGGAATGGGAAATGAGGGGAAGGGCAAACTTATTTATCATAAAACATCTTATAGAGTTATCTGTTTCCTTAAATGATTTGTATACATAATGCTTGAAATTTTTTAAAAGTCAAGAAAGTTGGAATAGATGCACTCCTAAATAATTCATGGATTGAGGAGATAATCACAGTGAAAGTTTTAAAGTTATTTGGAATTTAAAATTATTTGGAATTTAGTGTCAGTGAATGTACCATATATTTCAAAATTGTGGCTTGCAACTAAAGTGGTAAGAAAAGGAAAATTTATAGCCTTACGTGTGCATGTTAGACAATTAAAAGAGTTGAAATAAATGAACTAAAGAAACCAGAATATCAGCCCTGGCCGGTTTGGCTCAGCGGTTAGAGCGTCGGCCTGCGGTCCTGAGAGACCCGGGTTCGGTTCCCGCTAAGGGCGCGTACCTCGGTTGCAGTTTGTCCCCGGCCCTGGTTGGTCGTGCGGGTGGCAGCCACTCGATGTGTCCCTTTTACATGAATGTTTCTCTCTCTCTCTCTCTCCCTCCCACTCTAGCTGTACAAAAAATGGAAAAATGTCCTCGGATAAGGATTAAAAATAAAAATAAAAAAAATAAGTGTATGAAAATTCAAAATGCTATTAAGATTTTCATTAGCATACAATCCAAAACTAAACATTTTAAAACAGACTAGCATCATTTTACATGAGTAGAAATGAGCTCCTATTAGTCTTTGACCCTGATTGACTGCTCCCAATACTTTTCCTGGCAATAGCTGGTAAATGAGATATAAAGCTCAGAAGGCAAAAACCAAAACATATTAAAAAAAAAAAAGAATGTCTTAGAATTTCACTTAATGAAGCTTCTATTTGATTAGCTAGCTGTTTTCACTAGAATTTCAATTCATACAGATAAGAAATTCCATTTTCTCCAGGACAAACAATGCATATCCTTATAATACAGTGGAAGAAAATAAACACTGTATTTTAAGCAGCCGAGCCTTTTCCTTTTTGAGCTTAGCGGTCCAAATAATTTCTTTTCCTTCACAGTTTGGCAGTCATCTGACTCGGTAGCTTCTCCAGTTTGATTGCTAGGGACATGTTACCTTTAATTTTCAACTCTCCTTCCACGAGTGCCATTTCACTAGGCGAAATGAGGCTGGAGGACTTGTTACATGTTCTAATATTCCCTCCAAAGTCTGAGGACGTGAACTGGGTGATTGCAAAAGGAGCGCTCCTAACTCAGGGAGCTGGTGACAGTATGCTTTTGCAAGTTTGGACTTTCTTCTTCAACTGCTCATTAACTCATTTTAAGAGAATTTTGGAAAGAGTTTAATATGCATCTTGAGTAAGAAGAGAAATGATTTTGTTTCATAGTATCATGAAATGGAGAAACTTAATTTTAATGGTGGGATTTGATCGGTAAGATTTCTGTAATCACATTAATTTCTGCCTGTACCATTTTAGCATTCATTTGCTGCTTATAAACATGAACCTTTTAATAGTAAAGAGAATTACTAAAAAAAAAAAAAAAAAAAATTCACTGTAAGAAATCTCTATTAAAACAAAACCACTACTACTATACTGCTTGTCTTAATACCACAATATTGAGAACAAAATGATTATTTTGAGGGGGAAAATTACAATTTATTGTTTAAAATAATGTGAGACAAAAACAGATCTATGGGGATAGAAGTCAGAATTTTGGTTCTTCTTGGGAGGTGGAGGGAGTGGGTAGTGAGGCTTTTAGGGTGCTATCATGTTCTGTCTTGATCTGGTTGGGTTATATGAGTGTATGCATTTTAAACATTCCTTTAACTGTTGCCGCAAGATTTGTGCACTTATTATATGTATATTACACTTTAATAAAAAAAAATTCAAGGAAAAAAAAGTAGATTTTGCCCTGGCCAGTTTGGCTCAGCGGTTAGAGCGTTGGCCTACGGACTAGAGAGTTCCCGGTTCAGTTCCCACTAAGAGCATGTACCTCGGTTGCAGTTTGTCCCTGGCCCCAGTTGGGGTCCTGTGGGTGGCAACCACTCGATGTGTCTCACATCAATGTTTCTCTCTCTCTCTTCCTCCCTCTCCCTCCTGCTCTATCTGAAAATAAATGCAAAAATGACCTTGGGTGAGGATTAAAAAAAAGTAGATTTTACCGCAATTGGTTATTTCAATTTAATATCATGTGGTCCTAAGATAAAGGACCTGTGAAATTCTGTGACATACTTTATGCTTTGTGTAAGAGTCTTCAGTGTATCTTAAGACAAACCCTAAATCTTAGTAATTTTTAAAATTTTGAAATGAAAAATGAGGTCTATTTCAATTATTTTTTAAAATTTCTCTTTCATTTCAGATTCTTCTGAATTCTTTTTTTATGTTTTTAATTTATTTGGGTGACATTGGTTAATAAGGTCATATGGGTTTCACATGTATTCACCTCTTTAAAAAAAATTTTTTTTCCTTTATTGATTTTAGAGAGAGAGAAAGGAAGAGGGAGAAAGAGATAGAAACATCAATAAGCGCCCTGGCCAGTTTGGTTCAGCGGTTAGAGTGTTGGCCTGCGGTCCTGAGAGACCCGGGTTCGGTTCCCGCTAAGGGCACGTACCTCAGTTGCAGTTTGTCCCCGGCCCTGGTCAGTTGTGCGGGTGGCAGCCACTCGATGTGTCCCTTCACATCGATGTTTCTCTCTCTCTGTTCCTCTCTCTCTCTCTCTCACTCTACCTGAACAAAAAATGGAAAAATGTCCTCGGGTGAGGATAAAAAAAAAAAAAAAAAAAAGAAACATCAATAAGAGAGAACATCGATTGGCTGCCTCCTGCATGGCCCCCACTGGGGATCGGCCCCCACTGGGGATCGGGCCCACAACCTGGGCACGTGCCCTCACCAGGAATTGAACCAGCGACCTCTTGGTGCATGGGTCAATACTCAACCACTGAGCCACACTGGCCGGACTATTCTGACCTCTTAAATGAAAGTTAATACTTTGTTGTAGAATGCACATTCTTTGTGGCATGTTTAATTAATATTGAAACCAACTGTATTGCTGTCTAAAATACACAAATGACCAGCCGGTTGGCTCAGTGGATTGAGCATGGTCCCATGGACTGAGGTCCCGGCTCGAGTCCCAGTCAGGGCACGTGCCTGGGTTGCTGGCTCGATCCTCAGTAGGGGGCGTGCAGGAGGCAGCTGATGGATGTTTCCATCTCACATCGACGTTTCTCTCTCTCTCTAAACAAATCAATAAAAACATTAAAATACCCAAATGATCACCAGAAAGTGATGGTTTATACAAGAGAGCGTTGCAGCCTTCGTGTTTGCAAGTTGTGTCCTATTGGGAGACAGACTCACTGGGCCAGTAGAAGGCTGTTTGATCTTCAGTGCCCTGTCCTCGAAAGGGCTCTTGGTGTTTGGGTGTGATTTGGGTCTTTTCAATTTCCATAGAAAATGCTGGTGCTTCTTTTTTTTTTTTTTTTTGAGGCTCCTTTTTAATATCATCTGAATGATATTTTCCCCCCACTTTGGTTGAGATAATAATTAAGGTCTTACTCTTACATTTCAGGCAGTTCCTTTTAATCTTGACAGTGTTGCAAATTCCATTCACTCCTTATTTTCTGAAGAAACTCCTGTGGTTTTGCAGTTGGCTCCCAGCGAGGAAGTAAGTGATAGTTTTTATTTAAGATGCTTTAAACAATTAGCTTTCATTATTTAATGGAAAAACTAAAATCGGTTTTATGAACAATGCTGCCAGACCTCTTTATATTGGAACTCATCTGTAGAACATAACTTAAAAGTTTGGGTTCTTCTTGCAGAGAGTGTACATGGTGGGGAAGGCGAACTCAGTTTTTGAAGATCTTTCAGTAACATTACGACAGCTCCGCAATCGCCTGTTTCAAGAGAACTCTGTTCTGAATTCACTTCCCCTCAATTCTCTGAGTAGGAACAATGAAGTAAGTACAGTTCCCAAAGGAATAAATTAATATCATTACTGGTTTCCCATTTCTTGTGCTCCTGACTTTAGAGCAAACTTGACATTTTAGAAAATGAAAAGTTTTGCAAATTTATGGCTGGAGTAGATTCTTCTTTGCTTTAGTCTAATTTTCTTCTGAATCTCATGAATAAACTCCTTTTGTGAGTTGAGCTGTCGTCGTAAATAGTATTACGTGCTAGCATGAGGGTTGCCACCAATTAATCTGGACAAACCAGAAATCACAGAATTCGCTTGGTGGCTGATGGAGCTGTGTCGCTCTGGCGATGTGGGCGCCATCATTCACTGCCACTTCTGATGTGTTACCTCATTTTTCTTGTTCATTCTTGACAGTGCAGCGGAGAGAGCCACCCTTACTTCTGACTCCTGTCAGTTTCACCACCTGCACATGCACCTTCTTAACCACATGGCAGGCCAGCTTTGTGGCACTCGCCACTCTACCTACTATGCTTGACCAGGACCACCGTCTTTTATTCTCCAACGTAGAACATGTTCCAGGGATGTGAGCAAACTGGGCCGCTGGCAGGACCTCACCGCCCTATGCCGGAATATTCTGATGCCCTGAGGGAAAACTGCAGCGTTTAGATGCTTTATCATAGCTGTGTCAAAAATACGGCTCTTGCGCCCTGGCTGGTTTGGCTCAGCGGTTGGAGCGTTGGCCTGCGGTCCCGAGAGACCCGGGTTCGGTTCCCGCTAAGGGCACGTACCTCGGTTGCAGTTTGTCCCCGGCCCTGGTTGGTTGTGTGGGTGGCAGCCACTCGATGTGTCCCTTTCACGTCGATGTTTCTCTCTCTCTCTCTCCCTCTCCCCCCTCTCCCTCTATCTGAACAAAATATCAAAAAATGTCCTCGGGTGAAGATAAAAAAAAAAAAAAAAAAATACGGCTCTTGCCCTGGCCGGTTTGGCTCAGCGGTTAGAGCGTCGGCCTGCGGTCCCGAGAGACCCGGGTTCGGTTCCCGCTAAGGGCATGTACCTCGGTTGCAGTTTGTCCCCGGCCCTGGTCGGTCGTGCGGGTGGCAGCCACTCAATGTGTCCCTTTCACTTCGATGTTTCTCTCTTTCTCTCTCTCTCTTCCTCTCTCTCCCTCCCACTCTACCTGAACAAAAAATGTCCTCGGGTGAGGGTAAAAAAAAAAAAATACGGCTCTTGAGCCCTGGCCGGTTTGGCTCAGCTGGTTGAGCGTTGTCCCATGCCCCGAAAGGTCACCAGTTCAGTTCCTCGGTCGGTGCGTGCAGGAGGCAGCTGATTAATGTTTTTCTCTCACATCATTGTTTATCTCTCTGTCTCACTCTCCCTTCTTCTCCCTCTAAAAAAAGTCTATAAAATATCTTTTTTTTTTTTTTAAAGAAAGAAATATGGCTTTTGAGTGGTGTTCACTAGGCTGGGGATTGACCATCACCTTTCTCTTAGGAAATAATATTTTATATGCATTTTCAATGTAAATAAACCTACCAAATGGAAGACAACTATTGCATACATTCACTTATGTGCTTAACATTTGGAATATCCCGTGCCTTATTTGATAAATGGCAAGTACAGATCTCTAATGTGTACTTAAAGTAATGCTCATTTCTTGTGGCTCTCTGTAGGTCGATCTGCTCTTTCTTTCCGAACTGCAAGTTCTACATGATATTTCAAGTTTGGTAAGTAGGCTGCTCTGGATTATTCAGTTCCATTTATTTTGGTTCCAGAAGACATTTCTAGAGAATCTTTGAACGATAGTGGAACCAAAAGAAAAGTTCGATCAAGTATGCCCTGGATTTATTTATGATGTCATGAAAGTTGAGGAATTCGTGGTGGTGGTGGTGGGAATTTTGAACTCATCTCGTGTTAGTCAAATTATTTTGGATTTCTACTCTTAGGAGACAGTAAGTATATCCTCCAAAAATACAGGACTTGGGTGAGCCACCCTAGCTGCAGGCTTGACTTGGCTATTGATTTCTTGTTAGACATTAAGACCTCAATCCTGTATCTAAAATAGAAATAACAGTTTCGACTAACAGTGCTGTTGACCAAGTCAGGAAGGGAATAAATCTGCTTAAAGGATATTTTTGGTGAGTTTTTAAAAAAATCCTCCTTTGATTGAAATAGAAAAACTTACCTGTTTGCTGTCCACTGAAGTTGTTGCCCAAACTTTTTCAGCAGGGTTGGTTCTGGGAGTCAGGAAACACAGTGCTGGGGGCCGGCGCCGTGGTCCAGGAGGGCATGTGGGAGGTGTCTGCTCTCTGAGCATTGATGGCTCATGTCCTCCTGTGACCAGACAGGTCCATCCATTTGTTCTTTCATATCTAAAGTTTTTAAACCAAAGAATTTTAAAAAGACCTTTTATTAAATATTCAGGTAGTCCCATAACTGCTCTTAAAAATGAGATTTATGTTGGATTTGTTTTATCAGAAACTCCCACTTAAACCACCTCCATTTGCCACCATTTTAGACTGTGTACATTGTGGCACACTGGTACGCTTCTGTTCAGCCTAGTTTAGTTAGGCATAAAATTTAAACTGGCTGTGTTTGCCATGACTTGATCCACTGCCTTTTGTTTGTTTATTCTCCTCAGTTGTCCCGACATAAGCATCTAGCCAAGGATCATTCTCCTGATTTATATTCACTGGAGCTGGCAGGTTTGGATGAAATTGGGAAACATTATGGAGAAGATTCTGAACAATTCAGAGATGCTTCTAAGATCCTTGTTGATGCTCTACAAAAGGTAAATTATCAGTGGGGTATGGGAGGTTAAAGTATGACCATTTCACTTTTAGCCTCTTCATGTAAAAGTCTGCTTAGTGAAATACTTAATGTTGATTGAAGTCTTAGATTCTTTGGAGGACCTCTAATTTTAGTGACCAAGGATGGAGTAGGTCAAATAAGTATGTATGTTGGGACATCTCGAATGCTGGCGGAGGCAGCATAGGAAATGATGGATAACTCCAGCACAGTCCTTTTTTCTTTTCTTCATGCTAAAGTATACATCCCAGGAAAACCATTTTAACCATGTTAAAGCCTAGTTCTATGGCATTAGTACGTTCACATTGTTGCATAACCACCACCACTGTCCATCGCTAGAACTTTCATCTTCCCGCACTGAAACTCGACCCATTAAACACTATGAAAGAATCGAAGTGGCGCACCGAGCGTAGTACCAGACATTTAGTAGATAGGTCATAAATGCTAATTATCTCTTGCCCTTGAAGTTACTTGCCTATAACTCTTTAACGACGTTTCACAATTAAATCTTTGTAGATGTTTGTGATTAACCAGAGACTATTTAGGAAGATTCTTTCATTTCCCTTTCCTACTTCCCTCCTCCCAATTTATATGCCAACAAATCCCGGCCCTTCTTAAAGTTATTTTGAACATTTTTGGGAAAAAAAATTTTTTTTTTCTTTATTATTTGGAGAGAGAGGAAGGGAGAGGGAGAAAGAGATGGAAACATCGATTGGCCGCCTCCTGCGTGTCCCCCCACTGGGGATCGGGTCCACAACCTGGGTGTGTGTCCTGACGGGGAATCGAACTGGCAACCTCTTGGTGCATGGGTCAGTGCTCAACCACTAAGCCACCCTGGCCGGGCTATTTTGAACATTTGAATGTATGTTGAAGCTTAATAGTTTTCTGAATATTTTAATATAATCAAAACCTTTAGCCTGGCCAGGGTGGCTCAGTGGTTGAGCAAGGACCCATGTACCAAGAGGTCGCCAGTTCGATTCCCAGTCGGGGCACATGCCCAGGTTGTGGGCCAGATCCCCAGTGGGGGGCATGCAGGAGGTGGCCAATCGATGTTCTCTCTCATTGATGTTGAATTTCCCTCCCTCTCTCTAAAAAAATCAATAAAGAAATAAAAACTACTTAAAACAAAAAACCTTTCAGGCTTACCTATTCTAAGACTATTTCATGAGCCAGTAGGTAGGTGTATGTTGTTCTTGTAGGTGCACAGAACCTTTACAGATAATTTAAATAAATATGTATTTAAGATTGATCGTAATGTCAATAACGCCTCAGTTTGCAGATGACATGTACGATCTTTATGGTGGGAATGCCGTGGTAGAGTTAGTGACTGTCCGATCATTCGACACATCCCTTGTGAGGAAGACAAGGACCATCCTTGAGGCAAAACAAGAGGTGAGTACATTTTTAGATCCTTCTTTAAAACTGTGAAATTACCTTTGAAAAAACCCACTCCATCTCATGTCACCTATGGCAGCATGAATGAGTAGTCAGTAAATCTGAAAACCAATCTCAAAACAGGCTTCTTCTTCACAGAGGTATGTTTGTTTTGCCAGTGATGCTCAGTTCTTTGGGGTGTAATCAGATAATGCAAGAGTTTGAGTTAGGGATAAAAGTAAATCTGCCAAAGCTGGTAAGATAATTCAAATATCGGTATTCCAAGGAGACATCACAAGTTAATGTGAGGGAGCGGTGTGGCAACTCTCAGCCTAGGGACGCTGCTTTTCCAGGAGGTAGGTCCATTGTCTCTGTGGCTTAGCCCCTCATTGTCCAAAATCCACTGTGTCCACCCTTTATCATTTGATTTACCTCTGTGATTTTTTTGGCCTGGATCTTGCTTTGATTTTAAGCATTTAGAGTCATAAGCAAGGGTGCTGACCATAGTTCAACACGTGTGCATGTGTGTGCGCATGCACATATATAAGAGCATGTGTGGATACCCTAAAACATCGGGAGGCTAAGAACATTATTTACAGTTGGCCTCATCTCTTGGAGCAGATTCCCAGTCATTTATAAACACTCCCCTTTGGACCCATTTGCAGCCCCCATGCTGCTCAGTTTCACTGGTCGCAGTGTGGGAACTAGAGTAAGACGGTCAAAGGTAACGCCTGTTCGGGATAATCTAGACAGGACTGGTTTGAGATCGTTTCACTTTCAATTGGAGTGGAAGGACTATGTCAGGCTAGACGACCTGAAAATTTTTCCTACTACAGGGCATCCAGAAATGCTGGATAAAAAAAAATTATGCCCAGGCCCGGCCCGTGTGGCTCAGTGGTTGAGCATTGACCCATGCACCAAGAGGTCGGTCGCCAGTTCGATTCCTGGTCAGGGCACATGCCCAGGTTGTGGGCCCGATCCCCACTGAGGAGCATGCAGGAGGCGGCCAATCAATGTTCTCTCTCATCGATGTTTCTTTCACTCTCTCTCCCTCTCCTTCCTCTCTCTCTAAAAATCAATTAAAAAATTTTTTTAAATAAATAAACAAACACCTTTTTGAGTACATAGTTTCTCTCTCAAGAAAGTAAGGGAAATTCTTGAGAAAATGAAAAAGAGGAACTTGAAAGCTGTGTAGTAAGCAGGGAGGACATTTCTAGTTGGATTACCAAGGGACTGGAAATCAGGTCTTTGGTCCCCGAACATGGGATGAGGGGAAGGGGGGTGTGGAACTGACACTTCCATATAAAGCTGGGACCCCGAAGGGACTGTGCCCTCCAGCAAAGGGAGACAGAGAGGCAGCTTGGGCTCTGTGCAGTTACCGTAGGCACTGGGTGTGGGAATGTCTCCTAGGGAATTCTTAACCGCAGGACCACCTTTGCGTGGGTTTGGGGCTCAATTTTATATTACCGGCAAGTCCAGGACAGCCCCAGGCCAGGAGATTAACACACGCCCTTTACCCTGGCCCCAGGCCAGTCAGACCTGTGGTGCTCAGCAGAAGTAATGTAAGACCTCTCTGGCAGGGCACACCCTCCACCTTAGTCATGATGGAGAGGGGGACCCCAACAGTTATTCTTCCCAAATGGAGGGGCCAATCTTCCATGAGTGGGTGGTAGCTAAAGTGTCAAATGGCAGAATCAGACCCCCAGGAATTTCACTTAATAGAATATGGGTATAGGCCATAAAATAAACGTTTAAACTGATTAAAGAAATAAGAGGAATAAACACAGAAAAAGAACAAGATGCTTTTCTTTTCAAGGTGCTTTTTTAAGAAACAGGTTTGAATTTCTAAAAAATGTTTTCATTGATTTTTAGAGAGAGAGAAAGAAACATAGAAAGAGAAACATCCATCAGCTGCCTCCTGCATGCCCCCCACTAGGGATCGAACCTGTAACCTGGGCATGTGCTCCAGGAATCGAACCGGTGTCCTCCTGGGAGCATGGGTCCATGCTCAACCACTGAGCCACACCGGCCGGACCAGATTTGAATTTTTTTCATTTTTTGTTCAGATAGAGTAGGAGGGAGAGAGGGGGAGAGAGAGAGAGAGAAACATCAACGTGAAAGGGACACATCGAGTGGCCACCACCTGCACGACCCAACCAGGCCCGGGGACAAACTGCAACCGAGATACATGCCCTTAGCGGGAACCGAACCCGGGTCTCTCTGGACCGCAGGCCGACGCTCCAACCTCTGAGCCAAACCGGCCAGGGCCAGATTTGAATTTTAACAGGAGACTTTTAAATACTACATTCTTTGAACATTGACCACTTTAGGCCTGGTGGCTTATGTGAAGTGACTTCAGAGAGGAATGCAGCAATTTGAAGACAGTACCCTTGTTTGGGGAGTTTGACAAACCAGTTTTGCAGAACTGAGTTAGTCCATCTTCTCAGAGATGTCAGATTGCATTTATGAATCAGATGCTTTATTGGACAAGATGAGTTTATTAGAAAGTAGTTTCTGAAATTATTGTATATGTGGTTGAGGGGTAAGACTCAGGTCTTGTCATTGGATTGTCTTGACCTACAAGGTAGTAAATTAACATTTTACATATGTAATCTAAAATCTAAGATTTATTTTTTGGTAAACCTAATAGACTGAAATGAACACTCCGAAATGGGAGGTTGGTACCGAATAGCCCTTGGAGTCCGTTGTGCCTGAACCTCCAGTCTCTGATTCACTGCCTGTTGTCACCTTGCGTCACTGTCCTCTATCCGTGTCTGCCCCTCAACTGTCTCGCCAACCTCACAGAGCAGAAGAGGCCTTCAGCTTGAGCTTTCTTTTTAGGGTGATGAAATCTTCTAAAATTAAATTGTGGTGATGACTGCAACTCTATAAATATACTAAAATTTACTGAACGTACATTTGGAAAAGTCTTCAAGGGTGAAATCTTTTAACGTTTGCTCCACTCAGAGCTCCCTGCAGTGTAAACACACATCTGTGCAGCCATCCTCTCCTCCGGTCGCAATCACGATCTTCTTTGCGGCAGGCGAGGTGCTGTGGCCGTGGGGTTCCAGTCTCCTCTTCATCCTCACCTACCCCACTACCTCGGCTTCCCAGCCGCTCTTCCCAGATCCCTGCTACGCATGGTCGTCAGAGTTTTCTTTTGAAGACAAATCTGATCTTGTTAATTCCTGATTGAAACTTGATCAGTGGCTTCCTGTTGCCCACAGGCTGAAGGCCAGAATCTCCATAGCTTCCCTGCCTCTAGCCTCGGCTCCTGCTATTCGTACCTTTTAAAAAATTCTCTAGCAAGAATGAACTAGGGTAAAAAGTTAAAATATCTGTAACAAAAAAATAAATAAAAATTCATATAAAAAAAATAAAAAAAAAAAGAATGAACTAAGTTTCCCAAGCACTGCCTTTGCCAGAGGGGTTACATTTCTCAGTGCCTTTGCAGAGGACAGGAATTGATCCTACCCCACGCCCACCAAGGCCCAGTAGACATCGCTTCAGGACAGAGATGTGGTTGAATGAACCATCATTTGTTTTCCTTTTCAAAATTAAAAAAATAATTTTAAGCAGAGCATACATAAATACAGTCAGGTGCTACTTAATGATAAGGGTATGTTCTAAGAAATGTGTCATTAGGTGATTTCATCATTGTGCGAACATCGTAGATGGTCCTTACATAAACCTAGATGGTATAGCCTGCCACACACCTGGGCTACGTGGTGTAGCCTGTTGCTCCTAGCCCACACACCTGGACAGCGGTTTCAACCCTTTTCATCTCAGGGCACACATAAACTAACTGCTAAAATTCTGCGGCACACTAAAAAATATTTTGCCAGTCTGACAAAATTAAATTGGTATAATTTCTATTCATTCACACCGGACAGCTATTGTTGTGTTGGCTGTTGTCATTTTTTATTTGACAGTCTAAGGGAAAAGAAGTCAGTGCGTCTGACTAAATAGGTATTGCATGTTTAAAAAAATTCTTGGGGCACACCGGTTGCAAATTGCTGCTGTAGGCAATTGTAAAGTCTTGTGCTCCAAAATTACGATGGCTATGAGGCCCTGGCCAGTTTGACTCAGCGGTTGAGCGTCGGCCTGCGGACCAGAGAGTCCTGGGTTCGGTTTCCGCTAGGGGCACGTACCACAAAACAAAACAAAAAGATGGCTATGAGGTCACTAGGTGATAGGAATTTTTCAGCAGCATTACAATCTTATGGGACCACTGTTGTATATGTGGTCTGTCATTGACTAAAAAGTCATTAAGCAGCATGTGACTGTATATAACATGTAATACTAGTTAATTTAAATAAAAAGAGCCGGGCTGGTTTGGCTCAGTGGTTGAGCATCGACCCCTGCACCAAGTGGTTGCCAGTTCGATTCCCGGTCAGGACACATGCCCAGGTTGTGGGCCCGATCCCCAGTGGGGGGCGTGCAGGAGGCGGCCAGTCAATGTTCTCTCTCATCGATGTTTCTTTCTCCCTCTCCCTTTCTCTAAAATCAAGAAAAAAAATTAAAAAAAAAAATTTTTTAATACTATGTAGCTGAAGAGAATACTTGTTCCTCTGAAGCTCCCTGTTGTTTCCCTCTACCATATCCTTCTACCCTCCCCAGCGAGAGATCATTGCTGTCCTGAATATTGTGTTAATCATTCCCTTGCTTTTCTTTACAGTTTGACTGTATAACGAATTTATCCTTAAACAGTGTTGCTTGGTTATGCCTGTTATTTGAATTTTATATCAATGGAATCATATTGCATGCATTTTTTCTGTGTTTTTTCTTTTTGCTCAATATTGTTTTTGGGTTTTTTTTTCTACTTATTATCAGATAGAGTGAGAGGGAGGGAGAGAGAGACAGAGAGAAACATCGATGTGATAGAGCCACATTGACTGGTTACCTTCCCCACCAGGGCTGGGGACGAACCGCAACCGAGGTACGTGCCCTTGACTGGAATCGAACCTGCAACTCTTTGGTCCATGGGCTGACCCTCTAACCACTGAGCCAAACCGGCCAGGGCTCAGTATTGTTTTTAAGAGTCACATAAGCCAATAAACATAGCTGTAGTTCAGTCATTTTACAGTTATGTGTTCCATTGTTTGGGTGTACAATTATCCATTCTGTGAATGGACATCCGTGTCTATGTCTCTTAGTACCCACATAGTTTTCCCTTGGGTATGAACTTGCTGGATCATAGGATATGCTCACTGCACACCTTCAACTTGATGGGTAATGCCAAACTTTCTCAAGCAATTGAACCAGTTTATATTTAATCAACAGTGTGTTGTCTTCTTAAAGGCTCCCCTTCTTGATTCCTCCTGATACAAGCTCTTATATGCCATTTACGAATAAATGTATGAATCATAGCTACTCCACTGGGATAATTTCCTATCTTAACATTCTTTCCTCTTACTTTTTTCTTTTCTTTTCTTCATTGTAGAAGAATCCACAGAGTCCCTATAATCTTGCATATAAGTATAATTTTGAGTATTCAGTGGTTTTCAACATGGTACTTTGGATAATGATCGCCTTGGCCTTGGCTGTGATTATCACCTCTTACAATATTTGGAACATGGACCCTGGATATGATAGCATCATTTACAGGATGACAAACCAGAAGATCCGAATGGATTGAACTTTCCTTAAGGCAAACTTAGAAAAGGGGTTCGGAAATTAGCTGTTATGTGAAAATAAATCTTTTAGTATAGTTTCAAGTGGGCAGTATACTTTACTTTTTTTTTTAAAAAGCAAATTTTGTTCTCTCTTTTGTGTGTGCCTGTGAAGTTGTTTTAGAGTGAATTATTGTATTGATGTGAATTGATTTGTGTGATTACATAATATGCTCAATTATATAACCATGAATTATAATTTCATTCCATTTAGTATTTGAAAATAATGCACTGAAATAAATGTAAAACATTTAGAATAGTTTGTGTTATTTATGTTGACAAAATGCACTGAATTTATTAGATTATGAACGCTTCCTTATACAGGATAGGTGAAAATGATATTGGGTGGTTATATACTATGAAGTATTGTAAATGTCTTAATGTGATGTAAATACCTCTGAAACAAGAGAAAAGATTTTTAACTTCAGAGCAGCCCTAAACTATGCATGTATGTGTACAGTCCCTTAGATCTGGAACTGCACCTAATTTTTTAACCTCTTTTGAAAGTTTGGTGATCCGGATGGTCTAGTGTGGATATTAAAGATACATTGATCGGAGAAGAAACTAGCTTTGTGGAGTTATAAGTGCTCATAATTATGCAGACAAAAACAAATATTTGGGGGATATCTTGGGGCATGAACATAAAAATCTCTTCATTTCAGTAGCTTTTCCCTCTGTGTAAGTTACTATGGTTTGTGGTACAACATCATTATAGAAGATTAAGTGTAAGTAGATGCTCCCTACTTTTTATGTAGAAGTGGACCAATGTCTATAAAGAGTGACAAATAAAGTTAATAATGATTCTAAATGTGTGTCATTTCAATACTAAATCTATTTTATATTGCAAAACCCTAACTAAACAGGATTTTACTTAATCAGAATTGGCTCTTTTTATTCACAGTCTCATGCTTTTTTTTCTATATTTGTTTATTCTCACAGCCTCCTGAGGTCGTACCAAATAGAAGATAGACACTTTTTTTTTTTCTTTATTGCTTTGAAAGAGAGAGGAGAGAGGAAGGGAGAGGAAGGGAGAGGGAGAGATAGAAACATCGATGAGAGAGAACACTGACTGGCTGCCTCCTGCATACACCCCACTGGGGATCGGGCCCACAACCTGAGCATGTGCCCTGACCAGGAATCGAACCAGCAACCTCTTGGTGCATGGGTTAACACTCAAGCACTGAGCCACACCTGCCGGGCTTCCTATAGCATGTAAAAAGACAAAAGGCAATTAACTGGTTAGAATATGAAGGACTATTGAAAGTAAAGGTTTAGAGGTTATAATATTTTTAAAAGACATATTAGAATTTAAAATTTCATGATGACGTAGCTAAATTATTTTAGTATGAGTTACACTGCCCTGCCCCTGGGTACTGGGTTTAGTACTAGCTGTTTCTGCCTCTTCTTTGGCAAGATCGTCTAATCATTGCTCTAAATAACACTGAGGATTGGCAGGTTTAAGATGGGAGTCTATTTAGTTGTGTTTTCTACAACTTACTGCAAGATACCTTTGGCAACTGCAGTGTTTAGCATCCACAGAGTGGAGAAAGTTTTTGTTTTCTTTTTGCTTCCCATTAAACTATAAATAATAGTGAAGCTGATCATCAATTCCACAGGGAAGAAAAACAACACTGTTCTAAAATCACTCAAGTAACCCACTGCCAAGTTTATGGGGTGAGAGTTTTTCAGCTGCCTAGCCCCAAAACACTGACCCCCAGGGAACCCAATAGGGCGTATGTTTGGGAAGCAGGAATCTAGAATGCTGCAGTGATTCAAGTTCATTTTTCTTTCACGAGTTTCTTCTATAAACAGTGCATAGAAGTTAGATTGTTATGATTAAATATGAAGTAAACCAATGCCTTTGTAATTTAAAACTGATGAGACTTTAAGTTCTAGGGGAAGAAAAAAAATTAATTACATGACAGCACTAATCCTTATAGGGTAAATGGCATCAGCACCCTTCTATCTATGTTAGACAGAAAGCAATTAATTAAAATAAATGTTCTGCCAAGATTATTATACCTGTTGCTGATGATTTGCTCTTAAATTAAGTCTAATTTGTTCAGGAACATAAATCACAGTGTGTGAGGCAGGAAAGCCAGACTCACGGCTGACTATTCCACTAGCACTGAAAGAAAAACCCGATCACTTTGTATCTAATTGGTAGAATATTCGGGGTTTATAAAACATCTGAGATTTTACACTGCTAATGGCCTAATTCTATTAGGAATATTACAGAATCAATTTTTATTTTCTTGTGCTGTCTCTTGTGAAGGAATGATATCCTCAATCCATTTTCATTGGTACCAAATACGGAACGAAGCCATAGACTTAGCTTTTTTAAAAAACACCTTTTTATTATAAAAGTACAAACTATTGCATAGGTCTTAATACTTAAAGGCCAAGTGTATTCATGAACAGTGAGAATCTTCATATGAACAGCTCTAGATGGAAGACCCAGATGGTACTGGAGGGGGAGGGGTTCCAGCCCCCACCCCAGGCAGCTCTACCCTCACAGAGAAAACTTCTGTACAGGGCGGGCCAAGGGTCAAATGCAGCTCCTAGGTGTATATTTTTTTGCTAGTGTCAAAGATACCCCAAGTGATCCCAACACCTTCATACTTTTATAATTCATTCATCTATAAGAAAATAGGTCAGTAGTGAAGCCCTGATTTTTAAAAAATAATACAAATGCAAAAACAGAACCAAACACCTTGGCCTCTTCAGACCACGAGATACACAAAACACCTCGCTACCCTACCATCCCACCAGGGCTGGCTACCAGGAGAACATGGCAGAGGCCAGTGCAGCCCATCTGCTCTCCTGGCTGTCACACCACTGTTGTCTTAACTGTCAGTGACAATAAAAATAAGGTACATGCTACATAAACATCCTGCCAGAAGCCCGGTTAGCCCCTACACCTTAGTTTCGTGCTACAGTACTGAGGGGCCAGTGTGTGCCTCTCAGTGAGAAGCCACCTGCACACACCCCAGTGAGTGTACCAGGAAAGACCCCCACACACCCACACCTTCATCCTCTCAGGTGGCTGTTGTCAGTTTTCTAAGGACAACAGTCGCTCAGCTCCTGCCTGCCGATGCCCACCCAAAAAGTTGAGTTGTCTGCCGTGGGGGCAGTGTCAGCCCCCCAGGCCCAACCTCAACACTCAATGCGCAGCTATTCGGAGCTGTACAGCTTCTTCTTGATGAGTTGGAAGCTGGTGCTCAGCGTCAGGGACTGGCTGAAGGGAGAGTTGGGGGAGCTGAACAGTCCCTGGATCTTGGACCACAGGCATGAATCCAAGCGCAGCACGAGGGTCAGCTGGAAGGTAGGCACCAGGCTGGGGTGGAGGGCCAGCTGGCCGACGCTGTGGCATCTGTTGCCCTGCTCTACGCGGACATCCAGCAGCGCCCCCCGCAGGCCGCACGGCTCGCTGTAGGCCAGGCACAGTAGTTGTTCGCCCAGCTGGCTCACCAGCCGGGCGGGCATCAGCAGGCGCACGGGGCCCCACGAGCCCAGTCTGGCCTGGGCCAGGTTCTCCTGCAGCAGCTGCATCAGGCTGGCACACAGGTGCTTGTCCTCGGGGTCTCTGAGAAGCTCGAAGTCGGGCAGGGGCGCCCCATCCAGGTATTCCGGGTCTTCCTCCAGCCTGAAGCCGCCGTTACTGTCGTCCAGAGACTCGCAGTCGGAGCTCTCCGGGCGCAAGCAGCAGCAGAGCACCTCTTTTCGGGCCGCCAACCCCCAGGCCGAGAGCAGTGGCTGATCTGGGGTGGGAGCTGGGGACAAGGACACCGGCGAGGAGGAGGAAGAGGAGAAGCAATCCCAAAGGCTAGGCATGGTGAGGCCTGGCACCAGGACGTGTGCGGATCAGCTCGGTGCAGGAGCGCGGAAGGTGCGGCTTGCGAAGTCAGCGAGAACTGCTGGGACAAGTACCGCTTCAGTGGGGGCGTGAACTGGTGCCACCCCCCAGCACTGCCCAGACATGTCCCTTCTGCCCGCCCTCACCTCCCCATTTTTTTTTTTTTATCCTCACCCGAGGATATTTTTCCATTTTTTGTACAGATAGAGTGGGAGCGAGAGAGAGAGAAACATCGACGTGAAGGGACACATCGAGTGGCTGCCACCCACACGACCAACCAGGGCCGGGGACAAACTGCAACTGAAGTACGGCCCTTAGCGGGAACCGAACCCGGGTCTCTCCGGACCGCAGGCCGGCGCTCTAACCGCTGAGCCAAACCGGCCAGGGCCACCTCCCCATTTTTAATGGACGATCAAACCAACAATTTCCAAAGTAACATAGGAACTGGGGTCAATGACCATTCTATAATTCACGTAGTGGCATCACGCCTTCTAACCTTAGGCTTAAGCCAAGTTTCTTTCTAGCCTTCTCATGGAAGAAGGACTATGCAGTGGCTTACTGGAAAAAACAGAGTTGGGGAATCCATTAGTATGAAGCACTGTAATTAAAATGCACAAGTCATACAGATGAGTTCGGTTCACCACTTCACCACTTACTGGCTGAATAATTCTGGGCAAATCCCTTAATCTCTTAGAATCAAAGTTCTTAATATATATAAATGGGGTGGTAATACTCCAGGTTTATAAAAGTTCGCACTCAGTGGGATAACATGTTTTAAGGTTTGTGAATGCTTAATATAAACTATAATAACAGAACTAAATTCAAGGAATTCTGCTTGGACCCAAAATTGTACCATGGGAACACTAGCCAGCTTCTTGGTTGCAAACACTAGTAACAAACTGGTTAAATTATGTTAATAGGCCTACTAATGACCTTTTACTGGATCAAGATCCAATTTAGGAACACACAGTGCATTTAGTTGTCATATCTCTTTAGTCTCTCTTATTTGGGGACAGCTCACTTTTTAAAATATTCTAATAAACTGAAAGCAACAAATGAACAAACAACACAAACAAAAACAGACACAGACAACAGTATCGGGGGTGGGGTAGTTCACTTTTGAAGAGTAATGGCCAGTTATTGTATGGGATGCCCCTCAATTTGGGTTTGTTTGATGTTTGCGACGAAGAAATTCAGGTTGAGTCGTTGGAAAGACCACCACAGAAGTGGCGTGTCCCTCTCAGCGCATCCTTATCAGGAGGCGTATGATATCAATGTCTCATTTTGGTGATGGTACCTGGTTAAGGTGGTATGTGCCAGGTTTCTCCCCTATCAAGTTTTTATTGGTTTCAGAGAGAGGAAGGGAGAGGGAGAGAGAGAGAAACACTGATGAGAGAGAAACACCGACCTGCCCTCCTGCACACGCCCCACCTGGGGCACAGATTAATACTCAGCCACTGAGCAACACTGACTGGGCTACCTGGACACTTCAAGACTATGTTTATATTCCATTCTTCATCCTACTTTCACCCATTCATTTTAGCATTCATTGATGATTCCTGTGGTGTTTGCCAAATAATGATTTTTCTCAATCCATTATTCCTTTTATATTAACTGGGATTCTGTAAAGAGCTTTCCCTTCTCTCCCATTAATTTATTCTTTAACCTGTTAACCGAGCAGGACGTATAAATACGTCAAACGTTGCATACAGTAAAAAGGGAATTCCCTGGTTAACAGGTTAAAAAAAATTTTTTTTCCTTTATTGATTTTAGAAAGGAAGGGAGAAGGAGAGACACATAGAAACATCAATGAGAGAGAACATCGACTGGCCGCCTCCTGCATGCCCCCTACTGGGGATCAGGCCCACAACCTGGGCATGTGTCCTGACCGGGAATCGAACCAGCGACTTCTTGGTGCATGGGTCCACGCTCAACCACTGAGCCACACCGGCTGAGCCCATTAATTTATTTTATTTATATTACCTGAACTCATGGATATTTGTTTTAGTCTCTGTGTTATATTCCATTATCATCATTTATTTAGTCACTTAACTGTCCCAGATTGGGCCAATGGGAGCCCCTTTTGTTGGCTCCTGTGTCCTTTTGACGAGTCCTCTTTATTTTTTGAGCACTTGTCTACTTTCTGGCACCACATATTTATGGGCTAAATTTTCAAGTAAACCACCTCTATGTGAAACCTTTATGTGAGGGGGAGAAAGATGGGTGGGACAAGTACAGAAAGAAAAAGTGGTATCATTTAGAATAAACAAACATAATACATGACAGAATGAGGAAGGAATCAGGGGGTAGATGTTCTTGTCACTTCAAAAGATAACAAGGTCATGTTTTGGGGGTTCTTTTTGAGTTTTTTTGAAACATTTTTTTGTTGATTTTTTTTAGAGAGGGCAAGGAAGGGGGGGAGAGAGAGATACATCGATGTGAGAGAGAAACATCCATCAGCTGCCTCCTGCACGCCCCCCACTGGGGATCGAGTCTGCAACCCGGGCATGTGCCCTGACTGGGAATCGAACCTGGACCTCTCAGTCCATGGAACAATGCTCAATCCACTGAGCCACGCCAGCTGGGCTTTTTTTGTGAGTTTTTTTAATCAACCACACCATCAACGTTCCCCTTACCTTCCAAGGAGTCTTTCAGTAACTTGCCCGTGGGCCAAGTGGGCTGATGAAAGCGGCCCACAGACTGGTGCAGGTCTGGGCTGTTATCAGTCTGCGATATGATAAGTACAAAAGCGGCTATCAGTGCTGAGAAATTTTTATAGCAATTTGACGTTACATCCTATCCAAACACATGATCAACAGACTCATCTCACCGAGCAAGGCACAGACCAAGTTGGGTATTGTAAAGCCTGCATGATGAGTCACATAGAGAACAGGCTGTGTCCTAGTCATACACAACAAACCAAGCCATAATGGAAGACGGTTTAAGGTCAGTTTGCCAACTGTTACCCAGAGTATATCAAATTCAGAATTTATATTTAACTCTTTTACATCATGAATTGTTAGAACTGGATGACGACTTGAAGACATTTTGGGAATAAATAATCGTTTGCTTTTACTTTGGATGAAAATTAAAAATGAATATCCTGAGCTTTCTGAATTACTTTAAAAATATCTTCTTCCTTTCCTGTCAACATAGCTCTGTGAGACTAGTTTCTCTACTATAAACGTTAAGACCAAAGACAGAAATAGTTTAGCTATATACCATCTCCTACATGTAGAACTATCAACAATCCAACCTCAATTAGATAGGTTAACAAGCAACCAAGAGTATTTGTCACATTTAAAACTTTTAAATATTAATATGCATGGCTTTTGTTCAAAGTGTGCATATAGGCATTTAATGCAGGAAAATTGCTTTGATGCATAACTTTTTATTTAGTTACAACTATGGAATGATAAAGTTATGAATATAATCGTGATTAATTGCCTATAAATTCACTTTCAATGAAAGCATAGTTTTTTATAAATTTGTCCTGTTTCTGGTGATTATATATATATTTTTTAATTCTCACCCTCGGATATTTTTCCATTTATCTTCAGACAGAGGTGGGGAGAGAGAGAGACACATCGACATGAGAGGGACACATCGACTGGTTGCCTCCCACACGACCCCGGGCCAGGGATGAACCACAACCGAGGTATGTGCCCTTGACCGGAATCGAACCCGCAACTCTTTGGTCCAGTGGCCAACACTCTAATGCTGAGCCAAACCGGCCAGGGCTGATTATATTGATTTAAAATGCAATTTTACCCTAGCTAGCGTGGCTCAGTTGGTTGGGTGTTGTCCCATGCACTGAAAGGTTGCTGGTTCAATTTCTGGTCAGGCACATACCTGGGTTGCAGGCTTGATCCCGGGTACAGGGTGTGCTGATTAATGTTTCGCTTTCACAATGATGTTTCTCTCTCTCTCTCTCCCTCTCCCTACCTCTCTCTCTAAAAAAAAAAAAATCAATTAAAAAATCATTTTTAAAAAATGCAATTTATCTGTTAAATATAATAAAACTGGGCTTATATTTTCATCATTAAAAAGTTCACTTTCATTGTATTTTACAAAAATACCAGTCCACCATGGATTTGAAATAAAAAATTTTAAGTTGGTTTTTTTTTTTTTAAATTTTTTTTTCCCTTCATTGATTTTTAGAGAGAGAAGAAGTGAGAGGGAGAGAGATATAAAAACATCGATGAGAGAGAACATCAATTGGCCACCTCCTGCATGCCCCCCACTGGGGATCAGGCCCACAAGCTAGGCATGTGCCCTGACCGGGAATCGAACCGGCAACCTCCTGGTGCATGGGTCGACGCTCAACCACTGAGCCACACCAGCCGGACTTAAGTTGGTCCTTACCACAGTACAGAAGTAGTGCCCCAGTGGAACCCCTGTCTGTCCCGCTACCCCACTCCCACCTTGTGTGGCAACAACCGTACTTGTTCTTTGAGAGGAAAAAGAAGGTGCTATTGAGCTAGAAACTGTCCACAAAATGCCTGGAAGCAGAAAAGAAAATCAACTAATTCAGTGCAAAACTACTTTAAGAAGAAAAACAAAAAATATCAGCTAATGAAAATTCTCCCCATAAAAGCCAACCATGAAAATTCCAAACTGAACTAAATCCACTTAAACATGTTTTTCACTATAAAATACCCTAAAATCAGAAATGTAAAAACTAAGAATGGAAATGGCCAGACAGGTAGAAATAAATGCAAGAGAGTTGATTGAACTCAGGAAAGAAATTGAAGTCAAAGTAAAAGACAACCATCTCAAATGAATAAATTACAAGGCACCCAAGGGAGAATAGATTCAAATGGAAATTTAATAAAGGATACCGCATAAAGATGGGGGGGAAAAGAAAGTGAAAAGCAAGTAAACAAAAGGGTCAGAAAAAAGTGGATGAAATGGAAAATATACAAAAAAACTCCAACATAAATATAATTTGAGTCCTTTAGAAAAACAACAATGGAAGAAAGCTAATTTTTCAAAACTAATCCAAGAAAACTTTCCAGAAATAAGAAATATCTACATAAAGGGAATGGGAAGAGATCAACTAAAGAATGTACGTGCATTGCCCATGGACACAGACAATAGGGTGGTGAAGGTCTGGGGCAGGGTGGGAACCAGGAGGAGGGGAGCAATGGGGGAAAAAGGGGGGGACATCTGTAATACTCTCAACAATAAAGATGAAAGAAATGCCCTGGGTGGTTTGGTTCAGCGGTTGGAGCGTCAGCCTGTGGACCAGAGAGTCCCAGGTTCGGTTCCCGCTAGGGGCACATACCAAAAAATAATAATAATAAATAAAATTTAAAGAGAGAGAGAGAGAGAGAGAGAGAGAGAAGTGCTGGGAGAATTAAAAAACAAAAAAGAGAAAAAACTACATATTGAAAGGGCCCACCACAAACCTGGGAAAACTGACCTGAATCCATCAACTCTGAGAAGTATCTTAAGGAAACTGGAGACTTCCAGTGGTTCTCAACCTTCCTAATGCCGCGGTCCTTTAATACAGTTCCTCAAGTTGTGGTGACCCCCAACCATAAAATTATTTTCGTTGCTACTTCTTAATTGTAATTTTGCTACTGTTATGTCTCAGGCGACCCTGTGAAAGGGTTGTTCAACCCCCAAATGGGTCACAACCCACAGGTTGGGAACCGCTGCTAGAGACAAAGAAAAGATCTTAAGGGCTTCCAGGCAGTAGGTCAAATGACTAGTATAAGAAAAAATTTAGCCCTGCCTGGTTTGGCTCAGCGGTTAGAGCAATGGCCTGCAGACTAATGAGTCACTGGTTCGATTCCCATCAAGGGCATGTACCTCGGTTGTGGTTCGTCCGACCCTAGTCAGGGTCCTGCAGGCAACCAATCTATGTGTCTCTCTCACATCGATGTTTTTTTCTCTCTCTCCCCCCTCCCTCCCACTCTATCTGAAGATAAATGGAAAAATATCCTCGGGTGAGGAATAAAAAAAAAAGTTACCTGGCACCAGACCTCAAGAGTGATGCACAAAGTATTGCAAGAGTGGAACAGCATTTCCAAGAAACCCAAGGAAACAAAATGCAAGCCAAGAATTTTTTATCTAGCCTGGCTGCCATTTAAGAAATCCTGTACATAGATAGTCTTCGCAGAGAGTAGTCATGGTTTCCGGCTTCAGCGGTGCTTAGAACCGGTGCTCCAGCCAATCCAGCCAGTCACCCAGATCCAGCCTTCTGCCACCTCCTCACAGCGCCCAGGACAGCCCCAAGGTCCCACCCCCACTCTAGCGACGCCAGCGGCCTGTCCTCAGCCGCCCACCAGGACCCGGAGGCCACCACCCACCGCCAGATCAACCTGGAGCCCTACGCTTCCTACGTCTACCTGTCCACGTCGCACTGCTTTGACCGCGATGACGTGGCTTTGAAGAACTTTGCCAAGTATTTCCTTCCCCAACCTCATGAGGAGGGAACATGCTGAGAAACTGATGAGGCTGCAGAACCAACGAGGTGGCGGAATCTTCCTCCAGGACATCAAGAACCCAGACCGTGACGACTGGGAGGATGGGCTGAACGCGATGGAGTGTGCATTACACGTGGGAAAAGTGTGAATCAGTCACTACTGGACTTGCACAAACTGGTCATTCATAAAAATGACCCTCACTTGTGTGACTTCATTGAGAGGCACTACCTGAATGAGCAGGTGAAATCCATCAGAGAACTGGGAGGCCACTTGCGCAGGTGGGGGGCCCCTGAGTCTGGCAGGGCAGAGCATCTCTTTGACAAGCCCACCCTGGGAGACAGTGACGAGAGCTAAACCTCAGGCTGGCTGCCCATAGCCACGGGGGTGACTTCCCTGGTCACCAAGGCAGTACGTGCATGTTGGAGTTACCTTTACCTTTTCTACAGCTTGTACCAAATCATCCACTTACATCTTTTCATGTGTACCATTCCTTCAAATAAAGCAATTTGGTTCCCCCGCCCAGAAAAAGGAAAAGAAATAATATATATAGAAAACAAGTTTCGACTTTGAAACACTCTTAAAACACACAAAAATAGGCTTGACAAATGAAAAAAAAAAAAAAAGACATCATTTTGAATAGGAAAAAATATGTATATCATCAGTGTGCTCCAGAGAATATGAAATATACACAGATTTATTTTAAGGAATTGGTTCATGTGGTTGTGGGAGCAGGCCAGCAAACTGGAAATTCAGGCAGTACTTCTGTTACAGTCTTGGGGTAGAATTCCTTCATATAAGAACAGTCATATCGGATTAAAGGCCCACCTATTCTAGTATGACCTCATAATCACAAATTCAACAACCCTATTCCCAAATAGTCACATTCTGTGGTACCAGGGGTTAGAACTTCAACATATCTTTTTGGTGGATGAAATTCAACCCACAACAACATCACAAGAATGTCAGTTCTCTCTAGGTTAATGAACTAACTTAATGTGATCCCAATGAAAATAAAAATGTTTCTATGGAGCTAGACATGTTGATCCTAAAGTTTATATGTGCAAAACTGAAAACCAAGAAAACAATGAAAAGGGAAAGTTACATACATGAACTAGCCCTGCCAGATATTAAAACAAAGCTTCTCTGATTAAAGCAGTATGGCACTGGTGCATTAAAAGACAGACAAGCCAATGGAACAGAATAGAAAGTCCAGAGACAGACTGAAGTCCATATGGAAATTTAGTATATGATAAAGATGGCATCTCAAATCACAGGGTAAAGGCAGACTTTTCAATAAATAATGTGGGGGCAACAGGATACTCATTTTAAAAAAGATAAAACTAAATCCACATCTCTCAGCATATACAAGAAAAACTTCCAAATGGATGAGAGACCTAAATTTTCTTTTTTTTAGTACGTGCCCCTAGCAGGAACTGAACCCAGGACTCTCTGGTCCGCAGGCCAATGCTCCAACCGCTGAGCCAAACCGGCCAGGGCAAATTTTTAAAAAATTTTATTGATTGATTTGAGAGAGAGAAACATCTGATTTGTTGTTCCACTTATTTATGCATTCATTGATTGATTCTTGTATGTGCCCTGACCAGGGATCAAACCCCCCAACCTTGGCGTATCGGGATGAGGCTCTAACCAACTGAGCTACCCAGCCAGGGCGAGAGATCTAAATTTTAAAGAGAAAGAAACCACCCAAGTACTAGAAAAAAGCAAAGTGAATTATTTTATTTTATTTTATTTTATTGATTGATTTTAGAGAGAGAGGAAGGGAGAAGGAGAGAAAGATAGAAACATCAATGAGAGAGAACATCAATTGGCCACCTGCTGTACACCTCCGACTGGGGATCAGGCCTACAACCTGGGCATGTGCCCTGACTGGGAATTGAATCTGCGACCTCTTGGTGTACAGGTCGATGCTCAACCACTGAGCCACACCGGCCGGGCCAAAATGAATGATTTTATAGTCCAAGTGTAGGAAACAACTTTTCTAACTTGGCTCAAAATTCAGATGCAATAAAATATAAATGCTGATAAATGTGAGCATTAAAAAATTTTTAATTTTAAATAACTTTGCTGAAGTATATTTTAGATATCATATAATGTATCTATTTCAATGATGTTTAGTAAATTTACCAAGTTGTACAAAATCACCATAAATAGGTTTAGAACATTCTCAACACCCCAGTAAGATCCCTCATGCACATTTACTATTAATCCCATTCTCCACCTGGCCCCTTTCCCCAGGCAACCATTACTCTACTTTACATATTTGCCTTTTCTGGACATTTTATATAAATGACATCACACAGTGTGTAGACTCTTGTATATGGCTTCTTTCACTGGGCGTGTTTTTGAGGTTCCGTTATGTCATAGCATGTATCCATAGTTCATTCATTTTTTATTATTGAATAGTATTCCTTGTAAGGATATACCACCTTTTGTCTATCCATTCACAATGTGAGACTACTATGAGTAATGGTGATACAAACACCAAAAGATGAATGCCAACTAGGAGAAAATATCTGCAACATACAGCAATATAAACTACTAATATCTCAAATTTATAAACAACGTTCAAATTTGAAAGAAGTCCAAAATTCCTATTTAGAAATGAACCAATGACACGAACAGACAATTCCCCTAAAGAGATATTAAAATGGCCCTTAAACATGAAAAGATGTTCAAAGTCACTTATAATAAGAATGCAAATTATTACATAGAAACAAACACAGGGAGGCAGCCAAAATGAGGAGACCAAGAAACATGCCCCAAATGAAAGAACAGAACAAAACTCCAGGAAAAGAATGAAATGAAATGGAGATAAGCAATCTAACAAATGCACAGTTCAAAACACTGATTATAAGGACGCTCAATGAATTTAGTGAGCAGAAATGAAGGGTACACTAACTGAAATAAAGAATAATTTATAGGGAATCAATAGTAGAGCAGGTGAAACCAAAATGCAAACCATTGATTTGGAATATAAGGAAGCAGAAAACACCCAATCAGAACAACAAAAAGAAAAAAGAATCCAAAAAGATGAGGATAGTATAAGGAGCCTGTGGGACAACTTCAAGCGTACTAACATTTACATCATGGGAGTGCCAGAAGGAGAAGAGAGAGGGCAAGAAATTGAAAACCTATTTGAAAAAAACAATGACAGAAAACTTCCCTAACTTGGTGAAGGAAACAGACATACAAGTCCAGGAAGCACAGAGAGTTCCAAACAAGATGAACCCAAAGAGGTCCACACCAAGACATATCATCATCAAAATGCCAAAAGTTAAAGACAAAGAGAGAATCTTAAAAGCAGCAAGAGAAAAGCAGTTAGTTACCCACAACAGAGCTCCCATAAGGCTGTCAGCCAATTTCTCAAAAGAAACATTGCAGGCCAGGAGGAAGTGGCAAGAAATATTTAAAGTGATGAAAAGCAAGGACCTACAACCAAGATTACGCTATCCTGCAAAGCTATCATTTAGAATAGATGGACATACAAAGAGTTTCCCAGACAAGAAAAAGCTAAAGGAGTTCATCACCACCAAACCAGTATTATATGAAATGTTGATGGGTCTTCTTGACCCATCACACAAAAATACGAACAATAAAATGGCAATAACTACATATCTATCAACAATTCAATCTACAAACAAAATGAGCAAGCAGAACAGAAACAGACTCATAGATACAGAGAACTCTTTGTTGGTTGCCAGATGGGAGGGGGGTAGGGTGGAATGGGTAAAAAAGATGCAGGGATTAAGAAGTACAAATTGGTTGTTAGACTGACTAACCTCAAATGAAAAGGGGAAGGGGGCGGGAAGAGATAAACCAAAAAACTTATATGCATATAACCAACAGACACAGACAACAGTGTGGGGAAAGCAGGAGGGGGGTGGGACCGGGGAGGAGGGGGTCAAGGGGCAGGGGAAGAGGGACGTCTGTAATACATTCAACAATAAAGATAAGTTTAAAAACATAAAAAAATAAAGTGTTTTGAAGGTTGACAAAAAAAGAATGCAAATTAAAACTATACTGAGAACACTGACTAGGAAGGCTATAATAAAAACGACAGGAAATAACAAGTGTTAGTGAGGATGTACAGAGATTGGAAGCCTCATACACTGCTGGTGGGAATGTAAAATGTTGCAGGCATTTTGCAAGACAGTCTGGCAGTTCCTCAAAAGATTAAACATAGAGTTACTATATGACCAGCCATCCTGCTCCTAGGTAGCTACCAAAGAAACATGAAAACATACATCCACACAAAAACTTGTACATGAATGTTCATGGCAGCATTATTCATAATAGCCCCAAATGGAAACAACCCAAATGTCTACCACCTGATTCATGGATAAATGAAATGTGGTGTATACACATAGTGGAATAGTATTCTACCATCAAAGGGAATGAAGTACTAATACATGCTACAATATGGATGAACCTTGAAAACATGCTAAGTGAAAAAAGCCAGACACAAAATGTCACACTGTATGATTTCATTCATAGGAAATGTCCAGAAGAAGCAACTCCTTAGAGTCAGGAAGTAGTTTAGAGGTTAACAGGGGCTTAGCAGAGGGGAGAACAAGAAATGACTACTATTGGGTACAAAGTTTCTTTTGAGGGTGATAAAAAAAAAAGTCCTAGAATTGATTGCAGTGATGGTTGCACAGCTCTGTGAAAATATTAAGAACCACTGAATTGTATACTTTAAATGTGCCAACTGTATGGTATGTGAATTATACCTTGCCACAGCTGTTATTTTAAAAAACTATAGTGAGCCCGGCTGGTGTGGCTCAGTGGTTGAGCATTGATCCATGCACCAAGAGGTCGTCAGTTCAATTCCCAGTCAGGGCACATGCCCAGGTTGTGGGCCTGATCCCCAGCGGGGGGCATGCAGCAGGTGGCTAATTGATGTTCTTTCTCATCAATGTTTCTATCTCTCTCTCCCTCTCCCTTCCTCTCTCTTTAAAATCAATAAAGAAAAAATTTTTAAAAAAAAACTATAGTGAGCCCTGGCTGGTTTGGCTCAGCGGTTAGAGCATCAGCCCATGGACCAAAGACTCACAGGTTCGATTACGGTCAAGGGCACGTACCTCAGTTGCGATTTGTCCCTGGCCCTGGTCAGGGTCATGCGAGAGGCAACCAGTCAATGTGTTTCTCTCACATTGATGTTTCTGTCTCTTTCTGTCTCTCTCTCTTTCTCCCACTCCTACTCTATCTGAAGATATTTGAAAAAATATCCTCAGGTTAGGATTAAATAAATAAATAAAATAATTTAAAAACTATAGGGAGATACCATTTCTTATCTATCAGATTAACAAACTATCTAGGTATAAAAAAAGAGATGTGGAAGATCTCTATGAGATGTAATGGGGTGGTTTCCAGGATATATTATAAAGCGAAAAAGGGTACAGTCTATAAACTATAAGGTGTGTGTGTGTGTGTGTATGCTATAATTACATAAACTATTTGTGTAAGAAAAGGGAAATGAGTAAAAATGCATACATCTTCTTAATTTTGCAAAAGGAAACACAGGAAAGATGAACCAGACAACAGTGAAGTTAACTGCCTATAAAGTGTGTGTGTTGGGGGAGGAAGGTGGACAGCACGGAGTACATCCCGGGGAAAGGCCATTGCAATGATGTATCTTCTCATGTAATTTAATACCAAAAGGTCAAAGGAGGCAGCTTCAAGGGGCTCCTACTGTCCAAATATGGGCCAACTGGAACAAGAAAATTAAGATGGCAGTAAAGGATTATAACTCAATGAATAAAATAGGAATCTATGAGACCATATTACTAATAAATAGGTAAGTATATCAATGGGGGGAGAAGGGAGGTTCTTCCTTACAGCAATGCTGACTGACATATATATGGAAGGACTGGTAGAAATGCAAAATTGTCACTTTGTATCCATCACAGTAAATATTGATTTGGACATGAGTCATCAATGATGCTAAATCTACACGAGAGAAAATGTGATAAGGAGCAGGATATTTACATAGTCTTAAAGTACCTACCTACTGGTCATGTAGTAGCTGCAACAGGCCGAGTTATAACTCAAGAGTAGAGAAACTGGACAATGTCTCAACTAGGTGATCCAAATACACATTACCAAAGAGGGACAGAGAGACGTATCCTTCTGGATAGGATCCTCAGAGAAGAGCACAGATCACTTTTGAGAGTATTTTAGCTGAGAAATATAACCTGAATCTAATTGTGAGGAAACATCAGGCAAGCTCCCACTGAGGAATGCTGTATGCTGTATAAAATAATGGGCCTGTACTCTTCAAAAATGTCAATGTCGCCATGGCCGGTTTGGCTCAGCGGTTCAGCGGTTAGAGCGTTGGCCTGCGGACCAGAGAGACCCGGGTTCGGTTCCCGCTAAGGGCACGTACCTCGGTTGCAGTTTGTCCCCGGCCTCGGTTGGGGTCATGTGGGTGGCAGCCAGTTGATATGTCTCTCCCACATCGATGTTTCCCCCTCTTTCTTCCTCCCTCTCTCCCTCCCGCTCTGAAGACAAATGCAAAAAAAAAAAAGGGCCTCAGGTGAGGATTAAAGAAAAAGTCAATGTCATGAAAAACAAAGGAAAGCTGAGCAACTGTTCCAGATGAGACTATAAAAGCATACTGGACTGGAACCTGTACTGAGGCGGAAAAAATGATATAAAGGATATTATTGGGACAACTGACAAAACTGAAATATAGACTATAATTATATAAAGTATTATATACAATGTTATAACACTGATAACTGTACTGTTGGTTACATCAGAGAATATCTTTGTTTTAGGAAAATACACACTAAAGTATTAAGCAGTAAAGTAGAAAAATGTTTACAACCTACTCTCAAATGGTTCAGATAAAATAAACAGTAATATGTGTGTGTATATATCATGTGTACACACACACACACACACACACACACGCCCCTTGGAAATACTGAGTTTGGTTCCAGAGCACTACAATAAAACGAATATTGTAATAAAGCGAGTCACACAAATTTTTTGGTTTCCCAGTGCATATAAAAGTTATGTTTACACTACATTCTAGTCTATTAAGTGTGCGGTACCATTATGTCTAAAAAAACAATGTACGTACCTTAATTAAATACTTTATTGCTAAAAAATGCTAACCATCACCTGAGCCTTCAGCGAGTTAGAATCTTTTTGCTGGAGGAGGGTCTTACTTTCAATTTGTAAAAAATGCAGTGTCTGTGACGTGCAGTACAGCAAAGTGCCATAAAACAAGGTGCAAATGACATAAATATAGATATACATATATTGCATATATAGACATATGCTTACAAATCTATAGAGAATAAAACAAACATGGGACCGTTTCAAATGGGTTGCAGTGGTTTGTACTGTGTCAGCGGGGCTGAGCAGGAATCTCATTTCCCAGAATCCCCTTCCCCACATGGTTCAGGTAAGAGCTGGCTCAGAGATTTGGCACATGGAAGTAAAATACAATTCTCAGAAGACAGCTGGCGTTAAATGCAGTGGAAGACAAACAGACACAGAGGTGTTGTCAGATTCCAGTTCTTCCCGACTGACCGATTCTTCTGGACTGACTGCTGGTCTAGTGTCCCCTCCCCCTTGGCCCATCACCAGATTCTTGGCTGCAGGCATTTCAAAGGCAACAGTCACCAGGCCCCACCCCACCTCTTTTGGGCCCCAGGTCCCACTCTGGCAGCTGAATGGGCCTGGCTCCTCAAATTGACATGTTGGTGACTCTTGTCATCCTCCAGCTCCCCTTTCACACACGGTCACCTCCCTGGCCCCTTCCACAGCTCTGTTCCCTCTAGTCCCTATGACAAAGTAGCCCTACTTCCCGACAGACCCTGACACTGGTGAATCTGAGTAGACGATATATATGAGAGTTCTCTGTATTCTTGCAACTTTGTTTGCAAGTGTGAAATAGTTTCAAAACAAAGTGTTAAAAAGACAAAGTTCTGGTGGGTAGTGGCGAACCGAGAGAACTCCATGAAGGCTTCGGGCACGCTTCGAGAGTACAAGGTGGTGGGGCGCTGCCTAGCCACCCCCAAGTGGCGCACACCACCCCTCTACCGCATGCGCATCTTTGCACCTCACCATGCTGTTGCCAAGTCCCGCTTCCGGTACTTTGTGTCTCAACTGAAGATGATGAAGAAGTCTTCAGGGGAAATCGTCTACTGTGGGCAGGTGATCGAAAAATCCCCCCTTCGGGTGAAGAACTTCTGCATCTGGCTGCGCTATGACTCGCGCAGTGGCACCCACAACATGTACCGGGAGTATCGGGACCTGACCACCGCGGGCGCCGTCACCCAGGGTTACCGAGACATGGGCACCCGGCACCGTGCCCGCGCCCACTCGACCCAGATCATGAAGGTGGAAGAGACTGCAGACGGCGAGTGCCGCCGACAGGCAGTCAAGCGGTTCCCTGACTCCAAGATCAAGTTCCCGCTGCCCCACCGGGTTCTTTGTCGCCAGCACAAGCCACGCTTCACCACCAAGAGGCCCAACACCTTCTTTTAGACACCGCCCCCCCCCCATCCCCTGGTCTGCCCAAATAAACTCCTTGGGAAAAAAAAGATAAAGTTCTATTTTATATTTGTTTCTGTGATTTAAAATATTGGATGATCTTCTCACTAAAAGGTTTTTTTTTTTTTTTAAAGTGTTTTTTTTCCCCTGGTACAAAAACTAAGTATATGGCGTCGGCACTAACCTATTTCCTACGACAGGACCCCGGCCAATGAGGCCCTGGCAGGAGCGTGGGTGGAGGAAGGCTTTGCAGCCTTCAGCTTGTTTCACCATTGACCTGATCTGAGGACACAGGAATAAGACTGAGAGGAACCAAAAGATTGGGAGGAAGCAGCGGATCACTGGGGGCTGGACCCAACTGATCCCTTCCTGCCACCTGATTGCACTGAGGTACCCAGACCAGACTATGACACAAGGGGCGTTTTACTACTAGAGAAACTGAGGTACCACATATTTAACTGACATTCTGGTAGCTACTGGAAGATGCTGGATAACTGACTACCCAGCCTTCAGCCATTGTATTCACATGAGGGGAAAAAAACAACAACAACAGGGCAAGAAGGCAGATGATTAGAATCAGAGCCACAGATGGCTCTAAAATTACTTTCAGCAGCAACTGAAAATAGCAGAGCCAATATATCCGCCTATTGTTTTATTCATCCAGCTTCTCTTGAGGCACTATGCTATTTATTCCCTTTGGTAGAATTTAAGAGCAAATATTCCAAGGAAATCAGCATAGGATGTGGCAAAAAAAAAAAGTCATAAAATACCTAAATCCTAAATGTTCTGTTTTCACAGCCATAATTCAGGAACAGTCTTACGCTCTGTAAATGTTGGTCAGCATTCCAGGGCAACTTTAATGAAATACATTTCTGACTTTTAAACCACAAGACAGAAAATCATTTAAAAAATAAAATGTTGGCTAGAGAATATAGTCAATAATATTGTAATAACTATGTATGGTGCCAGGTGGGTACTGAAAATATCGGGGAAAGTATATGATTGCCAAACACTACGCTGTACACCTGAAACTAATACAAAATAATACTGAATGTAAACTGTAATTGAAAAAAATTTTTTTAAATAAAGCAGCCCTGGCCGGTTTGGCTCAGCGGTTAGAGCGTTGGCCTGCAGACCGAAGGGTATCAGGTTCAATTCCTGGTGAAGCGCACATACCTGGGTTGCAGGTTTGACCTCCAGCCCTGGTTGGGGTCATGCAGGAGGCAACCAATCGATGTGTCTCTCTCACATCAATGTTTCTCTCCCCACCCTCCCCCTGTCCCTCCTTTCTATTCTATCTAAAAATCAATGGAAACATATCCTCAGGTGAGGATGAACAAAAAATAAATAAAAAGCAAACACCGCCCTGGCTGGTTTGGCTCAGCAGTTAGAGCGTCGGCCTGTGGTCCTGAGAGACCCAGGTTCCATTCCCGCTAAGGGCACGTACCTCGGTTGTAGTTTATCCCCGGCCCTGGTTTGGTCGTGTGGGTGGCAGCCACTCGATGTGTCCCTTTCACGTCGATGTTTCTTTCTCTCTCTTCCTCTCTCTCCCTCCCACTCTGTCTGAAGAAAAAAGAAAAAAAGGAAAAATGTCTTCGGGTGAGGATAAAAAATAAATAAATAGCCCTGGCCGGTTTGGCTCAGCGGTTAGAGCGTCGGCCTGCGGTCCTGAGAGACCCGGGTTCGGTTCCCGCTAAGGGCGCGTACCTCGGTTGCAGTTTGTCCCCAGCCCTGGTCGGTTGTGCGGGTGGCAGCCACTCGATGTGTCCCTTTCACATCGATGTTTCTCTCTCTCTCTCTCTGTTCCTCTCTCTCCCTCCCACTCTACCTGAGCAAAAAATGGAAAAATGTCCTCGGGTGAGGATAAAAAAATAAAAAAAAAAAAAAAAAAAAAAAAAATAATAAAAAATAAATAAATAAATAGCAAACACCAAATAAATAAATAATTGCCATCATTAGAGTAAGACTTGGTTCAGTCAAGACTCATCAATGGATGCTAAATCTAGGAGGTTAAATATTAGATGAGGAAATGAGTATTTACATATAGTCTGGCAGTATCTGCCCACAAATTACTTATTAAATACAAAGGGGGAAATGCCGACTTTACAGTAGAGAAACCTGGTGAACACTATCTTAATGGCCCTGGTAACCAGACACACGGCATCATGTGATGATGCACTGTGGACAGAATATCACTTCTGTGGGGTTCTTGCCCCAAATGAGCATCCTGAAGGTAGTCACGAGGAAACATCCAATGAACCCGAATGAAGGGACATTCTATCAAAGAGCTGGCCTGTACTCCTCTAAAGTGTCAATGTCATGAATGCCAAAGGATGGCAAAGGAACTGTTGCAGACTGACACTAAAGAGACATCACGGTTAAATGCAATGTGTGGTCCTGGTCTGGATCCTGGACCAGAGAAACAAAATTATTACACAAAACATTATTGGGACAACTGGCAAAATCTGAATAAGGGTTGTAGATTATGGAATTACACCCAAGTTAAATGTCTTGATTTTGATGGGTGTATTGTAGTAATGTAAAAGAAAGTCCATGAATGTCCACATGCTTAGGAAATCCTGAGGTTCTTAAGAAATACGCTTAGGGCCCTGGCCGGTGTGGCTCAGTTGGTTGAGTGTCATCCCATGCACCAAGAGGCTACCAGTTCAATTCCCAGTCAGGGCACATGCCTGAGGTTTCGGGCTCAATCCCTGGTGGGGGGTGTGAAGGTGTGTGGGAGGCGGCCAATCTATGTTTCTCCTTCATCCATGTTTCTCTCTCTCTCTCCATCTCTAAAATCAATAAAAACATTTTTTTTTTAAAAAAAAAGAGAAATACCGTTAGGGTAGAGAAAACAATAAAGTAAATGTGGCAAAATGTTAACAGTCGGTAAATCTGGGTGAAGGATACATGGAAGTTCTTTTGACATTTCTCGCTTTGTTCTTCTTGTTTTAAACTATTTTCACTTTTCTGTGAGTTTGAAATTATTTCAACATAAAAAGTTTAAAAGAACAATTAAGATGAAAAGATGCACTCTCTATGATCCACTGTATTGAAACTCAATGAAGAAGTCCCATAGGTTCAGGGTCATTAACATCAAGCAGGATTTCACAGGACTTGTGACCCGGACTCTTGGTTAGAAGACAGTGTGTGTGGCACGTTTTCAACAGATTGGGATTCATCTTTGTATTTACTTGTCTTCTCCCATCCTTTTCCTTTGAAAGATGATAGTGAACTTGCCCACCATGTTCATGTTAGTGTTTCTGGGTTGAGTCAAACAGGAGGCCCTGACAGTTTTATGTTGGAGAGGCAGCACAGAGAGCAGAAATGCCATTTCCAATAATAGTAAAAGAAATATTAAAGTAATGATAAACCTTTATCTGTTTAGTCTTCTCTATCAACACAGTGAGAGCCCAGCTGTTGTGGCTCAGTGGTTGAGCGTTGACCCATGCACCAAGAGGTCATGAGGTCACCGGTCTGATTCCCGGTCAGGGCACATGCCCAGGTTGTAGGCCCAATCCCCAGTGGGGGGCATGTAGGAGGCAGCCAATCCATGTTCTCTCTCATCGAAGTTTCTCTCTCTCTCTCCCTCTCCCTCCCTCTCTAAAACAAACAAACAAAAAAAACCCACAGTGATACAGAAGGACTAATTTTTGTTTGTTTTTTTAATCCTCACCCAAGGATATTTTTGCATTTATCTTCAGAGAGAGCGGGAGGGAGAGAGGAAGAAAGAGAGAAAGAGAAACATCGAAGTAAGAGAGACACATCAAGTGGTTGCCACCCACACGACCCCAACTGGGGCCAGGGACAAACTGCAACCAAGGTATGTGCCCTTAGCGGGAACCAAACCCAGGCCTCTCTGGTCCGCTGGTGGATGCTCTAACCACTGAGCAAAACCGGCCAGGGTCAGAAGGACTAATTTACCTTCGAGAAAGGGTAGTCACAGGACAGCATTCCTCACGTTCTCTAATCCCAAAGTTATTCTGTCACTATCTATGCTTCAGCCGTAGAATTCTCCACAGCTTTGCTCATTTCTTACCCTGTATCTCTCTTAAGTCTCCCTTCAAGTGCTGATCAAGTTCCATTACAAAGGTCTTACCCTCTGTTGGGGCCATTTACGGCCACTGTACCATCCAACGAATATCTATCAGGCACAGACCTCATAGAAAGGCTATATTTAGCTGGCATCTACCAGGCTGGAATTAGCCATGAAAGTCATTTACATATTGTCTGTACCTCCATTTCTCTAGCTGTGAAATGCACCTCTGAACAGGCAGATCTTGTCTTGTTCAATTTGGGCCACACCCAGTGAACACATTAGAAAAGCTTGTGGGGCCCTGGCCAGTTTGGCTCAGTGGTTAGAGTGTCGACCCTCAGACCAAAGGGGCGTGGGTTCAATTCCTGGTCAAGGGCACATACTTGGGTTGCAGGTTTGATCCCCGGCCGTGGTCGGAGTCGTGCAGGAGGCAACCAATCGATGTGTCTCTCTCACATCAATGTTTCTCTCTCTCTCTCTCTCCACCCCCCTTCCACTCCATCAAAAATCAATGGAAAAAATGCCCTTGAGTGAGGATTAACAAAAAAAAAAAAAAAAAAAAGAAAAGCTTGTGGGAAGGAATGTTTCATTTGGTGATACTTTCCCTGGCCTACGGGGAACTTACAACACAGTTGAAAGGACAGAAAGATATCAGATGTTAAAGTGACTTGTGCAGAGGACTTACTGAGAAATAGGAAACCTTAATCTTGGTCTACCACGAATTCACTGTGTCATCATGGCAAGTAACATGATCTCTTAAGGCTTCATGCCTTATCTGTAAAATGAGGAGGTCAGATTGGATGATAACAGCTGAAATTCACTGAGCACTTATTGTATACCAAGCCCAAGACTCAGCACTGAACAAGGCTTAACATATTAAAACCTCACAATACTGCTGGGTGGTATGTACCACTATCATCCCCCTTTGACAGATAATCTATGAGATCCTTTCAACTTTAATGTTCTATAATTATGGGATTTCAAGGTAAGTAATATGGTAAATTGTATTTTCCAAAGATGGCCACACTATTTTCCATCCCACATGTTCTTTTTTATTTTTCTTTTTATCCTCACCGGAAGACATTTTTGCATTTATCTTCAGATAGAGCAGGAGGGATAGAGGGAGGAAGAGAGAGAGAAACATAGACATGAGGGAGACACATCGACTGGTTGTCACTCACATGACCCCAAACGGGGCCAGGGACGAACCACAACCGAAGTACATGCCCTTAGCAGGAACCGAACCCAGGACTCTCTGGTCTGCTGGCCAACACTCTAGCCACTGAGCCAAACCGGCCAGGGCCACATGCTCTTCTTCAAGTATGACTCTGACACTCCTGCCTTTGAGAGGTGGCTCTATGACCCCTCTCACTGAATTTGAGTAGGCTTGTGACTGGAAAAAGTGATGTTATATATCTTGAGGCTAGACCATAAAAACCAACACAGCTTATATTAGTTTTCTATTGCTGCACAATAGATTACCACAAATTTAGCGGCTTAAAACAATACCCATTTAGCCCAGCCAGTGTGGCTCAATGGTTGAGCATGGACCCATGCCCAGGTTGTGGGCCCGATCCCCAGTGGGGGGCATGCGGGAGGCAGCCAATCAATGTTCTCTCATTGATGTTTCTATCTCTCTCTCCTTCTCCCTTCCTCTCTCCCTAAAATCAATAAAGAAAAACAAAACAATACCCATTTATTAGCTCACAGTCTGTAGGTCAGAATGCTGGGTACAGCATTGTGCTCAGGGTCTCATGAAGCCAAAATTAAGGTGCTGGCTAAACCAAGTTCTCAGAGGGTCATTGGGGATTATCTTAGAATTCTGCCTACCACATAGCTTCTTTATGATTCTCCTGTTGTTTGTTCTTGGAGCTTAGCCACCACGCTGTGAGTAAGCACAAGCAGCTTGTGGAGAGGAACTGAGACCTGGCCCCAAGAGTCCCAGCTGAGAGTCCAGCCAACAACCAGTATCAACTTGCCAGCCACATAGCGAACCATTTGGGTACGTGCCACTAGTGGGAATCAAACCTGGGACTCCCTGGTCCGCAGGCCGACGCTCCAACTGCTGAGCCAAACCGGCCATGGCGAGTGAGCCATTTTGAAAGTGAATCTCCCAGCCTCAAGCTGAGCTGCCCCGGCTGGTAGTCCATGGAGCAGATAAGCTGTCTCCATTGAGTCCAGCCCAAATTGCAAATGTGTGAGTAAAATAAAGGACTGTTGTTGTTCTAAGCCACTAAGTTTGAGGGTGACTTGTTATGCATCAATAGGTAAGAGAAAGCAAGTAATAACCCCAGTGAGATGATCTTTTAGGATACTGGAGCATCTGGCAAACTTATAATGAACTGATTTATACCAGTCATCCATGTTTGGAAGTCTAGAATTTTAGAAGGGTTATCTAAAAATTATGCTGCTTTCCTTTTGAGCAATGGCTATACTATATATTTTTAAGCTAAATATCTGAAATATTTGGGATGTAAATGAACATAATAAATGTATTAACTTTTAAAGGTATAATTGTTGTAACCCAGGAGATCAACCAAACTCAGACGCCGAGATGGGGTTTAACAAAAGGAGTTTATTGAGCTAAGTCCGCAGGCCTGCAGTGTGTCCCACACAGGAGTAACTGCGGCAGCCGAGAGCTAAAATGGCTCCTTTTTATAGGATTTTGTGAGGGGGGTTGCTACGTATAAGCAAGCATGTTACAGAAGCGGAATTTAGCAGTTAGCTAATTACCTGTTACTCAGTTTCCCAGACATCTCAAAGGTCAAGATGTTTTCAATAAATTATCCCTGGCGCCGACCCCAGGATTCCTCAAGGGTTAGTGTTTACTTAGGGATTAGCTGGTGAAGAATGTTCTTCAGTAAATTAGTAAACTGACAACCCCTTTGGTTGTCTTGAAGGCCTCTGGGAGTTTGGGTCAATGGCACTGAGTTATAACATTCCCCACTTCTTCTGGTGAATTAATCAAATCCTTGATTTATATTAGTCATGGATTAGGGGTAAGCGTTGGTAATGTTGCTGTTGGGCTAGTACCATAAGCTTAATTGATTGGACCCGCTCCTTGACAAATGCGGTGATTCTGTTAAGGATGATAGGTCCGCAGGCTAAGGCTATGAATAAGAGGAGGAGCGGACCCACTAGAGCTGTGAGGAGGGTGGTCAGCCAGGGAGACCAATTGAACATACTCTCATACCATGAGGTAGAGGTATGTTCTTCTCTCTCTCTATCTCGTAATCGCTTTTGCAGCTCTTGCATAGATTGTCTGATGATACCTGAGTGGTTAGCATAGAAACAACAGGTCTCTCCTAGGGCAGCACAGAGGCCTCCCTGTTTGAGGAAGAGCAGATCTAGACCTCTGCGATTTTGGAGGGCCACTTCGGCTAGGGAGTCAACCTGTTTTTCAAGGTATTTGACTTGGGTCTGGAGTAATTCAACATCGCGGGAAAACGTGGCTGACAGCTCACGAAGGGCAAGGTCATTCTTAATGAGGGCTGTCGCCCCTAGGGCAGTGGAGCCGGCAATACCCAGGGTAGCCAGTACAGGGATCAGAATGGGTACACGTTTCTGGAGTCTAGTATGATAGTCTGAGGCTAGAAAATGGGCTGCACCTGTGGGCCCTGCATATAGATATACCTGGGGAACTATATAGATAACAACACAAAGATCTGAATGGTTCCCGGGGCTAATGCAACGGTGGATACCTGATAAGCATGCAAACCAAGTCCCTCTAGGTGCAATCAGAGTCCATGTGGTTGAGCCTTCGGCTCGCAGAGAGGTGTTGGTCAGGCAGTTGTCCTTGTATGGCGAAGTTTGGAGGTTGAGGTTTCCAAGGATGAAGCAGGTCCCCTGTCCTTGAAGATCTCCTAGGGTGAGCTTGCCGGCTCGGGCACAGTTGGCAAGGGTTCCTTCCCCAGGTGAGTCTGAGTCACTAAACGTTTGGTTCATGGGGGCTAGAGTACCCGTGGCATTTGCCCCAATACCAACATAGTAGGGTGGTGCTGGATCTACACAGAGCCAGCAGTCTTCGGTGGTGTTAGGTTGAGAACTATTTAAGAGGGAGAAAACAGAATCTAACATGGTTAGAAGCGAGTTGCTAAAGGAATTGAGGGGGTGTGGCGTTGGCACCTGAGGGGGCCCAAAGGCTGGAGCTGTTGCCCTATTCCGGCTCTCTAGAGACTCTGTGGGTGTTACTGGGTTGAGAATGTGGTTTGGTCCGATGGGAAGCCGTGGGGGTAGACCCCCGGCAGGGTTGGGCGGGTCCCTCCGAGAAGGAACCCAGGGAAGTCGCTGGATGGTGAATAAAGTACCAATGTCATATCCAGCGAGATATAGTCTCAATCCCCATGTTTTTCCAGTAAGCCAGGCTGAGTTTAGAGGCTGTTTTATAGTAATAGTGGTGGGGTTACAAGTTTGGTTCTTGCAAGTAGGGTCTATTCCATCTTTTCCCTTGTGGGTATGGGGTGTGGGGTCCCGCAGGAGGGTTATATCATCATCATTGCCGCCCTCTGGTGACCATCCAAGGGCTAGGGTCTCACAACCCCAGATCTTACAATAAAATTCTCCCGGTCCACCACATATAGTCCTCATATGCCTGGAGAATGAGTTCTCGGGACAACCATAATGCTTAGTGCTCCATAGAACATGGTTAAGGTGTCCCAGGTTACAGACTGAAGTTTTACTTATGAAGCCAAAGCGAGTTATTGGTTGGGTTGTGTGACGGGAACCAAATTCTCCGTGACAGAGGTTGTCATCGAAGAATTGTGAAAAGTCAGTCTTAAGGGTTACCTGGGAGGTTTGGAAGGTCTCATTGATGGCTAGCCTAGAGCCATCTCTAGTCCTGGTGAGGACCCAGGTATGTTTAGTTGGAATGCTGCAGAAGGCAGGGACCCACAACAAACTCAAGAGGATGCAGTAAACTTGAGTTTTAAAGGGTCTGTGGGATCCTTGAAAAGAGCCCATTTCTTTGGGATCTGATCAGGGTGTGCTTTCTTTACCTGGGTGTGGTGAATCCACGGTCTCTTATTAGATACCTTAAAGGCTGTGGGGGTTGTCAGAATTACCAAGTGGGGCCCATCCCAGGTAGGTTCGAGGGTTTCCTTGTTAAACTTCTTGATCCAAATCCAGTCACCAGGCTCAATGTCCAGTGGGGGTGGTTCCGCTTCAGTGGGTTGTTTTCTTTCCTTGGCTGAGAGGCGGGCCTCTCTTCTGATGACTTCGATGGCCTGCAAAGACTTGAGAAGCCCCTGGTTAGATAATTCGCCTATTTGGTCATAGTGAATCTTAGGGATAATAGGTGGTGGTCTCCCATAGATGATTTCATAAGGGGTAAGGTTCTTGAGATATGGGGTGCATCGGGTGCGCAACAGAGCAAATGGCAAGAGGTTTACCCAATTATCACCAGTTTCAATCTTAAGTTTGGTAAGAGTCTCCTTAAGAGTTCTATTCATTCTCTCTACCTGACCTGAGCTTTGCGGTCTATAGGCACAATGTAATTTCCAGCCTATTCTGAGAGCTTCCGCTATTAATTTGGAAATTTTGGCTATGAAAGCCGGCCCATTATCTGACCCCAGTACTAAGGGCAGGCCAAATCTAGGAATGATCCCAGTTAGGAGATGTCTGGCAACTACGTTAGCAGTCTCATGCCTTGTGGCAAAAGCCTCAGTCCATCCTGAGTAGGTGTCAACAAAAACTAGTAAGTACTTAAATCCAAATTTGCTGGTTGAGATCTCAGTAAAATCAAGTTCCCAATGCTCACCTGGTTCATGCCCTCTGATTCGGACCCCAAGTCCACGGGGTTTGGGAGGCCCTGGATTTACCTGTGCACAGGCAGAACATCGGGTAACCTCCGAAGTGGCTATAGTCTTGAGATCTGGAATATAGAAGTGTCTACTGACTAGAGAGATTAATTTTGATGTGCCTAGGTGAGTACTATAGTGGAGATCTCTAATGAGAGCAATTCCCAAGGCTTTGGGGAGAAGTAGTCTTCCGTCGGGGAGCCGATGCCAGTTCCCCTTTTCTGTTGAACAATTTAACTTCCTTCCCAGGTGGAGCTCCTCTTCATTGTAGGATGGCGAGGAGGGCAATTCCCGAAGGGGAAGAGCAGGGAGTATTTCTATAGGTTTTACCTCAGTTAGGGCAATTTGTTTAGCAGTCCGGTCTGCTAGGTCATTTCCTTCTTTTGTCTGACTAGGCTTGGTTTCGTGCCCTCTGCAGTGAACAATGGCCACAGCCTTAGGTTGCCAGATGGCTGCTAAGAGATTGAGTATTTCTTCTCTATTTTTAATTTCTTTCCCAGCTGATGTGAGGAGCCCCCTTTCTCGGTATAGGGCTCCATGCACATGAGCAGTTGCAAAGGCATAGCGGCTGTCAGTGTAGATGTTGACCCTCTTGCCTTTTGCCCAATTGAGTGCCTGTGTCAGGGCAATCAGTTCTGCTTTCTGTGCAGAAGTTCCGTGGGGCAAGGCCTGAGCCCAGATTACCTGTAAATTGGTGACTACTGCTGCCCCGGCATACCGAGTTCCATCCCTGATGAAACTGCTCCCATCAGTATAGAGGTCATAGTCAGAGTTGGCTATTTGCTCGTCTTTGAGGTCCGGTCTGGTTCCCTCTATGGAGTCTAGTAACGAGTGACAATCGTGGAGCAGTTCTCCTTGATTCCCGTCGGGGAGTAAGGTGGCCGGGTTGAGGGCAGTAGACTTGGAGAAGGTAACCTGTGGTGGGTTCAATAATAGTACCTGATATTGAGTGAGGCGAGCGTTGGAAATCCATCTGTCGGGAGGAGACCTGAGTAAGGCTTCAGTGGTGTGGCCTCCGATGATTTGGAGGTCCTGGCCTAAGGTCAGCTTCTGCGCCTCCTTGACAAGGAGAGCGGTTGCAGCTATTGCTCTCATGCAGGACGGCCAGCCTGCAGCAACAGGGTCAAGCTGTTTGGAGAGATAAGCAATTGGGCGTTTCCATGGTCCCAGAGTCTGGGTTAGGACTCCTTTTGCTATGCCTTTGCGTTCTGCAACAAAAAGCTGGAAAGGTTTGGTGGTATCTGGCAAGGCAAGGGCAGGGGCTGAGGCAAGCGCCTGTTTAAGTTTTTCAAAAGCCTCTTCTTCCCTTTCAGTCCAAGTTAAATCAGGTTCCTTTCCCCCCCGTACATGAATAGAGGGGTCTTGCAATTTCTGCAAACCCTAGAATCCAAAGTCTGCAATATCCAACCGCGCCTAGAAATTCTCGTACCTGCCTTTTGGTGGTTGGCCTTGGGATCCCAAGGATTGCTTGGATTCTTCCTGAGGATAAGGTGCGTTTCCCTTCCTCTAAATGGTAACCCAAGTAGGTGGCTTTCTTGACACAGATTTGGGCTTTTCTCATGGATACCCGGTACCCAAGTTTGCCTAACTCAATGAGAAGGGCTCGAGTGGCAGCAAGGCAATCATCGGAGGTCCGGGCAGCTAGGAGTAGGTCATCTACATATTGGAGCAGGGTTACCTGTGGGTGGCTGTCTCGGAAGTTGAGGAGGTCCCGGCTCAGGGCTTCGTCAAAAATGGTGGGAGAATTCTTGAAGCCCTGAGGGAGTCTGGTCCAGGTAAGCTGGCCTGAGAAACCCCCTTCGGGGTCTGTCCATTCAAAGGCAAAGATGGGTTGGCTCTTCGCAGCAAGCGGCAGGGTGAAGAAGGCGTCTTTGAGGTCCAGGACTGAGTAGTAAACCTTGTCTGGAGGTAAAAGACTCAGGAGGGTATATGGGTTAGGCACAGTAGGGTGGATAGACTCAACCCTTTTGTTTACCTCCCGCAAATCCTGAACTGGCCTATAATCTTCCGTTCCCGGTTTCTTCACGGGCAACAATGGGGTGTTCCAGGGGGACTGACACGGAATTAAAATGCCTGCATCTCTCAGCCTCTTAATATGTTTGGCAATCCCTTCCTTGGCCTTTTGGGGAATTGGGTATTGTCTGACTTGAATGGGAGTAGCAGTGCTCGCCAATTGCACAACGATAGGGGGCTGGTGAGAGGCTAGCCCCGGTGGGTTTGTTTCAGCCCAAACTTCAGGGATCTGTATGGCTAATTTAGTCAAGACATCCTGTGAGTTACTTTCCCCAGTGGGAGGTGACATTTCCTCTTGAAGGAGATATTCCTCAGAAAGGGGTACTGTAACCATGATAGTGGAAGGTTGTTGGTTCCCTAAGCTTAGAGTTGTGCTATTGTCCTGAAAGCTTTCAGCTTTCGCAGCAGGTCTCTGCCAAGCAATGGGTAGGGGCAGTCGGGCATTACAAGGAAGGAGTGAGTGATAGTGCCCTTCCCAAGATCAGTGATTCTGGCTTTAGTCCATGGGTATGCTTTTGGCTTTCCTGTTGCCCCTATAATCGATGTCTTTTGGGAGGAGAGCTTTCCAGAGGCCTGCTGCAGGACCGAATAGGTGGCCCCCGTGTCGACAAGGAAGTCAGTTTGTTTTCCCTCGACCGTCAGGGTTAACATGGGTTCCTGGGGGCCTAAATTGATGGAACCCTGACCCCCCTAATCTTCCTCAGTCTCTAGGAGTAAGCGTGCAGGGGTTTCTTGTGCTTTTCTTGCCATTAGCTTGGGGCAATCTTTCTTCCAGTGTCCCATAGCCTTGCAGAAGGCGCATTGATTTTTCTTAAGTTGGGGTCTATCTTTAGATGGTTCTTTATTCCCCTTATAGGTGGCTAGTGGTCCCTTGTTAGGGATTGCCAGCAAGATTCGAGACAGTTGCCTAGTTTGCTCCTTAATGGGATCCTCCCGGTTCTGAAAAACTTTCTGAGCTATTTCAAGTAACTCACTTCTATTCTTTCCCTCAAAGCCTTCTAATTTCTGCAGTTTCTTTCTGATGTCTGGGGTTGACTGTGAGACGAAGGCCATGTTGACCATCCGTCTATTCCCATCTGCATCCGGGTCTAAGGGGGTATAAGTTCTGTAGGCCTCTAATAATCTTTCTAAAAAGGCCGTGGGAGATTCATCCTTTCCTTGCATAGTGGCTGCTACTTTTGCTAAATTGGTGGGTTTCTTAGCAGCGCCCCTTAGACCCCTGAGGAGGTTTCGGTGATAAGTGCGTAACCTCTGCATCCCCTCCCCAGTGTTTGGATCCCATTCTGGGGGTCGTTGAGGCAGTTCATCATCTAAGCCCTCGGGGCCAGCATCATCCCCGACCACAGCCTTAATTGCCTCAGCGCGTATCCTCTCCCTCTCCTCTGAGGTGAACAAAGTTTGTAAAATCTGTTGACAATCGTCCCAAGTGGGTTGGTGGGTCCGGAATACAGACTCCAATAAACTTATCAGAGCTTGTGGTTGCTCCGAGAAAGGGGGGTTTTGCTGTTTCCAATTATATAAATCGCTAGTTGAAAAAGGGACATAGATCATTCGTGCCGGGCCCATAGTGCCGGGCGCAGCGGGCACCTCTCGTAATGGGAGCATCGGGACTGAGGTGTCCGGTTCCCGGGCCGGTTGATAAGGGGTGCCGTCCCGTGTATGTGAGGGACTCAAAAGTCTGGCGTTGTCAGCCGGGCCTGGGGCTCTTGCCTGAGGCTCGTCTGAGGGTGCCTTCGCCTTCCCTCCCAAGGCGTTTCCTGTATAGGGCGGGGGCGTCATAACTTCCAGGAGTGATTCCTCAGGATCCCCTGGGAGGACTGGATATAACCGGGGTTTGGGTGCTTTCCCAGGGGATTCTGGTTGGCTCTCCTTGGTTGCCCCCCGCGGTCGCTCCGTTGGGGCTGCAACCATGATGGTATGCTTTCCTACCTTAGCTTTCATTCCCTTTTGGGGCTCCTCCCTTCCGCATTTTGTTATATAGGGAGGCTTGTCTAACACTATGTCAATCCAGACATCTATATATACCCGTTGATCTGGGTGAGGGACCCTATAAACAACCGAACGCACTGCGAAGAGGAGGTTAGGGTCAAAACTCCCCTCCGAGGGCCATTCCACCCCAAAGGCTGGCCACTCTAGTTCACATAGCGTCCTCAGGAAGCCGGGGTCTGCTGGCTTCCCATAATTACAGGACCTTTTGAGAAAATCGGAAAAGTTAGAGAGCAAACATTCAAGGGGTGTCGGTTTCCTGGATGGTCCTTGGCCCATGGCGTCTCTCCTGAGAGTGAAACAGTTAGAGCAGAAAGAGAGGCTGAACATACAAGAACACGAAATCAGAAGACAAACAAGAACAATCACTGAGACTAGTCTCACACCCTCACAGAACACACACACCTTCAAAGTGAAGCACCTAGGCTTCCAAAATCAGAAGTCAGCGTCCTGACTCTGATTAGAGGCAGACAGTGCGCGGCGTCCCGCCTGTACAGCCTCACCAAATGCTCCGGAGCCAAAGACACAAAGAAACAAATGGATCGATCCACTTACCAAGACCACGTGGTGCAAAGTCCCTAAGCCGAATCTGGCCGCAGTCAGAAGATCAAATTTGTAGAGGCGAGGATGGAGGCGCCTCGCCTTGTGCCTGAGGAGGTCGACCCCTCTCAGAGGGGGACCTCGAGGTGATCTCGCTGGGGCCTCCAAATGTTGTAACCCAGGAGATCAACCAAACTCAGACGCCGAGATGGGGTTTAACAAAAGGAGTTTATTGAGCTAAGTCCGCAGGCCTGCAGTGTGTCCCACACAGGAGTAACTGCGGCAGCCGAGAGCTAAAATGGCTCCTTTTTATAGGATTTTGTGAGGGGGGTTGCTACGTATAAGCAAGCATGTTACAGAAGCGGAATTTAGCAGTTAGCTAATTACCTGTTACTCAGTTTCCCAGACATCTCAAAGGTCAAGATGTTTTCAATAAATTATCCCTGGCGCCGACCCCAGGATTCCTCAAGGGTTAGTGTTTACTTAGGGATTAGCTGGTGAAGAATGTTCTTCAGTAAATTAGTAAACTGACAACCCCTTTGGTTGTCTTGAAGGCCTCTGGGAGTTTGGGTCAATGGCACTGAGTTATAACATAATGTGCTTGTTTATAAATCACTAAAGTATTAATATTTCAATGTTTACTTAGTTACTTTCCAACAATTATTATTTTTATTGGAAAAAGTAGAAAACACTGGGAAAATAATAATCAGTTTTGTTATTAAGAATTTTCATCAACAGGCCCTGGCTGGGTAGTTCAGTTGGTTAAAGCATCTTTCTGATATGCCATGGTTACAGGTTTAATCCATGGTCAGGACACATACAATAATCAACCAATGAATGCATAAGTAATTGGAACAACAAAATCAATGTTTCTCTCACTCTCTAAAAAAATCAGTAAATAAATAAAAAAAGAATTTTCATCAGCGGATATTAACTATTAGAGAATAGAATATCCACATACTCTCAAACAGGCTCCCCTTGGGTTATTTGTTGATTATAGAAGTAGAAAGTTGCCTTTATAATTCAGGGACCTGGCAGACAACTCCTTAAGCAAATCATTAGACTTAATATCACCAATGATGGAACAGTTTCATCACGCACCTGCCATTGTGATTCATTAAGGACATATCACCTTTGTAGTACTCTTGCCAAAAACTGTTTAACCTAATTTCTTTTTTTTTAATTTTTTAAATTTTTCCCCCACTACCACAAATTATGCAGTCGAGTTTCCCACATTTGGGGAAATCGCAGGGGTCAGCACATCCGGAGTGCAATGGATAAGCCTCGCCCTGGGAAAACCACCTTCGTGATCATGGTATCTCCCCTGCCAGGTAAGTATTAACCTAATTTCTAGTTATGAGAAAACAGACAAATCCAAATTAAAACCATTCTGAAAAACCAGTGACTTGCACTCTTCAAAAATGCTGTCACCCTAGCCAGGTAGCTCATTTGGTTAGAGTTGTCCTCATACACCAAGGTTGCAGGTTCGATCCTCGGTTAAGGCGCATACAATAATCAACCAATTAATGCATAAATAAGAGGAATAAGTCGATATTTGTCTCGCTCTCTCCATAAAAATGCCAATGTCACTAAAGACAAAGAACACTGTAGAACTATTCTAGATTAAGAGAACTTAATCTAAAAGAGATAAATAAATGTGAATCTTGACTGGATCCTAGATCTCCCCCACTCCAATAAGAAAGAAAGAAAAAAAGCCATAAAACTTTAAAGCTTAAATATGCACTGCACATTAGGTAACAGTATTGTACTAAATGTTAAGTATATGACTGGATTACTGTATTGTGGTTAAGTTATGAGAATGTCCTTGTTAGGAGCTAGATGATGGAATATTTAGGGGTGACCTATAACCATTGTCTGCAAATAATATTCTGGCAAATTGTGTACGGACTAAAATTATTTACCTGGTTGAAGAATTTTATGTCAGCATCTAGTCGACACTGTCCACAGACTGAACAGAACAAGCAAAGTTTCCCTCCGTACAGCGGAGGAGAAGCAGGCAGCCGAACCCTCAACCTTCCTGGGTGGCAAGTGGAGCCTTGGGAGCTTTAAGGTGACGGCAGCCCGATGGGTGCACATAAGACTGTGGTCCTACCTTTGCTAGAGGGGCACACACACAGACGTGCACGCACACACACGCATTCTACACATTTCGGGTACTCACCTGAAGGAAGGCACAAGAACCAGGCTGTGCTCAGGCTCCCAAAGGCACACACAACAGAAGCATGTGCTGTCCGTCGCACTTTACGGCAGTCGTGTTAAGGCACAAGGGCAAGGCTGTAGTCTTGCTCTTAAAGGCACAGAAGACAGCGGGACGTGCTGTCTGCCTCACTTTACGGCAGTCACTGAAGGCACGAAAGGAAGGTCACGATCCCGCCCCCAAAGAAACACCCACACCCACTCACCCACACATACCCACACACACCCACACACATACCCACACGCACCCACATACCCACACGCACCCACATACCCACGCACTCACGCACTCACGCACGTACACATGCGCGCGACAGCAGCACGTGCTGTGTGGTGCACTTTACGGCAGTCAAGCTAAGGCGCGAGGCCGTGGGCTGACGCTGGCATCCGGGTAGGCTGCGGCTTGCAGTCCCCGCCCCCACGGCACTGTGACCTAGCCGTTCAGCGTTCAGCCGTTGGCATTCTAACGGCTTGGCGATCATGGCGGCGATAGCGGCACTGTGGCGGAAGGCAAGGGACTACATAAAGACCAAGGAGTTCCGGGATTACATAACCAGCACACACTTTTGGGGTCCTATGGCCAACTGGGGCCTGCCCATGGCAGCCTTCAGGGACATGAAGGCGTCTCCGGAAATCATCAGCGGCCGCATGACAACCGCGCTCATCTTCTACTCGCTGGCTTTCATGCGCTTCAGTTACCGCGTGCAGCCCCGAAACCTGCTGCTGATGGCGTGTCATGCCACCAACGTGACGGCGCAGAGTGTGCAGGCGAGCCGCTACCTAGCCTACCATTACGGCGGGGGCGCTGGGGAGACCACTGCTGTGGCCGCCACCCAACCCGACACGGCCACCATTCAACCTGAGACGGCCGCCACCCAACCTGAGACGGCCGCCACCCGACCTGACACGGCCACCACCCAACTTGACACGGACGACACGGACACCACGGCCTGCGTTTGCGACCCCAATGATTTCAGCTTCTAGGTGGCCACCAGCCCCATCTGCAGCCTGCGAAATGAGATTCTTCATGGCTAAGATGGCCCTATCCAATCTTTGCAGCTTGCAAGTACTGAACTATTAATATCACTCTTCCTGAAGATGAATGGAAAGATTGGTTTTGACTCTAAAACAGCGCAAATCTCATTTAAACCTGCAGCTTGGTTAATAAACAATAGAAAGTAGCACAGAATTGAAGCCGAGTGTCGCCTCTTTCTTGACCAGGGAATAAAATGTTTTGTTATGGGGGGAGGAGGGTAGATTGGTTGGTCTTTGGTCTTTTCTTCACAGGACGTGCAACTCAAGGGTTAGTTTTTTGTTGTTTTTAATCCTCACCCGAGGATATTTTTCCATTGATTTTTAGAGTGGAAGGGAGAGAGAGAAACATTGATATGTGAGAGACACAAATAGATTGGTTGCCTCCCACACGATCCCTACTGGGGCTGGGATCCAACCTGCAACCCAGGTCCCAGGGCCCTTAGATCCTGGGGGGCCCGCTCTAACCCCTGAGCCAAACCGGCCAGGGTTCAAGGGTTAGTTTTATATGGGGAAGAAAGACTTTCAATAAAACATATTTCAAGTTACCTAACTCATTGCTTTTTTAATTTTCTTAAACCTCTCTTGTGAACATGTTCTTGTTCATTGTTTTGGGTGTCCAGGCCAGATAAGGATACTTAGGATGCATGACTTAAAACTTGGTAGAGCCACAAATCTCTTTACACCAAAAAAAAAGTCCGGGGTCTATTTCTACTGATGGAAATACTTGGAAGTGAGTTTAAAGGAACTCAGTGGATTTCAGTTTACACTTTTAGAGTACTTACAAAGAGAATCTAGAATGTCTTGTTGACTGAAAGCAATTATAGACTCTTCCATGGAAACGGGATAAACAACTCTGAGGTCAGTTGTTGTCAAACCTGGGCTCTAGGTAACTAGAAAATAAAAATGACAAAATCCTAATCTTTTCCTCATGCCTAAAAATGGGGGAAATGGCAGTTTGTGAAACTGATTAAGCTATCACCCTGTTGAACACTAGCTATGGTTGGGGGTGAGGATCTGTGGACAGCAGTATTGGCCCAGACTATCCCCCCTCCAGGAATCTCATAGGTGCTATGGATTTTTCTTAAACCAGGGAGGAGGGGAGGAGGGAAAAGAGAACTGTGGGGCTGTGGAGCTGAGGCCATTCTGCAGCAAGTACCATTTCAGACTTGACCCCAAATCTCTCCCTATTTCTAGAGGATGCTGGAAGTTCCAGAGTGGTCTACTGGGGAATCCCAATGTATGTGTTTAACACTGCTTCAACCCTGCTTTTATTTTTTATTTATTTTTTCTATCCTCACCCGAGGACATTTTTTTCCCATTTTTGTTCAGATAGAGTGGGAGGGAGAGGGAGAGAAACATGAAAGGGACACATCGAGTGGCTGCCTTCCGCACGACCCCAACCAGGGTCGGGGATGAATGCAACCAAGGTATGTGCCCTTGACAGGAATCAAACCCCGTGGCTTATTGGTCTGAAGGCTGATGCTCTAACTGCTGAGCCAAACCAGCCAGGGCTGCTTTTATTTTTTAAAATATGTTTTTATTTACTTCAGAGAGAGAGAGAGAAACATTGATTGCCTGCCTCCTGCATGCCCCCGACTGGGGATTGATTCTGCAACCTGGGATGTGCCCTGGCCAGGAATTGAACCTGCAACTTCCTGGTTTATGGGACGATGCTCAACCAACTAAGCCACACTGGCCAGGCTCAACCCTGCTTTTGTTAAATATTTCTCTGTACCGCAGGCCGACGCTCTAACCGCTGAGCCAAACCGGCCAGGGCTTTTGTTAAATATTTCAAGTGCAAAGAAATTGTAAACAACTATCTGAGCCCTGGCCTAGTTGCTCAGTTGGTTAGAGCATTGTCCTGATACACACACCAAGGTTGCAGGTTTGATCCCTGGTCAGGGCACATACAAGAATCAAGCAATGAATCCATGAATAAGTGGAACAACAAATCAGTGTTTCCCTCCCCTGCTTCCTCTCTCTCTCTCTCTCTCTAAAAATCAATCAATAAAAATCCTTTAAAACACACACACACAACTATCTGAAAGGATCTGAAATGATCAGGTTTTGGATAAGACAGGCACATTAGTGGAACTCTGGAAGATTCCCCTTTATCTTCCGTGGCATTTAAGCAGACGGACTCTTTGTAGACAGTCTTTGCATTTCACTTTCTACATACAGGGGTGTGGGGATGGGAGTTATAGTGTATTATCTATTGCTGTGTAACAAATCATCCCCAAACTTAGCTCTAAACAACAAATGTTTGAAATGAAAAACAACAAAAAAATATTTATTAGCTCACACAGTTTCTGAGGGTCAGGAATGGATAAGAGTGCCTTAGCTGGGTGCTTGCTGCTAGCTCGGGGTCTCTTCACTGTCCACTGGGGCTGTAGTCTCTGAAGATTTGCCTGGGGCTAGAAAACCCCACTTCCAAACTCACAATTTGCAGGCGGCTTCAGTTTCCTGTCACGTGGGCCATGCGGCTACTTACAACATACCTCCCCCACAGCAGGTGTTCCAAGAGAGAGAAAGCCCAAAATGGAAGCTATCGGTTATTTATTTATTTATTTAAAAACTTAATCTGGGAAGTGGTCTACCATCACTTCAGCTGTGTTCTATTGGTCACACGGTACACTGTGGGAGGACAATACAAGGGTGGAAATACCAGGGGGCAGGCACCATTGGGGGCCATCTTCTAGGCTGGCTACCACACACACGGGGGTTCAGGAATAAAAATTCGCATGCAGTAATAAAAAGCTGTTCCTAAAGTTCTGAAATGAATCATAACCTTATATCAAGATTTTTATTAAAACTTTGAAGGATTTTCCTCTTCACTATTATGAGTAGAAAATAATATATTTTTAGATGTGTCTTACAAAATGTATTTTGTAATTTGAGTATTATATTTCAATAAAAGGCCACTGTCAATTGAACATATTTCAGAGCAGGTAGGTTATTCTAATTAACCTGGTAAGGGAAAAGGAGGTACTCTTTGCTGATAATTTCTTATCACTCGACATTTATAATTTAATGAGCAAAAGGATTAGAGAAAACATCCAAAAGATGGCAGTACCTTTACTCTAATGCAGTGTTCCACTTACAGGATCCAATTCATAGTATGCTCACCCAACTACAAGATCTAACCCTTTGTTGCCTAGGATAGTCATGCTTAAAGCCATATAAATGATTAATACTTTAATAAAAACGAACCTTTCAAATCATTAGGGTAACAATCATTTCATAGTCTCCCCAAACTCTCCAACATAATCCTTTCTGGCCCTTGCAGTTTAACTTAAACTGTCTACGGATCTCTACCACTACTTTATGAAGCCAATAACATTTTCTGAATTGGCAGTTATCGTTCTAGAAGTTTTTGTTACTGACACACATTTGTTATTTCCCAGAATTTATGTTTTATATTGAGTTTAATAAGTCATGACTTTCCCCTTATGTCCTCTGAGCTTCCTGGCAAAGCACAGGCTAAAATCCAAAGAACTGCCTCATCTTTGCAACTCTAATGCTAAAACCATTTTTCTCCTAATTCTTTCAAAACCATGAACCACACACTGTGTCCCAGGCAGAGGCTGAGAGCGAATCATATTGCTGGATGAGAACGAGGCACTCTGAGATGAAGCAAAGCCTTGTGTGAGAAGGAATCTACTTCCTGGGCTGCTTCTGCCCTTGACAGCGCAGGAATACCCCCGGAGGTGGAGCTGACCCCCACATAGATGGAGGCTCCAAGTATTACAGAAAATGTGACACATAACTCTTGTTTGAATTTATATCGTTCATGTCTCTTTATTTTGAAATATAAAATTTTAAACAAAAAAAAAATTAAAAATACTCGAGTGCATATTTGTTGTAAAAAGTTCATGTGGGAGTATACAAAGTAGAAAAGCCCAATTTGTTCAAACCACTCCTCTCAACCCCCATTCCTTTTGGAGGTAACAGCAACAAAGCTGGAAAAACACAACTTTCCCGACCTGTTATTTTAAAGTACAAATAGTTTCATAGCATGCTATGCATTGTTAAACATTCTGCTTTTCTATTTACTATGTCTTAGAGGTTAGTCCATATTACTGCATTGCAGCATTTCCTCATTCTTTCTACCAATTACGTAATACCCTGTAGCATGGCTGTGTTGTGATTTATTTAACCAGCCCTGTCCTGAGGGCTGGCTGCCAATTTTGCTATGACTACCCTTTGGTGCATATTCTGTGCTCGCATGCATAGGTCTGTACAAGAGAGGCCCACAGGTAGATGTCCCTATACACGCCACATTTGCTTTTGAGCCCTCTCTGGGAATGTCTTCCTTTATTTCAATTTCAATGTAATTAAGTGCTGCCAGTATAGTTTTCTGAACAATATCTTAATTTATCAGAGCAGACATTAAATCCAATAAGATGAAACCTCATAGAACATTGACCATACCTTTAAAATCTTCACATTTGCATTTATGTCAGTGCCTGGCATATGGCTGACACTGATAAATTGTTGTTGGATAGATAAGGAAAAGCTAACTATATACGAGAGGTATGAAAATAAAGTGTTCATAATCCCAAGTTCCTAAAGTTGGAAATTTGTTAGTGAATCAATATTTAATTTGATGCCAAGTTCTGTATCTTTTATCTAGAAGCTAGGAAATAATTCAGTTTCTCAGTTTGGGCGGAGTTGTAAGATGAATGAAAATTCTTCTTACTTTACTATGGAAGTCATCTCAAGGAACTCCATAAAACGAAGGGAGAAACAAACTGCAAGATTAAAGACCAAACAGTAACAAGAAAGATTAATGCAGGAAGTTACAGGCACATCTGCATTCATCCAGGTTTTACACAATTACACTAAATGCCTTTTAATGTAAACAGATTTACATTAAACATTTCCCCATCCTCAGCCCATTCACTACAGATCACATCCTGGATGGGCAGCTGAGGAAGCAAAAGAGCTAGGCTTCCCTTGAACATTCCTCCAGGCAGCAGACGGGGGCAATTCTGTCCCTGAAGGTTCAGAGGCAACGTGGTCCGTGGTCCGGTTAAGCAGCACAGCACAGACCGGGACAATGGCATCACAATTCAGGAAACAAACAAAGTCAGAAATGGATGACTTTTTGGGTAAAAGGAGTAGAGGAAGTATGAATAAATTTGTGAATCTGTTAAAAGAAAATGTCTTTGAATTTCCATAAGAATGTTGAAATTTTCTTACATCTCCTAAGGAAGGACCAGGCTGCTTACATAACAGTATAACTGACACTTACATCTACATATGAATACTCCTAAGCTATCGGCAGTCAAGGAATATTCATTGAGCACAGGAGGGGTACTCAGCACTTGGGATCGAAGTGAACAGAAAGGGCTGTGACTGCCAACACAGTTTTCTTTTTCTAAGTGCCACGGACAAGCCAGCAACTGCGGAGCTTTCCCCAACATCCCTGTTTGTGAGGCTGGCCTGGAACCGCGCCCTCCCCCACCCTTTGGTCAGTCAAGTCGCTGTGTTCTCCAGCCTCGCACTGACCAGCCTGGGCCCACCCCTTTATCCTACTGCCACAGGCTACCAGGAATAGTTACCGTTAACAGTTCTGTAACTGATGGGAAATGGCTAGAAAATGGCCTTTCCGGAAATTTTCTTGCCTTCTTCCAAAAAAGGAAGGATTTCTATCTCAATTTTTACACCACTGCTCACCGCCCCTGGGGCATCCTCATGAATGAGTGAGACTTTCAGGAGGGAGGGGGCGGGGCGGGGCAGGACTTGTCTGCCAGTGGTCAGAGAACTCTGCAGGGCGCTTCACACGGGCCTGGCCACACACAGCCTTTATACTGTGTTTAGGCAGTGACAGTTTAGAAGAAGAAAGGAATCTCACCTTTTAAACAGTAACAAAACAAAACAAAACAAAAAAATCCTGGCTAATGGTTTTGGCATAAGAGTGTCTAATATTTTTTGGTCAGTAGAGATCACACAACACCAAGCTTAGGAATATAAAAAATATACTCCCGAAGAGTTAAAGGCAAGTTCAGGAACAGACAACAAACATTTCTTTTTGGTTGGGTCGAGTGCTCTGGTAAGTCTCTCCTTTCGCACAGAAAAGGATGATGGCTGAGATGGAAGCCGTGCTGACTTTCAAAGAACATGTCCGACTGTTGTTCAAGGGGAACCTAAAATAACAGAAAATATTTAACTTTTTTGAGGGAAAAAAATATGAAGATAGTTATTTATTTTAGCAACTTTTTCTTATGGAAATCAACAAGTTGCTACTGATACCACAACGAAGAGCTAGGCATCACTGGCATCACTGTAGGGCTGCCATGCTTTTCGATTATGTTATAAATGTGATTCACTTAAGACTAAATCAACAACTTCAGGTATATTTGGCTAAACAAAGCTGGCAGGGAGTTTATGTTGAATTACTTCACATGTGAGAACCATCAACTAGAAACAGCACAAAGCCCAGTGTCCCTTCTCTCAAATAATGACATAGGGAAACTTCAGGTGAGACTAAGTGTATGTTCATTATGACTTTACATAAGAGAACAGACATCAAAGAGATGAGGCTATTCTCTTCTTATTTAACATCAAATGCCTAAACTCACCTTAGGCCTCCCCTTCAGGTGTCTGTGCCCCAGGTTCTTTTGAATTCAGTTTTTGATGCTGCAGATGCAGGCTGTCTAGCTTCTGTAGATCTTCTGTAAGGCCATTTCTAAGATCTTTATTGTTTCTCAGAAATTCTTTTACCACTTCCAGTCGATTTAAGATCTGCAAAAAGAAACCACATAATTTAAAACTCAGATAATTTTATAGCAGGCTTATATTTCAAGTGAAAACTTACTAGCTCTAAGACTGGCTCCTGCTCATGTGCCCACCAAGAGACAGAAACCTTGGTTACAGGCACCTGTCCACAAACAGGTTAAGGTTTGAAAAGCAAAACCTGCCTGGCCAGTGTGGCTCAGTGGATTGAGCATCGTCCCATGGACTGAGAGGTTCATTCCTGGTGTGGCACATGCCCGGGTTGTGGGCTTGATCTGCAGTACGGGCCATGCAGGAGGCAGCCCATCAATATATCTCTCTCACATCGATGTTTCTATCTCTCTCCCTCCCTCTCTCTCTAAAAATCAATAAAAACATATTTTTTTTTAAAAAAGAAGAAAAACAAAACCAAACAAACCCTTTAAAATAAAGAATCCTCTACTCAAACTAAACAAAATCCGGGCTAGCTGGTTCTGGGCCACACAAGGGGGTGTGTTTGCTTGCCTCCGCAAAAAACAAACAAACAACAACTTCCTGTATTTGTATGAAAGGGCCAGACACACAACACACACAGGTGATCCTCAACTTACTATAGAGTCACATCCTGATAAGCCCATTGTAAGTTGCAAATGTAAGTAAAAAATGCATGCAGCACACCTAACCCTCTGAACATCATAGCTTAGCCTAGCCTACTTTAAACATGCCCAGCACCATGAGAGAGTACTGTACCGATCTCGCTAGCCCAGAAAAAGATCAAAATTCAAAGTACGGTCTCTACTGAAATACATTATCTGTGTTGTACCACTGTAAAGTCGAAAAATCATAAGGAAAACCACTGTTAAGTTGGGGCCATCTGTATATGTCTACACACACACACACACACATATTACATATATATAAAAATAAAATGAATCTCATTTATTTTGAATTTTGTACCTGTACATGTATTACTATTAAATATATTTACATATATATACATTCATACATATAGATATATATGTGTATGACTATCCGTATGGATGTATATGTATGTATCTGTGCATGTTTTTTTTTGTTTTTTGTTTGGTGGTACGTGCCCTTAGTGGGAACCGAACCCAGGACTCTCCGAAGGCCGACACTCAACTGCTGAGCCAAACTGGCCAGGGCTGTGCATATGCATATGTATTTAATAGTAATACATGTACAGGTAAAAACTTCAAGATGAGCACAAGGGTACAAGGTAAATAATCAGTCTTCTTCCAAACCCCTGTCCTCAGTCACCTAGCTCCTCCCCCCAGAAGTGACCACAATTAAATTTCTTATGTTTCTTCCAAAGATATTCTATGCATTTCCATGTGAGCACATGTATATATTGTATACACATTAAAAAAATACAATTGGAGCATACTACACATTTTTCTTCAATTGATCTTTCCTACACCAGATTATAAAGAGTGGCCTGATTATATTTTTTAATGGTTGAATAATATTTCAGTTATGGATGTTTCACATTTTAACATATTTTTTTAAACCTTCTGTTAAGACCAATAATGCTGTGTATGTGTCATTTTGTATGTGACAAGTCTATTTGTACGATGTTTTTAGAAGTAAAATGTAGTTTTAACTCTGATAGAGTTTTCTGTTTTATTAATAGATTTAGCCAAAACTTCCATTTATCGAGGCTGTACCAATTTAAATTCCTACCAGTAACATACTTCCAGATATTTAAACTAATAAAAAAGCACTCTCAGAATAGTACCATGGAAGTGTACCCGGGGCTTACCCTCACTGGTCTCTGTGCTTATTACAAAGATGAGTGACTCATATTTAGAGGTGCGATGAATTTTTTAAAAAGGGGAACTCCAACTCCGAGCTAAGTCAAGGCAATCTAAATCTAATTCTAATGAAGAAAAGTGGTGGAGCACCCTATCCATAGCAGAAGGGTGGTTCTTTTTTTTAAAATTTTTTTGTTGTAATCCTCACCTGAGGACATTTTTCCATTTTTTTGTTCAGATAGAGTGGAAGGGAGAGAGGAAGAGAGAGAGAAACATCGATGTGAAAGGTACACATGGAGTGGCTGCCACCCACACAACCCAACCAGGGCCGGGGACAAACTGCAACCGAGGTACATGCCCTTAGCGGGAACCGAACCCAGGTCTCTCTGGACCGCAGGCTGACGCTGAGCCAAACCGGCCAGGGCAGAAAGGTGGTTCTTAAACTTCAGTGCATGTGACTGATTCTGATGCAGAAGGTCTAGGGTGGGAACTAAGCAAGTCCTCAGGTGATTGTGATGTCAGCAAATGAAAGAGCCAGAGATGCTGGAAGATGTCTGTCAGGGACAGAAGGGAGGGGGAACACAGGCTGAGGCTTGTCCCCACGATGAATAGGAAGCAGGGCGGGCCGCGAGGTCATCAGATAGGTTAGTAAGTACATGGAGACATGCCCTTCAGCCGGAGCCGTTTATTACATGGCTGGAAACAAGCCTTCAGCTCCTGAAAGATGCCTGGGCTTTAAATAATAAATATGGAAACCATAAACACGTAAAATGAAGATCACACCGGTGTTACTCCGTTCACCGTGGGCACTGCGCTGTCGGCGCTCATTGCCTGTGCCTGGTGCTCTGGGAGCACCCCCCAGGGTCCCTCGGGCACTGCGTGACTGTGCTAGCTGTGTCTGCGGCCACGCTCGCACTCCAAGATGGAGTGGGGTCTGCCCCTCCCTGTCTGGGGACCTTCTCTCACTTGATGGCTTGGGAGCTGCGGTCCTCCGGGCTATCATCTACAGCCGTCCCTGCCACTTCGCGCTTCGTCTCTCATGGCTTCACTCTATCACGTTTTTAAAAATATACTCATTAAAAAGTTGATCAAGACTGTGAAAATGATACAGCGCGCGCTCGGTTGTCTGAGTCAATTATACACCCCTGTATTACAATTACAATTAAAATTACTGTACGTATGGACTGTAGGCCTGTGTATTCAAGCAGCCCAGGAGCCCTTCAACGCCAGGTGCAACCGCTAGAGTCTGGAAGGCTTAACCGGGATAAATGAGGGACGACTGTACTCCTCTCTGCCCTTGAAATGTGCTTAAGAGGGGCAATTATTTTAGCTTGATTAGGTGGGGAGAAGGGAGAAAAAAGTCAAAAGAAGGTGTTTTGGGTTTGTTTTAAATTATTAATTATATGTAAAGGGGGACGAGAAAGTAGAGATGGAAAAAACTGAAGTACTTAAAAAATTATAGAATGTAGTCAGACACACTTGGATATTGAAACCCTACTTTGTCACTTAATCAATTGTGTGACTTTGGGCAAGACACTTGACCTCTCTGAGTGTACTTCCATGTATGCAAATAAAGGATGACAACACCAACCCTACTTAGGATTCTTGTGAGGATTAGAAATAACCTAGTAAAAGTACCCAGCATTGTGTTGGGTATATTCCTTCCTTTCTACATTTATTTAACAAATGTTTAGTGCAAGTCTGTCTACCATGTGCCAGGGACTATTACAGGCAAAAGATGCTTAGACACACTGACTGGTTGCCTCCTGCATGACCCCGACCAGGGCCGGGAACAAACAGCAACTGAGGTACGTGTCCCTGACCGGAACTGAAGCTGCAACTCATTCGCCCGCGGGCCGACACTCTAACCACTGAACCAAACCGGCCAGGGCTGGTTTGCTTTTATCTTTAACTGCGCCCACCCCTTCCTGGTATCCTCAACATAGCAGCCAGTCCTTTTGTCATTCTGCTGCTGGGAACTCTGCCACGTCTCAATGGCTCACAAGGCCCAAAGTGACCTGCCTCCTCCATCTTCGCTCTCTCACCTCCTCACCCGCTATTCTTCCCCTCACCCCACTCCAGCCACCCTGGCTCAACCTTTTGCTGTTCCCTCTCTGAATACTCTTGCTCCAGATAGACAAATGGCTAGTCCTCACCTCCTCCAAGGTGTTGTTAGGTGTCTCCTTCTCAATAAGGCTGCCCTGACCACCCTATTGTAACCTGATACTCATCCCCACTCTGCCAGTTCCTGATCCCCCATACTCTGCTCAACACAGTACTTCTAAGGCACATCATTTACTTATTATGTTGACTGTTTACTGTCTGTCCCCAACTACGAGGATCTTTATTTTGTTCTCTGATGCACACCAAGCTTCTAGGACCATGCCTGCAACACAGTAGGTGCTTACTTAGTAAATATTTCTGGAATATAATAAATAAAGTGTCATTTTGATCCTTTCCCCAGCTGCCTCAAGTACATTCTGTCACTGACCCTTGTCCCCAAGCTTCCCCATGGATCTTTGTGAAGGTGGTTCCTTCACCAGGGTTTACGAAATCAGTAGTGATTTTCAAGAATGTGCAAGTTCTTTCCCTGTTTTTTTTGTTTGTTTGTTTTTAAGCCACTTACTGCACTCAGTGTTCTTTAGCTGAATTTATTTTTTATTCCTCACCCGAGGATACTTTTCTCTTTATCATCAGATAGGGTGGGAGGGAGGGAGGGAGGGGGGGAGGGGGGAGGGAGAGAGAGAGAGAGAGAGAGAGAGAGAGAGAGAGAGAGAGAGAGAGAGATGTGATAGAGCCACATCAACTAGTGGCGTCCCACATGACCAGACCAGGGCTGGGGATGAAGTACAACCGAGGTATGTGCCCCTGACCAGAATCGAACCTGTGACTCATTGGTCCGCAGGCCGACACTCCAACTGCTGAGCCAAATCAGCCAGGGCTTTAGCTGAATTTTTAAACTCCTAGGTCCAAACAGAGCATGGAGGGCTGGCAGGGCTATGTGAAGGGCTCTTGAGTGGCAGCTGAATTCTGCCGCAGCTGGGCCGTTGGTGGACACACTCCACACGTGTCCTGAAGGACCTGACCAGCTGCTGCTCCCATGTGGCTCTGAAGCAGAATGCGTTTTACTATCACAGTTACACATGGATCGTGTATTTTCATGGGCGCCCCTTTTATGTTATATATCATTAAGGCTCGTCAATTGAATGAAAAAGAATGGAGATGATGAACTCTGCTGTGCACCCCTTGGTACTCATTCTCATGGTCCATGGTGCATTTTGGGAACCATCAAACTAAATTATCACCATTGACCATTTTTTCCTCAACTTGGCTTTCCAACCCAACTACTGTTTTAACGAATACCAGAAACAGGTCTTGTTGAAGTCACAAGAAGTCCTGTGATCATAATATGATCACTGTATTGCTTAATTCCTAGATGCATGATTTTTTTTCATATTTTAACATCTTAAATGAGAATGCATCTTACCACCGATAGTGTCCTACAATAAATTGGCAGCATTTTTTTTCTTTCTTAGAGGTAACTGAATTAATGGTGTGTCTTACAATTGATGGAATTTTAGAGTCACTGAAATTTGGTTTATCAAATCATCTGACTTTGGAGACTAACCCTAAAGAACATGGATAACCATATCTGGTACTGAATTTCCAAGTAAGGTCAAATTCCACACATCATGGAAAGCCAACCTTCAACTTCTTAGAGATAACATGCCAATCAATCTGAATTTACATTTTGATCAATTGAAACAGCAAGAGAAATGCCATGGTCTACCGCACAAAAGCATGCAAAATGAGAACTTATCAACTCTATCTAGAGACTTGGGGACCCAGAGAACAAGCCAATTAACCCCAATTTGCTCTCTGTAAAACAGAGATAACGAGTTTGGAATTTACAGTTGCTAGCTCTTCGGTGATACAAGATGCAGTAAGGCACGTGGAAAGGCACAGGACCAGAGTGAGGGGACCCACAGGCAGCCCTCAGACCCCAGCCGGTGGCCTTGCTTACACGTGACAGTGCCTGTTCCTTGGGGTTGCTGCCTCACGTGTAAAGCAGGGGCTATGATAAAATGATTGCCAGGTTCCCTTCCAGCTCGCAACTCACATCGACTCCTGGCTTGAGTGTGGTGCTGCTGATGTGTTTTGCTCTTTGTTACACAAACAGGAAAGAACTGCAATTCCCTCAAGAGAGAAGAGAGGACTACGGGCGACTCAAGGGCCGAGAGAGCCCAATATCCTGATTGCCTTGCCTTGCTCAACTCTGCTTCTGAAAGCAGCAGCAGAAAGAGAAGTGGGGCTGGCTCTAATGGCATTTTAAAATAAAGCAAGATGGCCCTGGCCGGTTTGGCTCAGCGGTTAGAGCGTCGGCCTGCGATCCTGACAGACCCAGGTTCAGTTCCCGCTAAGGGCACGTACCTCGGTTGCAGTTTGTCCCCGGCCCTCGTTGGTCGTGCGGGTGGCAGCCACTCGATGTGTCCCTTTCACGTCGATGTCCCCCCCCCCCCCCCCGTCCCTCCCACTCTATATGAACAAAAAGTGGAAAAATGTCCTCGGGTGAGGATCAAATAAATCAATAAATAAAATAAATCAAGATGAAACCTACAGATTTAGAAAACAGAAGATTTAACAGTGCTATTCATGATTTTAAATACGTATGGTGTGCCAGAGAGGGCACAATAAAAAACAGTAGTACCTACTCATTCTCTCCCTAAAAAAAATCAATAAACATATTCTCGGGTGAGGATTTAAAAAATATATATATCTGTTGGTTCCCTACCACTTTCTGAGAATAAGGTCCAAACCTCTTGATGCAAGACAGAAGGACAGAAACCCTTGCAAAACATGGCTTCAACCTACCTTAACACCTCGTATCTGCCCAGGCCTCCTCTATGCTCACCTTGTCACTGCCCAGGCCCATGCTGTTCTTTCATGCCTTGGCAGGTGCTGTTCCTTCTGCCAAGAACGCTCTTCTTCTCTTGCCAATTTGCCAACCTTGGACCTGATTCTGTCAGTCCTTGCTCAACAGCACCTTCTCAGCAAAGCCTTTGTTTGCAACCCCTGCCCCCGGCTCACAGAGAATCTCTATCTAGAACCTTTGTTCAGAATTCTCCGGTAGCCCTTACCGTGTTGTTCCACTCTGGGCCACCTGTCAGGCGCTCGAATGTTTGCTGATGAAGTGAAAATAATTGTTTCAAGTAATATTAATCTGTGCCAAAAGAATATTCATTTTTGGAAATTATTTGTCTTATAAATCAGAAACATAACTGGCAATATGTTAAAATGAACTACTCTTCCTCTCTGGTGTCTCTTTGTTTTGTTTACTCACACAGAGGATATAATATATATACAATTTTTTTTTTACCTCTTCTGGCAACACCTCTTGTTCTTTTGCTTGAAGATACATCTCTTGAAGTTTTTCCTTTAGAAATTCCATTTCTATTTCATTCACTTGGCTCTCACTCAGGTAAACACCTGTTTCATGCTCACACCCATCTCGATGATCTTCCTCGGGGATGTGAACAGCCCAGTCTGATATCAACAGCTGTTGGATTACCAAACAAATATATGAACTGACTGAATGGAAAAGACATTCTACTGGACGACTTGAAGAATTTATAATTAAATAACACTGACTGGATCTAGTTTAATTACATCCCGTGATCATAGAAAAGCTTCTTAGCAAAGTACAATTCTAGATTTCATGTCAACATGTTTTTCCCTGTTGACATGCTAAAATTTCATTTAAACCTAATAAGTTTCAAATTCTAAATGAATGACGGTGGTTGCTTTTCCCCTTTAGTTCTTTATGCCAGGACTGTTAGAATCGAATTTTTACCTGTTCTATTCTGGAGTACACCTCCACAATCTCCGGGATACCACGGAATTCATTCAGAAAATTTTGGATCTTCACCTGGAAATCTCGAAGCCATGTAGAAGACACCTTCATCTCTGAAGAGTGCATGATATCATTACGACACTTAATGACCTCCAGAAAGACAGAAAAAGATAAAAGGCTTCAAAATCAAACAGTGGGGTAAACAGATTTTGTAGTTCCAAAGAAAAGCTGCAGACAGTCTTTCTGTTAGTTCCAAAAATGTTCCACCCCCTGCCACTTTAATAAGTTCATCAGGGTAAGAAATGCAAACAAGCTCACAACTATCCTTAGCCCTTGAAATCTTGGGACTGGCTGGATATCTCTTACAATGCCCAATATCCCTTAACTGAAGACAACCTGTCGAAGAGCAAGAGTACTGGCTACTGGCTCTGCATACACCCAAAGGCTGAAACAGACAATGCAAAAATCCTTTAAATATCATCGGAGCTTCAGGAAGCTGGGCCAAAGGAGTTTTTGGTTGTGGAAACCATGATGAAAAGACTAACTTCTGCCTGTATTTTACGACAGATGGTGCTGTCTAATCATATATGAATTAATTCATGTAAAGTCTTCCATATCTTCGTTAAGAGATATCACAGGGGTCAACTTTATACTGCGATACTTTTTGTCTCTGCTGATGTCAGGATTCTCAGTCCTTTCAGCCGCTGGCAATCTAGCAAAACATGCATTTTTCTCTACATATTATAAATAATCCATTCAAATATAGTCTCTTCAATGACCCTCAGAGTAATAAATGTGCCAGAGCTGTTCTCTGGTGAAACAGACAAAGTCTAATTCTCTGAAGAAATCTGACATAGTGATCCATTCTGACCTTGCTTACTCACTAGTGTTTCTATTTTCTCCAGTTCTACGTAACTTGGTCTCGCCAATGAAATTTAAAAGGGCAGGACTCAAATGCTGGCATACCATGAACAGAACGATACACTGCTCTGTGTATATATATATATATATTTTTTTTTTAACACTGAAAATAACTTTGCTTCTGTTTATGGCAGAACAGAGAAGAGAAATGTGAGGTTCACCTAGTTTAGTGGCGAAAGGTACAACAAGTTGCCAGGAAGCTTTAATTAGGGAGAACTGAAAGGTATCGCCTGACCGCATTTGCACAGGAGTTCTTGGACATCACAGAAGGTGCATGGGATGTGAGCCCCACTAGCCTGCTGAGCAATGCCAACTTCGAAGCAAGGTTTAAGTGTCTTTGCACATCACTGTTTTGGGGAGACACCGTGTGCTACATGTGCACGCTGCTTTCGCATCGCAGGGTGTGTTTCTCAGCTGGTCATCACAGTACCTGCTGACACGGTACATGACTGACTCCCACTGTACAGTTTGAACTATGACAGCTCTTACCTCTGTGACTTTCTTCCTATCAACCATGAAGTGATCACAGGAGTTGATAAGGTTTAAAAGGGCAACGGCATCACAATCCTCAGGTCCTGTTTTGTCTGCCTGTCCTCGGGGCATGAAGGCCTGTAGGAGGGGAGAGGCGAGGGGCACCTGAATCTCTTCTAACCCTATGAGCTCCTGGGGCCTTTGTCACTTGTCTGTTTCCCCAAAATTGACTGCAATTCTCTTACTGAAGTTTCAACTTAGAGCCTCACGAGTCCAAAACCCAAGTCAGGAAACAGGGTGACAGCTAAGCCTTGGCCAAGGGCAATAACTTAAGGGTTGCTCTATCTGTCCCTCTGCTCTTAGAGGCACTTAAACATTTGTTACAATTGGTTGTCTGCCCTTTCTTAATGGCATATAAGCAGGAAGCATGGGTAGAAAGCACCTTATTTCTTTACCTTACTGAAGTGTCAGTGGCTGAGTTTTTAGATTTTTTTTCCTTTATTGATTAAAAAATTTTTTTCTTTATTGATATTAGAGAGCGAGAGGAAGGGAAAGGGAGAGAGAGAGAGAAACACTGATGAGAGAGAACCTGGATTGGTCGCCTCCTGCATGCCCCACCCCGGGGATTTGGCCGACAACCTGAGCATGTGCCCTGACTGGGTATCGAACCGATGACCTCTTGGTGCATGGGTCGACGTTCAACCACTGAGTGGCTGAGTTTTTAAAGAAAATTTAAAATTTAAAAATAAGTTACTCCAAAGTGGACACAAAAATGACTTGAGAAAGTTCAGTATGGTTGTATAAAGTTAAGAATCTAGCCTTGGCCAGTTTGGCTCAGTGGTCAGAGTGTCAGCCCGTGAACCGGAGAGTCCCAGGTTCGGTTCCCGCTAAGGGTACCTTTGTTGCAGTTTGTCCCCAGCCCCGGTTGGGGTCGTGTGGGTGGTGACCAGTCAATGCTTCTTTCTCTCTCTCTCCCTCCCACTCTATCTGAAGATAAATACAAAAAAAAAAAAAAGTCCTCGGGTGAGAAGGAAGGAAGGGAGGGAGGAAGGGAGAGAGGGAGGGAGGGAGGAAGGAAGAGAGGGAGGGAGGGAGGGAGAATCTAGGCTTTGGAATGTGTGCCACAGGACTGGGTTCAAGTCCCAGCTCTGCCACTTGCCAGCTGTGTGACCTTGGGCAAGTTACTTGTCCTCAGATCCCTCATCAATAAACAGGGGTAACTGTTCTCATCTACCTCAAAGTATGTTGTGAGAATTAAACAGGTTAATGCAAGTAAAACACCTGCTTGGTGTCTGGCATATGATAATAAACAGGCCACAAATGTTGGTAGTTATCTTGTTGATGGTGCAGGGTGAGGAGGACCTCCGTAGGAGTTACAGATGGAATCCCAGGGTTTGAGGCACTAGATGATAGCAGAAGGGCCTTGTTCTAGCACGATCTTGCCTGTTATAGCATTTTCTGGCACAAACCACAAAAATGGTGTTATAGCAAGGCTTGGGCATATTTCTTTCCTGAAATATTTCCAAATTTACATCCGAAGGCAACAACTTTACCAAGCTAAGCAGCTCAGGAGTACATTCCTGCCAAGGGACTAGAAAAGATGACATGTGAAAAATTACGTGCAATGAGAATTCTAAATAAAGAGTTCGCTTGAAAACAAACACATTTCAGTAGGCAATTGACCGCAATGCCTCCTACAGTGCCCCTCGAAATGCATTCCAAAAAAGGCTCGTGGGAGGTGCCGACACACCCGGGAGAGTCAGGGCTATGTTCCTGATGGTGGTGAGATCCTACACCTGGGCCTCATGTAATAAAAAAAATTTTGTATACCCGGAATGGCCCCTATCAAAATATATGGTGGCCAGTGCCATCACTGTTCTCTGTCTTAACAGCCACTAACATGCCAGCCCTCTGAAAGAAGCCAACTATGGATGCTACAAATGCTAACAATGGAGTTAATGCATCACGGGCAAACTAATTCAATGAAAAGGAAGAAAAGAAGAAACTCTGCTTACTCCAGCTGTCACTGAGAGAGAAATACAAACTTAGAGGAGCCTTGGTTGCCTCAAAACCAGTCACAGTTTATCTTTTCCATTACAAGGTATGTTCTGTCTCGCATTTTCTCGCCAATATAAACCTGTCTCTTCCACATTAAAGTTTGATCCTAGTAATTATTCCCTTTCTTTAGAAATAGAAGCCGACAGGGAGGCTCTGCTGCCTCCTTGCCTCTGGAGAGCTGTTTCTTAAAATCGTGTCGCATACCACCATGTTCCATGTGCTAAACGCACAGTTCTGTGAAACACGCCTATCGCCTCTCACTACCTCTGCTGTCTCTGCACTGAGTAGTAGGTGAGGTTGGAGAAATAAAGGCCAGATCATGCTGGGCCTTACTGGCTCTGGAAAGGAATTCGGAATTTATTCTAAGGACATCAGGAAGCCACCCAAGGGTTTCAGGCAAGGGAAAAAAAGGATCTACTTCCTATTTGAAAACCACACATCCTGCTGCGTGGAGAAACCACCAGAGGTGACCGCGCAGCAGGGGCGGCTAGGTGGGAGGCTGCAACCAGAGGCCAGAAAGGAGAGGATGAGAGTTGTGACGCAGAGATGGAGAGAAGGGGGATTCCATAACTATTTTGCAGGTGCAAAGAGGGTAGTGAGAGTTTGGAAAGAGATGAAGCAAGAATGATTATAGCCCTGGCCGGTGTGGCTCAGTTGGTTGGAGCATCATCCCGTATACCGAAAGACTGTGGGTTCGATTCCTGATCAGGACACATACCTAGGTTGCAGGGTTTTTTTTCTTTTTTTTTTTTTAGAGAGAGAGGAAATGAGAGGGAGAGAGAGAAACATCGATGAAAGAACATCGACAGGCTGCCTCCTGCATGCCCCCCATGGGGGATTTGGCCCACAACTTGGGCATGTGTCCTGACCAGGAATCAAACCAGTGACCTCCTGGTGCATGGGTCGATGCTCAACCACTGAGCCACACCGGCTGGACTAGGCTGCAGGTTTGACCCCTGGTTGGGGTACATACAGAAGGGAACCAATGTTCTCTCTCACATCAATGTTTCTCTCTCTGTCACTCTTCCTCTTTCTCTACAATCAATAATAAGCATATTCTCAAGTGAGGATTAAAAAAATGAAAGAATGATTGTAGCTAGTTGGTGGTGGGGCACAGGCGTAGGTTTGGAGAGCAGAGATGAAGAGTCCTGCTTGAGAAGTCAACACAAAGTGCTCAGGAGCTAATGAAGCAGAGGAGTCAGTCAAGTAAGCGGGAGATGGGCACCCGGAGCTCCTAAGAGAGGGCAGGGCTAGGGGTACAAATCTGGAGCCATGAGCATAAAAGTCATATTGAAATTTTCACTCCATGGACATGGGCAGTATCACTAGAGGAAGAGAGGGGGCAGAAGAGGCCTGAGAAAGGCCAACAGTCAGAAAGAGGCTGAGGAGGAGCCCGGAGAGAACGATGTCACCAAGCCAGGAGTGTTTCGAGAGGAGTGGCAAGTAGTGCTGAATGCCTGAGAGGAAGACAGATAAGGCTGGAGAACTGAAAGTCGCATGTGCCCCACAAGACAGCTGCAGTGGAGGGGCCAGGGTGCAAGCCGGGGTGGAATGGGTCGAAGAGACTGGGAGCTGAGGAAAAGAGAAAATAAGCAGAAAACCGTCTTTCTTGAGAAGGTCTACCGGATATACACATCCGGAGGCTGAGAAATGGGGAAATAGCTGGAGGGAATATATCAAGGGAAGTTTTTTTCTTTTGAAATTTTATGTTCCAAGTGTTCATTCAAGTGTTTAAAAGAAAAAAGCTTTATTGGGATATAATTCACATACCATACAATTCACCCATTCAAAGTGTACAGTTCTTTGCCACAACATGGATAGATCTGGAGGGTATTATGCTAAGTGAAATAAGTCAGAGAGAGAAAGAGAAGCACTGTGTGATCTCACTTATATGTGAAATATAATAAAACAAAACACCAAGCTCATAGTACAGAGAACACATTGGTGGTTGCTGGAGGCAGGAGTGGGAGAAATGGGTGAAGGGAGTCAAAAGGTCGAAACTTCTAGTTATATAATAACTAAGTCTTGGAGATGTAATGCATAGCATGGCGACTATAGTTAATAGTACTGTATCGTTAAGAGAATAGATCTTAAAAGTTCTCGGAATAAGAAAAAAAGGAACTATGTACGGTGATGCTAGACTTACTGTGGTGATCATTTTGCAATATACACAAATACTGAATCATTACAGTGTACACCAAAAACTAATGTTATATGTCAATTATACCTCAATAAAATTTTTTTTTATCCTCACCTGAATACATTTTTCTTTAGACAGATTAGGAGGCAGGGAGAGGGAGGGAGGGAGGGAGAAGGAGAGGGAGAGGGAGAGAGAGAGATAAAGAGAGAAACATTGATGTGAGAGAGACACAGACTGGTTGCCTCCCTTGCGATCCCAACCAGGGTCAGGGATGAACCACAACCGAAGTATGTCCCCTTGGCCAGAATCGAACCTGGGTCGCAGTGGTCCACGGGCTGACGCTCTAACCACTGAGCCAAACTGGCCAGGGCTCAATAAAATTTTTTAAGTGCGCAGTTCAGTGGTTTGCAGTATATTCAGAGTTGTACAACTATTACCACGGTCAATTTTAGAACATTTCATCAACCCAAAAAGAAACCCTCTATCCAGACCCCGGCAACTACTAATCCATTTTCTGTCTCTATGGATTTGCCTATTCTGGACAAAAGAATAGTATAAGGTATTGTATAAATGGAATTATACAATATATGCCTAATTCTTTCACTTAGCCTAATGTTTTCAAGGTTCATCCAAAGTTGCAGCACGTATCATATTTCACTCCTTTTTATGGCTAAATAATCCATTATACAGATAAACTACATTTCGCTTATCTAGTCATTAGTTGATGGACATCTGTGTTGTTTCCACCTTTTGGTTATTGTGAATAGTGCTGCTATGAACACTTGTGCACCGGTTTCGTGTGGATATTTGGTTTCATTTCATTGGGTGTATATATATCTAGGAGTGAAATTGCTGGGCCACATAGTAACACTATGTTTAATCTTTTCTTTCTCTTAAAAAAAATTACATAAACCATGGCACCATTAAAGCTATTTATATGGTAATGGGAATAAGCTGGGTGGGAGGAAGAGTGGATAAATGAAGACTCAGAATCCTTGAGCAGATGGAAAAATTCAACACACAAGTGGAGGGACAGGGCGATAAGAGGAGAGACGCCCTTCCTCCTCTGTAGCAGAAGGAAGACGGTGTACATGGAGGGAGGTTAGTAGGTTTGGTAAAGATGAGTATGTATGTGGGGGTATTCATCAACTCCAGGAAGTGTGAGCGAGGTTAGCAGCTGGGATAGAGGGTGGAGGAACGCGAGTGGGAGTTTGGCAGCAACAGTCATCTCCAGGAACAGGAGCCTAAGACACATGGTCAGACTGCTGGGGCTCATGAGCCAGAACTGTGAATGACACGATTCCATTTGTTTAATTGTTGAATAACACACACACACACACACACACACACACACAGTATCTATCTTCTTTATTCATTCATCTACTGATAGACACCTAAGCGCACATATCTTTTTGAATTAGTATTTCTGTTTTCTTCTTGCCATCTGGGACAACATGGATGGATTTAGAGGGCATTATGGTAAGTGAAATAAGTCAGACAGAGAAAGACAAATACCGTATGATTTTGCTTATATGTGGCATCTAGAAAAACAAAGGAATAAAACCAAACAAAACAGAAACAGACCCCCTAGATATAGAGAACAAGTTGATGGTTGCCAGAGGGAAGGGGGTGAGGGGATGAGGAAAATAAATAAATAAATAAATAAATAAATATGTTGCTCATTAAAAAAGAAAAGAAAAACTGAAAGTAAAACCAATCAGCTTCCCTTGTGAGATTCTTCCCGTGAGCAGAAGCAGATGATGGTATCATCAGGGCTAAAGTTGGGCCAGGAAAGTTCGGAGAAAGGAGGATGGGTTGGCAAGAATATGAACACAGGGTTGGACAAGAAGGTCTGTAGGTGACAGCATTGAAAAGTGGCATAAACAGGTGGCCTGTGCTTCAAGAGGATTCCGAGGGTGTAAGAGCAGCAACAGAGACCAAACAAGTGAGGGACAGTAAAAGGTGTTTTTTGTTTTTATTTTTAATCCTCACCCAAGGACATTTTTGCATTTATCTTGAGAGAGAGAGGGAGGAAGAGAGAGAGAGAGAGAGAGAGGGAGAGAAACATCCATGTGAGAGAGAGACATCGACTGGTTGTCACCCACACGACCCCAACCGGGGCCAGGGACAAACTGCAACCGAGGTACATGCCCTTAGCGGGAACCGAACCTGTTATTCTCTGGTCTGCAGGCCGACACTCTAACTGCTGAGCCAAACTGGCCAGGGCAAAAAGGTGGAATTTTAAGTTGTTTTTCTTTTCTAGGTAACAGGAGAAGTTGGCAATTCTGTAGTCCTTTAAAAAAAAAAAATGGGGAAGAGGGTGCAGGTGTGGTGGGTTTACCAGACCATGATAGCCAGAAGTCTGGGGGCTGCTGATACTGTCTAACTTCATTTTTTCGGTTACGGAACACAGGCTGGCCCAATGTCACACCACAGCAGCTGAGCTGGGACTCTGATTTCGGCTTCCCAGGCACCATGCCTGTGCCTGCTGCTAACTGGCATAAAGGCTGATTCCAAAAATTATTCTGTATTAGGAGGCCACTTTGCCCCTCACCACCCGCTACACGGTTTCTGGCAAACACAAAAAAAGGCGCACACACATACAACAAAAAAATTCCCCAACTGGCTTAGCTAGTAAGTCAAATTGCCAAAATCTAAAAACAGGTCTAATAGTATCCTTCTATCTGGCTGCCTACCCCATCTCCAAAGTTTTATACCTTAGATGGACACTTCAAGTCCTTCATATTTTAAGCCTTTTCTTTCCTTGCCTTACTTTGCCATCCTCATGGTATACTAGAACCAAAATGAGCTACTGAGGGAGCTTACCCTCAAAAACGCCTTTCTGGTTCTCCCTCTGTGCCTGTGCTCATGTTGCTCACGCTCCATCTTGTCCCAGCATCTCTTGCGGAAATCTTGCCTATAGCTTTGCAAGCGGGAGTAGCAAACTCAAATGCCGTCAGGAAGCAGACAGACAGAAGCGAACTTGTACTTCACCAAGCTGGGTTGGGTCCAATAGAAGTCCTGAACCGCCTAGACACCAGACTTTAGGTTAAAAACCCTATTTCTGTGGATCTGTGTATGAATTCCCAGGCTCCAGGTGACTCCTACCTGGTGTATCCCGCCCCCTAGCCCTACAGACTGCAGGTGCTTACCTTGGCCACCTCCCAAGCGTCCACGGGCCATCGGCCCGGCCGGCAGTTTCCCCAGTGGACGTCTCCGTTTCTGTTGGTGTGATGTTTCAAAATCTCCCGCTTCCACTCGGCACACACCTGACACTGAGGCTGGAACTACAGGAGGCGGCGGTGAGGGAGGGTCATTGGGCATCTGAGCCCCGGGCGCTGCGGTCGGCCCCGCGCCAGGGAGTGCACGGGCACTGCGCGGGGACAGGGACGGGGACGGGGACGGGGACGGGAGGCGGTGGTCAAGGCCCCAGGGCAGATGCTCACCTGGCGGGCGCGCGGGCTGCACCGCGAACCGCTGCGGCAGGTGGTGCCGGGGCTCAGGCCGGGAGCGGAGGCGAGCAGGCCGCGGTGAAAGGCCACCATTTCCCGGCCGACGAAGCCCTGCAGGCAGCCGCGCAGCAGCAGCAGGCAGTAGCCCGCCTTCACCCAGTTCTTGTACTCCGTGCAGTTGAGGCGAGCGGCCAGCTCAGGCAGCACCATTTTCCGCGCCTGCCTGGGAAGCCGCGGGGGCGGGGCGGGAGCGAACGGCAGTGCGCAGCCGCAGAATCCTAGACAGTGCCGGAAGCAGCGCGGCGCGTGGGCGTGTCCCCGCCTGCAGGCCGCCCCCGCGCAGGGCGTGCGGCAGACTGCGCTCCCCGGGCGGGCGGGGCGTGCTGGCTCCTGGGCACGTCGGCCCCACCCTAGTCTTATGTGACCTCAGAAGTACAAGTACTTTGGTGCTTGCCGGGAAAGCTTCTACCAGAAACTTAACGCCTTCTTCTCTATTCCCCCAAACTGAGACCCAGCCAGCACCAGATTCTCCTCCCTCTCTTGATGCCCATTACTCCTGTGTGTGTTTGTTTGTTTTGTAGGGATATAGAAGGTACTCAAAGCACATTTCTTGAAGTATGTTCTAGTTAAGTTTACTTAACTGGTTTCTAAGCCCACAGATTGGCTGTAGCAAATCGGGGCATTAGTGAAATGTGACCGCGGTCGCCTGTTCCACGCACTATTTATTATACGTTTGCAGTGCGCCAAGGTAACACCTTGGAGCCACATGGGAGGCAAAGTGGAAAACGCATCATCTGGATTCTGGAGGGTGGATTCTGGAAGGCTGCAGCACCCGGGGCCGGATAAGGGGTTTCTTCTTTGGTCCTGAAGCTTTGAGCTTAGATGATTATTTAGTACTTATTACGTGATAATTAGTGCTCCTCCCAAAAGGGAGTCTGAGTTAAGTTCCAAATAATTGTGCCATGAGGGTCAGAAGGCAATGAACTGTCAACTCCGAACAAGAGGTCATCTCAGTTTGAGTGAGCTTCTTGAGCTTGGAAAACATGTTAAAATTGTGTGTAGTCAAAAGGCTCTGAGGGAAGAGTCTAAACATTGAAACCTGTCCCTGACTTCCTATTTCACAGCAAAGTGGCAGTGTTCAGAACTAGGTCTGGACTCAAATTGCCTCTTCTTAGCTGTTTGATCTTAAGCAGTCTTAAATTTGATCTCAGCAAGTTACATTTCTTTAGGTCTCAGTTTACGCATTTGTAAAAGGGAGTCAATACCTACCCCATTTTGGTTGTTGTGGGTACTAAATACACACCGAAATGCTTAGAACAGTGCCTGGCAATAGTAAGCTCTCAGTAAATTTTAGTTTTTATTTTATATTGACCTAAATGTGCCCTTTCATCAATCAGTCATATTCCTGGGCAAGTATTTCATATCACAGCCCCTTGGAAGTGGAGGCAATTTATATAGCAAATTGTGAGATCATGGTCTCCTGGAGTTGTATCGCACAATGCTGGTTGGCCTCTGCTAATTTTTTCTTAACAACCTCAATACTAAATCTATCCTAAATAAATTTAAAATCATTCCCTTAAGACACACACTGTCCATTCCCATCAAACCAAGTGAAAGAAAAAATTCCACAAGTAACAATGATATATACATTAGTATTTTTCCTTTTTGTCCCTTAAGTTCCCTGATCATAAAGTTCTCTTAAAATTTTTGGTACATTGATTTTATATCAAGAACTCTTGGGTAATAAATATTAAAGCAAAATGTAATAAGTATTTCTTTTGGGAGAAAATCATGAAAGAAACAATTTTTTATGTTGAAATTGGATCCAAATTTAGAGTAGTAAAATTATGGTTCTTGAAGTTATCAAATTAACCACAGTCCAAAGAATGACTAACAAACTATTTGTATCTTGTGGCTGGACAGGTTACTGTGTTAATTGCAACACAGTAAAGTTATTAGTGGTATTCAAATTAAAAATCACGTATATTTTAGTTTACACCCATACTTTGCTCACTCAGAGTTAATTTCAAATATAAGGTTCTGCCCATTATTAATAACTTGATATGTTCAGTTGAAGTTTTCGTTTTCCCAATTCTGAAAGTAGTTCTATACATTCTGAAATGGCATTTCAGCAGATAGAAAAAAAGGAGGCAAATCAGAACCAATTTCTTCTTTCAAGGTTAAACTAATACTAAACCATACTACTATCCAAGCATCTTCATGAAAATTAACTAGTGAGAGTTGGTAGTTCTCTGAAACTTGTGTAAATTTTATTTATTATTAAAATCACATTGAAAACATCTTAAAGACCCCAAACCCCCTAGTATAAAAAATATCTATGGGCATCCAATCCCTTTGATTGAAACTGGGTAACAAAAGAGGCAAAAGACATGGTTTGTGATGAAGCCTAAAATTCGATTGCTAGTGTTTTCAAGCTTTAATAAAGTATATACCAATTCCAAGTACCAAGCATGATATCAAAATTCAAATTCATGGGTGTACTCTTAAATAAGCATCAAAATACAAATTTTGTTCACTGAATCCTATCTTACTTCTGATTTGCACAATGCATTCAGAGATGAGTTATAATTAGGAAAAAAGTGTCCACTGAATGCATCATGTTTAAAAATGCAATTAACATTTCAAAACCAACCATACTTAAAAGGGAAAATACCTGAAAAGTTAACTCTATTAATAAAATTATTTGAGGCAATATTATCCTGTAGATAAAAATATATTTGTTGTATATACATGTAGATTTCTACATGAAAGAAAGGATTCAGCTCCAAATAGAAAAGGGCTGACCCTTGATAAAGACATCTTAGATTGACAAACCGATGTGATTACCACTGCAAGGAGAACTGGAAGCAGAAAGATAAAAGGTAAAGTTAAAGGAAGGATAAAAGTTTAGTCACCTGCTCCTGAATAGTGGCAGAATTGGGCAGAGAAGCAGGAGATGAAGGCAGAAATAAGACATAGAAGAAAGGCAAAGAAGGCCTCAACTCTGACCAGAAATGAATAGAGAATCAAGCAAAGTTGAGAACAGATATGATACAGCTGCAGTGAGATGCTTGAAACTAGAATTTAGTACTTGATAGTTACAGAAGTTCAATTAAATAATCTAAAATGGAATTTGACAAAGCATCTGTAATTTAATGGAGAACCAATATTACAGTGACAAGATAACTCAGCATGGTAGTGTCATTTAAAAAACTTTCCCAAATAACATCAAGTCACATGAAGACCTTTGCTTCTGATCACATTCTTTCAAGCTTATCCAAGTCCCTGACTGACTGGGAGAGACAACACAGGGCTCCAAAAGGAAACTCTGCTGAGATGTGTCAGTATCAGAAACTCCGTTTGACTCTGGACAGACCCTGGATTTTAGATTCTTCGAAGTGAGGGGACTGGACTAGGTTTCTTCCAAGCGAAACATTTTATCGTTTTGTTGACAATGAATTAAACTGGGATTGTTTAGAATAACCCCAACTTTGGTGGGGAAGTTAAGCAAGATAAGGAAACACCGCAGAAATCTCATGCAAAGGCAGAGCATTCAAATTCTGTTTCCTAATTAATGCTGTATGCAGAAGTGTCCCGTAAGCTAAATTTGCCTAACAGAAAAGTTACCACATCCTCAACAGACAAGAATATTGCAGTATTTGGGATCCTTGATTAATCTGAAGTACACGTTGACTCTTCTGCAAGATTGGGTTCTTTCTTTTTTTTACCAAAATCCTGAACTGAAAGACAACCAAGGTACTAAATGTTCACCACCAATCAATTTAGGAATGTTTGAAGAAAATTAACTTGAAACAAAGAAGTAGATGTTTTTGGTCAAATTTCAGACACATATTATTAGAAATTAATTACTGGCCCCACCAAGTTAAAGATGAAGGGAGGCCCTGAGAAGTCTATAGAGCTGATATACACACAAGTGTCACTGTTTTTGTTTGTTTGTTTGTTTGTTTTTAACCTAGTTTTATTAAATATTGCTTCTTTGGGATGTTTTTATAACAACTCCCAGAACATTTTCATGTAAGGATTCAAAGCGGTCATATTAAAATACAGCTTCAATATAAAGTTTATCACAGTTTTACAGTATTCAAAACGACAGACCTGCCTTAAAAAAAACAAAAACAAAACCCAAAAAAGGACTATTACACCCAAAACATAAGAAAACAATTAAATAAACAAGTTTGGCATTTCCGTAACTTTATAGTATAAAACAGATATTAAATCTAAGATTGGCAAGCGGACACTGATGTATTACCTAGTTTGAAACGTGTCCCATTTAACACACTATACAAGTTCACTATACAAAAGATTGATGGTCTGTTTGATGAAAGAAGTGCGCCCTGAAAATTTTTTCGAGTTTAGAATATTTAGCTCTTAAAGTCAAAAAAGTCCTTTTCCTTTTTTAAACTGAAGGCTGAATTCAGACTTTTTTTTTTGTTGTTTTGTCTCATTTGTCAGCCTTCCTGGTTTAAAAACAATAGTGTCTATGGACGCCCACCAGGGGGCAGTGTAAGATTAGCCATTAAATCACGAACAGCTGCAAATATTGTGCATTCACCTGCAACAGAGAAAAATGGTCATTAGCTATTCACAATACAGGAAAGATGATGTCAACACACCGGTGGGGTAGGGGTAACTAAATCTAAAATTAGCAAGAACTTTAAAGATCACAATAAAAGAGTAAATTTTAACTGTACAGGTTACTGGGGATTAAGGTTTGGTGTTAAGTATCAGATGATGATTTGATTTGGGTTTTATTTTTTCCTTATGAGGAAATTTTGGGAAGGCCCAGTTAGGTTTGAATTTAAGAAGATATGCCTAGAGTTTCTTTATAGAAACACTGGATAAGGAGCACTGGATAAACCTTTGAAGTTGAGCTTCAAGGCTACGGACAACTGGCTTATGCATTTTGAATCTAATGAAAAGATCTACAGTTTATATTTATGCATTTGTTACAACATCAGTGGTGTCCTAATGTTGCATTAAAGCTCAGATAAGATCTCTATGACAGCACCATCCAATAGAACTTTCTGTGATGATGGAAATATCCAATACATGCACTGTGGCTACCAAGCACTTGTAGTTAGGGTGACTAAGGAATTGAATTTTAAATTTTATTTATTTAATTTTAAATAACTTGAATTTAAATAGCCACATGCAGCCAGTGACAGTTGTATTGGACAGTGCAGTTCTATGAATCTATTGGAGTTTTCTCCCAAATTTAAAGGAAATGATCAACTTCTGGAGTTCAACATTAGAATCAATTAATAGGAAAATAAAGTGGTTTTCTTAAAAGCACTTCCACCAGGGGAGGAAGTGATGGGTTTGGGAGGAGAGGAGGAAAGCTGAACTATGGCACATCAACAATTCCAAACAAGATTTGTTTGGGGGAGGGGCAAGGCTAATGAGTCACCCTCTCAATTTCCCCTTTGCTCAAAGAAACCAAACACCCTGCCTCTTCCTTCTTGCAAATATTACAAATATTTCAATATAATAAACCAAACCCAGCTGTTAATATTATAAACCAAAAGCTGGGTCCCTTCCCTAGAGCACAGCCTAACACTACAGTGGCTGAAAGTGAGAGAACTGAAGACCTCAATTGAATAAACGGCCTTCTGGCAGAGGGCAGAATGTGCAGTGACCCTGTGCAAGTTACTGCACCCTTTTCATCAACCACTGGAAAATTAAGGTACACAAAGAAAATGAAATGCAAAGGTTTAACCTAAGGTAGACAGAAAAGAAAAAAAGAAAATTTCAAAATATCCCAACAATTTCTTAATTTAAAAGAAGTTATATCTTTTTCTTTTTTAAAAACACATTTTCATTATTGACAGGAAGAAAAACTTGCTTGATCACAATAGGATCAAAATTCTTTCCTTTCAATTTTAAATTCCACAAGACATAATGATAGTCATTTGCTTGTGAAAAGAATGGTGTTTATTATCAAAGTTGTAATGGATTGCTACTTTGAAAATTCTGAGAGCTTTAAACTTTGATTCTTAAGGACCTATTTGTAGCGGAAAGAAGAGATAAAGTCAAAGGATGAAAGCAGAAAATTGTAAGAAGTGGAAGAAGTGTTACAACAAAAGAAGCATACCCTTCTCTACTGCCCAGTGCATTTCTTATAAACTATACTTGAGTGAGAACTCGCCTATGTATACAATATGGGGAAACAAACAGCTAAATATATAATTTCTCTCATGATTCCTGTTTATAGTAAAATTTTGACACTGTAGTTCATAAAAATGTTTCAGAGAACAACTTTCCCTCATTTAGAAACATAATTCTGTTATCATACTATTTTAGACAGAAAAATAGTGGACTTTAATATTAGAAATAAGCAAAATTTAATTTAAATTTAATTTCCTTAATATTAGAAATAAGCAAAATGGAAGAAAAGTTCTCTTTACTGAGCTTTATGTATTGTAACCCAGAATTTAGCACTACCAGGAGTCATGTGTTAAGCGTAGGCTACAACAGTATTGAACGGACCTTGTTTATCTTGCCAGAAACATCTGGTTTCCTTGAAAATGCTCAGTTTGAGAGCTTCATTGTGCACTTGGTGGAAAGGTTCACTTGCACCCGCCTGAACTTATATAAGGAGCCCAAAAAGCAGTGATGCCATTTGTATCAGCTTTTATTCTTCACAAAACATTTAGAAGATACAGAACTTTTGAATGATATTATTCTGTTCATGATTGAACCATGAAATATGAGAAACCAACATGCATTTCAACTTGGTGATGTACAGAGTGGCAGGTATCGATGGCAGGGCAGGAATTCACATCCATGGAAAATTCTATCATCCTAACCTAAGGGCTTTGTGGCAATGTGTGCTATAAATACAAGCTTCTGGCATTAGCAACTGGGTCAGTCCCAATAGTAAATCACTAACAAAAATAAAGTCCAGGCAGCAGAGACATGGACAAAAACAAAGAACCAGTGAGAAAGGAAGAAAGCGACAGGCAGACATTAAGAGAGCCACAGCAACCAGAGCTCTTATTACTAGGATTGCGGGGTGAGGTGGGTAAGGAGGGAGCAGCCGGGAGAAGGGGGGATCTCTCAAAAGAATTCTTATAACACATATGCAATAAAAGATTATCTACTGGTCATGTACCTTGTCGTGGTGGGTTCATCTCTGCAAACCTCTTCAGAATGTTGCTGACCATCATGGGAGCAGCAACAGAAGAGTTCTGCTGTCTGGGAATGTCTGCCTGCTGGGTTGTACCTGAAGCCATGTCATAAATGATTGGAACTATAATACTAACAGGTTCTTGGGGAGGGACCGATGTTTTCTGAGTTAGTTGAAGCTGTAGATCAAAACACACACAAAGAGAATAAAAACATAGTAAGAAAATAAAACATTTGACTAAATTTATCAAAGGTACTATCATTTACTGTCAGATTAAGATATGTCAAGCAAAAGAAAATTAAATATGACAAGTGACAAACAACTAAACATTGTGATTAATATGCAACTGTCACATGATTATCTAGTTCAATAACTTTCTGTTATTATTAAAGGAATCAGGATTACAGGAAGTCTAAACTGACAAGGAATCTGGACCTTTATTCAGCAGCAACAGATAATTTCTGCAGTTATCCAAAAGTTGCTGTATTATCCTCACATGGCCTTTTCTTTAGCCCTGCGCATGCGCGCACACGCACGCACGCACGCAAGCACGCACGCCGGGTGATACTTACAAAAAAGAGCATTTTGGATTTCAGCACCACAGCAGGAGTCCCAGGAGGTGCAATCGGCGGTGCGCTGGGAGGGATCGTCAGGCAAAACTGAACGTTCCATTTTAACTGTGTTGCCTGGTCAGGAAACTGTTTTGGGGTAAAAAAAAGAAATCAAGATAAAGTCATATGAACATTAGGAGTCTGAAAAGTTAGACAGATTTTTATTTTATATTCAGTTATCAACAGAACATAAAGTTGACAACCTACACGCTTAAACGATATGTGTGTGTGTATAAAATCTAATGTTACTAATTGAAAAGTCAACTATGGATTCATGCGATATGTTCCCCTTCCTCCCCTCTCACTTCATTAATTCCTATGAATTCTACTTTCAGTGTCTCTTACATCTGTTCCCTTCTATTTCCACCGATGCCACCAAGCTCAGAACTTTGTTACTTCTCCCATGGTCCCCTAATGGTCCCTTCCAGTGGCTGCCTCTCCCAGTCTATCCTTATACCACTGCCAAATGTTCTAGAGGGTGGTTCTATTCTAGCTCACAAATGTTCAGTGACATGCAGTGACACATGTTGTCCCCCACCCCCCTCCAAGGATCAACACCTGGCATTCAAGGCCCCTCTTAACTGGTGGCAATCTGTACTTCCCAGTCTCAGTTACAATTCCTTCCCTAAAACAAACTAGTCAAACTGTGTTAATAATTTTAAATTATATCTACTGATGCTTTTTTAGTCACATAAATATGTATTCTTTAAAAACTCAGCTGGGTATCTTTTTGACATAAATAATGTTTCCTATAGCGTCAGAACAGAAGCCATGCAGCCCCAATATTAAAATATCAACTGGGAAAAAAAAAGTGAGGTATTTGGAATTACTCAAAGCAATACTAGAAACATTAAAATGAAAGGACTAGTGTAAGACTGGAAAAATATAATCAGATGCCACCTGGATTCCATCTATATAATTGTATACTTTCATAGGAAAGAAAGAAGAGGAATTACAAACTCCCAGAGGAGATAGAATTTTTGATAAATGGTATTATGGCAATTAGGGGCATCTAAAAAAGTTGGACCCATACCTCACATATGACACCAAGACATTTTAAATGGATCCAAAATTTAAATAAGTATTTTTAAAAAATGAACCCAGTCCTGGCCGGTTTGGCTCAGCGGTTAGAGCGTCAGCCCGCGGACCAGAGAGACCCGGGTTCAGTTCCCACTAAGGGCACGTACTTTAGTTGCAGTTTGTCCCTGGCCCCGGTTGGGGTCATGTGGGTGGCAACCACTCGATGTGTCTCTCTCATGTTGATGTTTCTCTCTCTTTCCTCCTCCCTCTCTCCCTCTCTCTCTCCTGCTCTATCTGAAGATGAATGCAAAAATGTCCTCAGGTGAGGATTTAAAAAAAAAAAAAAAAGAACCTATATGGTATTAGAAGAAACCATGGGAGGGTTACTTCCTTATCTGAGAGTAGAAAGAATGTATTAAATATATTTGCTTTTATAAGAGGTAAGCTGCTGGTAACTGTGGGGTTGCCTGCGGGGAAGGGGACTGGATGGCTGAACACGGATGGATGGGAAATTTCCCACTGTATCATTTTGTTCTAAATTCAAAAGATACAAAAGGATTGTGTTGCCTATTCAAAACACAAACTTTAAGTGAGAAATTAGGAAGAATTTAAGAGAAAAATACAAGTACCTAAACAGGCAAAAACCAATAAACACTGCCCCACCAACTGCAACCTCCTGAAACAGACCAGGCTATAAAAGTTAGTATATCTCTGTAACTTACCAGCTCTAGTTTCATAATATGCACACAGTCCCTGAGGATGTGTGTGGGAGCTCCTAATAGCTTGGTGAAGGCTATTAATGTATTGGCTTTAAATGGCGGTCCTGCAACCTATAGGAATAAAGAAAGCAAGTTACTCTTCATTCTACCTTGATTCGTCTGTTCATTGGTTATATTAAAATTATGCATTAATAAACATACTCTTGTTTCGAAGAATTTCTCCAAAACTTGAAGTTCATCAGGTTTCCACTGTCCTGCATTCTCAGGTGTCACCTTTAGCTGAAGTGTTTGGTTGGTTTTGGGACTAAGGGCTACTCTGCATTTCAGTGCATCCGTCTTAAACATGATCACCCCAGGTTCATTGGAATTTATCAGCTGTAGCTGCAAAACAAGAAGGATACATCAAATTAGCATGTAAGACAATATGTAAGACAAAGAGAAAATGAAATGTTACCCAGAGAACTGTTTCAAAAGGAAAACAACTCAGCTGATACCTATTCCGAAACAAAGGTATCTAGGCACTGAGCACCAAAACCGCTAAAACCACCACAAAGAGAGGCAATCAGACATTACGTGTCTCTTGATAGAATATAACACCACCTATGAAATATTCTTACAAAACAACAACCAACTTGAGCCTGAATTCAGCAGTTAGATCCACAGGATTAATCCATATTATAGATCTATAGGGGTCAAAAGAACATGTTAAATGATTCTAAAGTGATGCAATCAGCAAAATCCGGACTGTGAGAAACTACTGAACAAATGATATGGTTTCTTCAACATATAAATTATGTGAGGTGAAATGGAGGGGGAATCTATAGTTTGAAAGGGATTTAAAAACTAGTTTGGGTTCTGATGCACACTGTAAAAATGGTGATAACCTGGGAAATCTGGACACCAACCATATTTGATGGTAAAAAAAAAAATGTATTTATGGATGAAATGATGTCTGGAATTTGCTGTCAAACAATATAGGGGGAACTATAAATGAAACAATACTGGTATGAGTTCACTGAAGGTGGGTGATGAGAAAAGAGAGATTCATTATCCAATTCTGTCCACTTTTGTATATGCTTAAAATTTTCCACAATAACAAGTTTTTAAAAACTGGCAAATTAGGGAAAAAAGAAATAGATCTGGATTGGGATCTTTTGCTAGCCCAGGAGTCAGTAAATATTTTAG